>NC_065450.1:137511052-137859531 GCF_917563875.1 Diabrotica virgifera virgifera
TGTTATAGTACAGGAGCCGGTCTACGAAATTTACTATCAACAAATAAAATGCTTGTTAAAAAAAGGAAATTGGTATTACATATTCAAATAAAACTTTTGCTGTCGAAAAAATTTGGTTATTTTCAAAAGTACCTAAACATTTCATCAAACGGAAGTGAACAGTCTCATTAAATTCTTTTATCGCCAACCGTCACTAACGTCATTCAATATTGTACTCATTTGACGCCATTTGCGGCAGTAAAGTAACACTTTATTGTACTTAAAGAATAATTTTACTTTACCTGCCGCGATTAATCAAATTAACTGATATTGAATGTAAGCGGTCGATGGCAGTAATCGATTATTTATTTGAGTGAACTTAAAATTTATTTACGTTAATTATTAAAACTATTGTACAAAATTTACGTTATTATTAATTAAATTTATGTCAGAAAGTGAAATTCTGTAGTATTTTGCAATTATTAAATTCATAAAACATAAATCAAAACTTTACAGATTTAGTAGTTAGTTACTTATTCAATATTGATTACATGAACAACTATCGATTAAACATCGAAATCGGCCATCATGCAAAAGCATTCTGTCATCGTCATTACTGTCATACGAAATTTTTATTTCGTCTAAAATTAATAAAGTTCTTAAATCTTTTATGTTTTGTATTCATGCAAATATATTATGAAATGGTGTTTTTGTTAATAATTAACATTATTCGATTATAATACCTATATAGGACGGTGACAGATATTAATGCTAGGGTGCTCGGTAAAAGAAGTATAAGTCAATTTAGTCAACTTTTCAGGAGAAGCAAAAAACGAAAAATAATTTTGTTCTGAAGCTAATTAATTGTCATATCTCCTAAGTCGTAGTACGCAGAATTGTTATATTTACCTATTTTACTTTGTAAACATTAATCTTGAAGATGGTATCTATATCTTTTTTTTAATAAATGGAAATTACAAAAAAAAAATATGACTTATATTATTTGGACCACACGTACCAGATGACTTATACTATTTTGTTCAGCCCAAAAAAGCTGTTGTTTATTAAAAAATAAATAAACAAAAAACATATTTATGCCATATTTATTAAAAAAATACAAAAACATAGGAATAATGGTAACGGAGAAAAGTATTACTCTGCGTCAGATGAATCTTCATCATCTGGAATCACATCAGCAGCATAAGTTGTCTTTAAATTTTTATAAAGGTCGTGAAATACTGGACTTATCAGAGGAAAAAGATTCAAAATATCCTTTTTCTTCTGCACTGCTATAGCTAGAGTGCTTTTATACAAATTGCTGGGTACCAACCTAGCATTAGTTTGTCCTCTACGTAGTACACTTAGCGTCAGAAATTTCTCTTTTGCATCAAGTGATGTTTTATAAACAATAATTCCATTTTCTCTTGTATAACGAAATTATTTCACATCAAACCAGTTGAAAGGATTTCCTCTTGTATCTTCTTTACGCATGAGACAGCTACTTTTCAAAGGATCTGAAAAATTTAAGAAATCACCATGGTAAAGTTCTACAACATTGAATTTCTTCTTTTTTCCTGTAGTTCTCACAAGCTGGAGGATGGCTTATTGGAACACTTAACTGTTTTTTTTTGCTTTTTGCTCAATCCATGATCAATATCACACTCCATATGACTGTGCCCACTCACCATGAATTTATGGTCAATAACTTCTAAATTAGTGATATTTTGCATTGCTACTAAAAATATCATAGCAACATGTGAATTTTTGTTCTGACCACCGCATGTATCCCAGTACAGGGTTACTTTGGAAACATGTGGTGTTAGTGATATTAGTTCTTTATAAATACATGTAGCTATATTGTTACCTCCCCGGCCTCCTTCACCTTCGTGCAACATGTAACATGCCACACTTCCTTCTCCATTCTCATGAATATATAGGTAGGTTGTATGTCCATAACTGTCTTTTGTAAAAGGCAACAGAGGAATTTACA
The DNA here is from genome assembly GCF_917563875.1 of Diabrotica virgifera virgifera. Classification (NCBI taxonomy): domain Eukaryota; kingdom Metazoa; phylum Arthropoda; class Insecta; order Coleoptera; family Chrysomelidae; genus Diabrotica; species Diabrotica virgifera. The sequence goes on from NC_065450.1 coordinate 137,513,022, forward strand.
TATGGAGTTGGGATACAAGTTTGCAAGTCAAAAGTGAGGCATCTAAAAGTACTACCACATTTTGCTTTTTCTGTGTCGTTGCTCTTCATAACATATACATTGTCTGCAGCAGTGTGATGAATACTTATCTCATCTTTTATTTTAGTTTTCATTTTCTCTTTCAGTAACTTTGAGTTTATTACTCAGCACATCACATTTATGGCACGTATCTATTTTAGGTTTTTTTAAATGAAATGTTCATTTTATGGAACTCTCTTTCATAGATAGGTCTACAGACAGGTAATTCATTTTCTTCACAATATAATTTGTACATTATCTTAAGATTAAGATGGCATGGCAAATACAATCCACTACTTTCTCGTCGAGTATAATGAGATTCATATAGCGGAAAAGAATTTATGTCGGACTTCACTGCATTAATTTTTTCTCCATTATGCTTGTAGCAGAAGGACCACGACCACGTTGGTCATCAGTTATTTTCCCTGAAATATTTGAATCCCTATTTGCAAGAGCCAATATAATAAACATATTTGTGTCGTCAAATGTGTTCATAAAACATTTTTTACAAACTTGAATTCTATCGCCATTCACCTTTAAATGAAAAACAATAGCCACTTTGCGAACTTTTTCTTTATCCGGATCCAAGGTCATTTTTCTAGTGGTTTTAGGTGGTTCAGAGTCTATAAGGCTAACAATATATGCAACACGTTTGTTACGATCACCTATATTGCACAGTGGTCCAGAAAATAAACCACTTACTCATCTATTTTTATCAAAGTAAACCTACGTAAGAAGTTAGTATTACTTATTCTCGCTGTCCCTATTAGGTGTAATTTTTAATTGGTAAAATTCCCACGGTTTAGTTATCAGCCAAACGCGAATAGGTATCAGTTGTTTCTTGAAAATCTCGTACAGAAAAGAGTAATATTTGCTTAGTAAGCTTGACACACGTATCTGAAAGCGATCGTCTTAGTATAAGTCGACCGCCTTACTTGGATATTATTCAGTATCAATGGTTAAAACAGTACATATGTCGACATGTACTATTAGAGCCAAGAATAGTTCACAAACTCGAAGTGTATAAACAGTATAAGTTGACATAAACTGTTTTTACCAAATTAAAAGTTCATTTAAGTAGTTGTACTAAAAAGACCAATTAATTTTATTTAATTTTTATTAGCATATTGACTTGTTCTATTGATACCAAGGTAAAGATATAGTCCTTTATAGTCTTATTCTGCAAAAATAATAATTTGACAATTTTTGACTTATACTCTTTTTACCGAGCACCCTAGAATGATAATTTGTTAGCAAATATATTTATTTGGATTTTCTACTATTCATCAAGGGAAAAGCAACTGCGCTGCGAAATGCTATACTTCATAAACAATAACGTAACTATTAACGGTATTTTTAATTTTTGGTATTTTATTTTAAGTGTTAAAATTGGTTTAATATTTAAATAAAAATACGATTAAACAGTTTAAAATATATTTATTTCGTTGAAATTATAATAATAGAAGTATAACGTCTTACGTGCGTACCAAATACACTTTTTTTCATTAGGATGTAATTAAGTAAGTGTTAATGTTTTTTATGATTGGCGATAAAATTTTGTATGCACCACGTCAGTAAAGACTCTTTATCGAACTCTTCTGTTTTTGGCCTCGCTCGCTAACGCTCGCTCTGCTCATAATATCAGACTCGTTCGATAAAGAGTAACTTTACTGACTTGGTACATAAATAACTATTATCTACTCTATCTCATTATGTATAAGTTTTTAGTTTATGAAAACTGTCACTATAGATAGCAGTAATTGAAGGTAGTCCAAGAGCTGGGAGCGAATGTTGCTCGTGATAAATAATAATATGAAAAAACTATACGGGGATATATTGAATTAGTTGTGTACATGAGTTTACCCAATGGGCGGAAACCAGAGTGGGGGACGGGGGTGGTTAGAAGGGGTCAAAGTCGCGGTTTTTATTATTTTTGAAGTTATACTTCTTTACGGGCGTAATGACGGTGAAATTTTATATGGTAAAACCTAGCGACCGGGCGCATGCGCATTATAACTTTGTTCTGATTGGATGTTCAAATGCCATGACAAAAATTATCCAATATGGCAGCTGTGGCACAGCTGTGGGACTGTAGTTTGGTTATAATGTATGCTTGTTGCGTTTTAAAATTTGTAGGAAGAGAAACAACAAACAAAAATTTAGTTAATGGTTATACTGCCTTTTTAAATAGTTTTCATATTATATATTTTGGACTTATTTACATAGAAGAGATGATTGTTGCATGCCAATGTGAAAGCTCATCAAACTGTGACTAGTATGAGTGCCGCAGATCTGGATCACTGGTAAGTGTTTTATAAATAGTTGATCAAATTTTGTTATGATATTTGAACATAGCCACTTTGCACGACGCAAGTGATTGCGAAATTTATTAGTCGTTATACGGGCTCCGATACCTACCTTGAACCTACCAAAATACATAAGTAGTATGTAATACTTTTATTTACATAATTTGATTACCATCAAAATTTCTATCAATATTCACCTAATATATTGTTTTCTTACTCTATGTTTTGTTGTATTTTTTCAATTCTAAATCATTTCAATTCAAAATCAAAATAATTTGAGATTCACAAGTTAAAAATGCCAAAAGGTTAATCTGTTTAGTTAGACGATCTTCGCACATAATGACAAGCTGTCTCTGTGGCGAAGTTTTAATGCGAGTGAATCCCAATACAACGCAAGTACCAGCCGCGTGGTAAGTTGGTTCGAATCCCAATAGAAACTTTTATTTTTTTATTTTTTTTTATACATTTTATGATTGTAAGTATATTTATTATATAATTTTATTTTCAGAAAATACGTATTTAGTTAAAAAATTTTCCGACAATTAATGTTCAGAAATCATTTGTGGCATTTTTAATGTGTTTGTGTGTGTTTTATTTTTTTATTATTTTAATTTTTGGCACTGTTTTAATAAAAATGTTTGAGAAGTAGTAAGTATAAATTAATTTAATATTTAAATAAAATGTAAATAAAAAGTATATTAATTTCGTTTATAATCATATAATCATATAATAGAAGTATAACTTCTTACGTGCGTACAAAGTACACACACATTCTTTTTTTTTTGTGACGCTCATAATCAAGATATTACACCAAAATTTGGGAATAAGTAGGTCATTACGTAACTAAGTTAAATCCCCAGGGGTGGCACGCTGCGTGGCCGACAATGGGATGGGGCAGGGGTGAATATAAAAATTATAAGGGGTTTTTTGCGACGTTCGTGATTGAGATCGTGCACCAAAATTTGGGAATAAGTAGAACATTTTTTTTCTTTTTCCCATAATCATCACTACGATGATTATTACAATTACAATCTGGTCATAATTGACCAATGAGCAATTTTTATCTAACCTAAATTATTACTGTTCCTTAAAATCAAGAGCTTACCCCATAGCGTCTCTTATCTAACCTAACAAGATAGTGCACTATTCTAGCATACACACTAACGCGCACAAGCACTATGCTCTGCTTCTCACTTTCACCTATTACTTAAACTAGTTCAAAAGGCTTTGTCCTCTTCAGTCTTCTAACTTGCCCAGTGGTATCGAGGAGCTGGATTGCCTCAATATTCTCGTGCATATGAAGTCGTTGCTCGTGACTTCCTGCCAGCTTCTTGATGATTGTATCCACAGTTTCCATTCCTAGGTCCTTATGGAGATCACTGTTTGTCACATACCAAGGAGCATCTACAATATTTCTTAGTATTTTGTTCTGGAATCTTTGTATTGCTGTTGTATTACTTGGTCTAGTGCAGCCCCATAGTGGGCATCCATAAGTCCATACAGGTCTCAATATTTGTTTGTAAAGCAGTAACTTATTATGCATCGACAATGTGGCGTTTCTCCCAATTAGCCAATACATTTTTTTATATCTTATATTTAGTTCTTCCCTTTTTTCTTAACGTGCACCTTCCAGTGTAGTTTTGCATCTAACGTTATACCCAAATACTTAGCAGTATCTGCATATGGTACTTGGATATTGTTGATTATAACTGGTATATATTGTATTTTTTTGTTGGTAAAATTAACATGGACAAATTTAGCTTTATTCAGCCTGATTCTCCATTTTTGTGTCCATTTATGGATTTGGTTAACTGCTATTTGGACCTTGTTGGCTGCCTCTTCACTTGTCGTCCCTACTGCTTGAATAGCTGTATCATCAGCAAAGGTGGCAACTGTGTTGTCTTTCAGTACAGGTATATCACACGTGTATAGTAGGTATAAGACCGGACCCAACACACTGCCTTGTGGAACACCTGCTCTAATTTCTTTTAAGTCTGAAAAACAGTCTTCTTGCTTAATTCTAAAATGTCTTTTCTTTTATGTATGATTGTAAAAGTTTTGAGTACTGTATAGGTAAAAAACATTTTGGTTCGTATGTTAAACCTTCATGCCAGACTTTATCAAAAGCCTGTGCAGCATCAAGGAATACAGTTGAACACACTTTCTTTTCTTCTAGGGATCTTTCGATAATATTTATAATTCTGTGCATCTGGTCAATTGTTGAATGCTTATTTCTAAATCCGAATTAATATGTCGGTGTCAAATTCCTTGCTTCAATAATTGGTTTTATTCTTTTGAGGAGCAGTTTATCAAACAGCTTCGATATTACAGGAAGCAGAGGTATCGGTCTGCATGACGAAACCTCATGTGCTGGTTTTCCTGGCTTAGGAATCATAATGACTTCCGCCATCTTCCATATCATTGGTACATATTTTAGTCTGAATGCACCGTTAAAGAGGTTTGTTAATTTTACGATAGCTCTTCGGGGAAGATTTTTCAACAGCTTACCCGTAATTAAATCATAGCCCGGAGCTTTCTTCGGATTAATATTTTCCCTTATTTCTTCAAGCACTTCTTTTGGTGTAGTTAGCCGAATTTCTTTCTCTAATTGAACAGGTTCTTCCCATCTTTCATCATCCCCTTGAGGTTTATTTGGTTTGAATGTATTTTCAAGATGTATGGCAAATAGCTCTGCTTTTTGTGCACTACTTCTGGTCCAGTTACCATTTTCTAATTTAATAAGAGGAGAGTGCATAATAGATCTTTTCAGTCTTTTAGTAGCTTTCTATAAGGAATAGTTTGTACTACCGTCATCTGTTAGCTCCTGTAAGTAAGAATTTATTGAGTCATTCTTTAATTGTAGGATAGTTTTTTTGAGTTGTTGACTTGCCCGATTTAGTTAGTCTTATCTTGAGGAGAACTTGTTTGTTGCCAAATTCTTCTCAGTTTTCTTTTTTCAATTATCATGTTCCTTATTTCCTTTGGATAATTGTTTCCTTTTAGCCTAAGTTTCAATGTAGGAGTGTCTCTCCATGCTGCTTGCTGAGTAGAACATGACACAACTAAGTAAAACCCCCAGAGGCGGAAACCAGAGTGGGGGATGAGGGTAGTTATAAGGGGTAAAAGTCGCTGTTTTTTTTTGTGACGCTTATGATCGAGATAATGTACCAAAATTTTAAAATAAGTAGGACATGACACAACTAAGTAAAATCTAAGTACAAATGTGTGATGGGCAGGGACGAATATAAACACAAGGGGTTTTTTGTGAATTTCGTGATCGAGATAGTGTATCAAAATTTGGGAATATGTGGATTATGACATAACTAAGTAAAATCTCCAGGGGCAGAATGCTGCGTGGGAGACAAATGTTGTGCTGCGTCACAAAAAAATAATATAAACTGCGATTTTGGCCCCTTAAAACTACCCTCGTCCCCAACTCTGGTTGTCGCCCCAAGAGATTTTGTTTAGTGATGTCATGGTCTACTTATTCCTAAATTTTGGTGCACTCAATCACGAACGTCAAAAAAAAGCCCTTATAATTTTTGTATTCACCCCTTGCCCCTACCCCTTTGTCGGCCACGCAGCGTTTCGCTCCTGGAGATTTTACTTATTTACTTCATGGAATATTTATTCCTACATTTTGGTGCACTATCTTGATCATGAGCATCATAAAAAAAATAATAAAAACCGCGAGTTTGACTCTTTATAACTACCCTCGTTCCCCACTCTGGTTTCCGCCTCTCGGGATTTTACTTAGTTATGTCTTAGTAATGGTCTACTTATTCCCAAATATTGGTTCACTATCTCAATCACGAACGTCACAAAAAAAACCCCTTATAATTTTTATATTCACCCCTGCCCCTACCCCTTTGTCGGCTACGCAGCGTTCCGCCCCTGCAGATTTTACTTAGTTACTTTATGACCTACTTATTCCCAAATTTTGTTGTCTTTCTCGGTCATGAGCATCAAAAAAAATTAATAAAAACCGCGACTTTGACCCCTTATAACTACCCTCGTCCCCCACTCTAGTTTCAGCCCGTTGGGGAAAGTCATGTAAACAACTAATTTAACATATCCCCGTATAGTTTTTCCATATTACTTATCACGAGCAAAATCCGCTTCTATCCCGCAGACTAAGGGTTTAAAGTGTGCATGAAGTAACAATGTATTTTAAATGGGGCGTGCTTTTTCGCACTGTTTTTTTGGCACACTTTCATAAAATTACAACAAAAGTTTTGACAGTTTTGTTGTTTGAAAGAAGTTTGAATTTTTAAATGTCAATGTTCTAAAAATTTTAGAAGTGTATTCCAGTGGCGAATAGTTGCAGTTTTTTATTTGTTTATCGTAGATAAAAATAAATATTGTATGAAACTGTGTGTGAAGTACTTTTTCCGAGTTCTGTCTAGAGCCTGGCCCACTACTTTGTGCCGTGTAATTTGGGTTGCCTATATGAACTTGAATCGGCGAAATAGGCATATAAATAATAAAGTTTTGCTGTTGTAAGTTACTACTAGTAACAACTTTAAAAATTCACATTGTAAGGCATGAATGAATCAAATATTGTAGTAGATATCTTTTTTGTAGATGTATTTAAAAATGAGACTGAAAAGTTATAATTACTATAAAGAGTGATATGTACCTATACTGTGGCTATATGCTTGACTAAAATAAAACTACGATTAGATATAAATAAATCACAATTTTTTTTAATTTGGGAAAATTTTTGGGTAATTTTTTTCTTAATCAGCCATTCTTTTTGCATGTTTCATATTTTTAACTCGGTGTCAGAGCTGCTGGACAGTATTTCAAAATTTAAATACTTTGTTGTAAATATTTAAAACTTTGAACTTTAGGGTAAGTATTTAACTGCCGAGTATTTAAATACTCTATAATTATAAATAAGGACATGGTATTTAAATGCTCTAAAGTCTAAAAAGTATTTAAATACCTAGAAATAAGTATTTAAATTTTGAAATACACCCCATTAGCTCCGATACCAAGTTAAAAATATGAAATGTGCAAAAAGGGTGAATGATTAAGAAAAAAATTTACCCAAGAACTTCGGTACATTTTTAGTATTTAAATACTTGGTATTTAAATACGTTTTAACATTGGTATTTTGATAATTTCCTAAATTTACTGAAATTTGTGATTTTATATATAGTCCAGGACGCATCTGTTTTGAGATGGACGTTGAGAGGTGACTAAATTTTTTTGCAAAAATTGCTTTAAAATAACTTAAATAATAATATTTGAGTTATCCTCCCACTCAAAATGGTCCAGAACATTGTTTAAATAATCAAAATATCAAAATATGAAGGAAAAATTCGATTCGAGAAAAGTTGTACTCGCATAAAAGTTGCGTAATTAAATTTCCTACAATATAGAATTGGTTAAAAATTTAAAAAATAGTCACCCTTGTTGCAAAATAGCAATAATTGCGAAAAGAACCATACAAAAACAAGTATTGGCATTTTACGTTTTTCAACCATTTATGCTACACTTAGGACCTTCATATTTTACCTAGAAAACACTGTAAATCTCATTAAGAGGAAACAGTAGCGATCAACAGGTAGCGAAAACGCGTTCCAAGATTACGGCTCTAATTTTGAATATTTTTTCGAGATATTTGGCACACGTATTCGTAATATAATAAAGAATGGCGGTACAGAGCCCAATTTGAAAAATATATTAATATGTGGAAATTACTCTGTAATTAAATACAATATTAAAAAAACGAGCCTGTACCGCCATTAAGAAGAACAAAAAAAATACACTTTCTTCAAATAAACTTTTTTATCCGATGCCTAGATTTTGTGTCATTTTGGAACTACTAAAATTTTTTATTTCATTAGTAGTTCCAAAATGACACAAAATCTAGGCATCGGATAAAAAAGTTTATTTGAAGAAAGTGTATTTTTTTGTTCTTCGTCATGGCGGTACAGGCTCGTTTTTTTAATATTGTATTTAATTACAGAGTAATTTCCACATATTAATATATTTTTCAAATTGGGCTCTGTACCGCCATTCTTTATTATATTACGAATACGTGTGCCAAATATCTCGAAAAAATATTCAAAATTAGAGCCGTAATCTTGGAACGCGTTTTCGCTACCTGTTGATCGCTACTGTTTCACCTTAAGATCGGTTTAATAAATAGATTTTGCAAAATAAATTTTTGCAATCCAGCTTTCGCAAAAAAAATTCATATTTTTTAAAGCAGATAGCAAGTTGAATTTTTTTTTTGCTTATAGAAGAGTGCTGTACCTTTCATTTGCAATTTGCAAAATTAAAATCGATTAATTACCACGGCGTCAGGAATTTTTTTAAATAAACATTAATTTTTGGTGCTACGCGCAGCACAGCGGTGTTCGATTCACACAAGTTGATTTCCACCAAAATTTTTTTCAATCTTTATCTAATATATTATTTTCTTAATCTATATTTTGTTGTATTTTAATATTTTAATTCCACAAAAATCAAACTAATTTTATTATTGTTTGTGAAATATTGTTTAAACAATTGCATGGGTTTAAAAAAAATAAACTTTTATTCTCTAAGTTAAAATATATGAACAAAGAAAGTTTTTGCTGAAAAAGGGTTATTTCAAAGGATAGAGTATGTGTTTTTATTTTGCAATAAACAAATTTATTTATTTATACCGAAATGTAATAAAAATTAAAATGTATCAATCATTATCAAAGGTCATTGGAATGCCCAATCAGAGCAAACTATCCGCTGTCCTGCGCATAGCACCAATAATTAATGTTTATTTAAAAAAATTCCTGACGCCGTGGTAGTTAATCGATTTTAATTTTGCAAATTGCAGATCAAAGACACAGTATACTTCTATATGTAAAAAAAAATTCAACTTGCTATCTGCTTTATTTTTAGTCCTGTAACATTTTTAAAAAATGAATTTTTTTGCGAAAGCTGGATTGCAAAATTTATTTTCCAAAATCTGTTAAACCGATCTTAATGAAATTTACAGTGTTGTTGTACTGTATCATAAAGTTTTTCTGGGTGAAATATGAAGGTCATAAGTGTAGCATAACACTTTTAAAGTTATAATCAAAAAAACAAAGAGAAAAATTGAATATTTCCTTAATTTTTTGACATTTTGATTTTTTAAACAATGTTCCGGACCTTTTTGAGAGGGAGGATAACTCAAATATTATTATTTTAGTTATTGTCAAGTATATTCTGCAAAAAAATTGGAGTCGCCTCTCAACGTCCAAATGTACTAATATTTTTACAGATGCGCCCTGGTCTAATATCTAATTGTTTTATTTAAGTCAAGCATAGCCACAGTTATACGTACCTACAGATCACTCTTTATGGTAATAACTTTTCAATAGTAATAATTTGATCAATGTTCGTGAGAGATATGCAAAAAAGGGGCCTTATTAACATCGCGGCATAGTCGTTCAATGTCTCAGAAGCCAAATTCTCAAATTAGTTGTGGCTATTAGTGGATTAAATATTAATGATTTTTCAGTTGTCGATACCAATTCCCACATTGAGTGTGAGAATGGACGGGTTTCATGGGGAATGTGGCATCCGAATGCACATATGTTTTTATGAGAAATACACGACCCTAGGGCTTCTAAAATCTAGAGGAAAATAAGTTAAAAACCATGAAACAATGAAAACTGAATTAAAATCTACACCCAGAAAACTTAAACGTTACAAGGATAGAGACCGATGGAAGGAGTTGGGAGAGGCCTATGTCCAAACGTGGACGATAGAAGGCTAAGAAAAAGAACATCTCTGTCGGTATGTGGTCAGGATTAACGGCTTTCTTGTTTTTTGCCAATTTCATAGCCTGTAGTATTTCCGCTTTTAGTATTTCTGGTCCTTCACCTTCATCTACAGTCTCCAGTCCTTCGGCTCTATCATCATGATACAGTTCATTTAATTATACCAGGTTGTTCGAATTTCATGTTCGTCTATTATCATTTTTCCCGACGTATCGTTATAGTATGTGGAGTTTTCTTATGATAGAGACCAGCTACTTCTTTATCTTTTTTAAACATATTAAATGTATCATGTTTTTCATTCAACTCTTCTAATTCCTTACATTTACCGGCTGTATCTCTGCATTTGGTAAATGTGATCTGCACTGATTTTACTTTATTGACTTTTATTGACCAGTTTCTTGCCCAATCCTGAATTTTCACTAGATGTTGTTGGAGAATTCTTGCAGCTATGATTAGGTCTTGGTGTTTGACCATTATCGCTTTATCATCTGCAAAGAAGCTGTGATTGTTTGGTTGCTTACTGGGAGATCAGCTGTGTAAATTAGATAGAGAAGTGAACTAACAACACTGCCCTGTGGTACCCCTACCTTTATCAATTTGATTTCTGATGTTGTCTATCCGTACCTCACAGGAAAATATCTTTCTTTTAGGTAGGATTCCATAATAATGTAAAGTCTGTGGGGGAGTGATTTCTTTAATTTAAACAGTAGTCCATCATGCCAAACCTTATCAAAGGCTTGAATTACATCTAAGAAAGTAGTCGTGCAGTAAATTTTCTGCTCAAACGCTTCATTTATTTCGTGTAATCTGTTCAATGGTGCTATGATTCTTTTTGAATCCGAATTGGTGTTCGGGAATTAGGTGGTTTTCTTCTATTATGGGAGTCAATCGGGTTATGAGTAGTTTTCTAGGAGTTTACCAAGGACTGGCAGCAGGCTAATTGGTCTGGATGAAGTTACTTCATTTATAGGTTTTCCAGCTTTCGGCATAAGTATAAGCTCGAGCTCAGCAACTTTCCATTGGGTCATTGCGGTAATGATAATGTGAATGATAACTCATGAAAAATTGAGAGTGGGACAATCGCAATAGTAAACCCTGCAAAGTCTCACCAAGAGTTGTAACGCCATTGGTGATGATGATAATTCATAGAACAATAATTATAGTATTTGTTTTCAATACAGATTTGTCTTCTACAAATAGTTTCGCAGGAATTTTGATGTAAAATAATTGTGAAAGCCGGAATTACAATGTTTAGAATTTAATATTGAAATCCCTATGGCCCATTCACCTCACGTATATTTACTTGTGCCAGCAAGGTTACTAAATTTGGGAAAAACTTTTAATTACCAGAAATTGCTGAAATATTTGTAAACATAAAATAATCCTTCTTTATTTTATTTAAAAATAGATTTATTATATTGCCAGTCAGAGAAGCCCCTTCCTGGAATACCATTAACAACACATTTAACAAATCTTGCGGTAATGATAATGTCTTCGTGGCTTCCTTTATAATGTGTCGCTTCACATATAAATTCCATTTGCACGTCATATGAAACTCCTTCTGCTTCAAAAGTGAAACTTAGTTCCTTGGGTAACACTCCATTTTCAGCGTGCTCGTACAAAAGTAAGTCAATCTTTTCAACTGGGTGAATCCTACCATCTGGATGGTTAACGAATCCCATTTCTAGATGTGACATGGTAATTGGTTGACTCACCACTCCTAGAACGATCTTTGTTTTGTTAGAAAGAATGAGAGTGGTGTAGATAAAACGATGCATAAGTGACCAGTCTCTTTTAAAACCTAAAAGAAAAACGTAAAAGTTACTAACGAAATAACAAACTTCCAGTGTAAATGGTATATTAAACCTTACATAAAGCCGGAATTACAATGTTTAGAATTTAATATTGAAATCCCTATGGCCCATTCACCTCACGTATATTTACTTGTGCCAGCAAGGTTACTAAATTTGGGAAAAACTTTTAATTACCAGAAATTGCTGAAATATTTGTAAACATAAAATAATCCTTCTTTATTTTATTTAAAAATAGATTTATTATATTGCCAGTCAGAGAAGCCCCTTCCTGGAATACCATTAACAACACATTTAACAAATCTTGCGGTAATGATAATGTCTTCGTGGCTTCCTTTATAATGTGTCGCTTCACATATAAATTCCATTTGCACGTCATATGAAACTCCTTCTGCTTCAAAAGTGAAACTTAGTTCCTTGGGTAACACTCCATTTTCAGCGTGCTCGTACAAAAGTAAGTCAATCTTTTCAACTGGGTGAATCCTACCATCTGGATGGTTAACGAATCCCATTTCTAGATGTGACATGGTAATTGGTTGACTCACCACTCCTAGAACGATCTTTGTTTTGTTAGAAAGAATGAGAGTGGTGTAGATAAAACGATGCATAAGTGACCAGTCTCTTTTAAAACCTAAAAGAAAAACGTAAAAGTTACTAACGAAATAACAAACTTCCAGTGTAAATGGTATATTAAACTTTATTATTATTTTTTATTATCCAAACGCATTCGTAAAGAACATCACAGAACGTTTTGGGTCGTATCAGACCATCATCAGTGCAAACATTGGTAGTTGGAACAAGCGATAGAAATGGGCCTAAATACCGTTAAAACACATTATTTAGTCATTCAAAAAAGTTTAAGTTTTACTCTAATAACACATAAAATAAAATTTAAAATATTGTTTTATATTCCACCAGATTAAAACCTATCGGGGTCATCTTTCTGGTTACACCTCCGAGACGGATGCTGAGACTAAAGAAGATGAGGGAATTCTAAAATTTGCAAGTCACGTCCCACGTTCCACCTGCTCAACGTGGAAAGTTCCAACGAAAGATGGATCCTTCGTACTCAGTAGGAGTAAAAGTAATACAAATAAGAATCGATAACCATTTTTATTTCGTTGCAAAACGAAACCAAAGCCGTATTATACTTTAGTTCACTCAGAGAGGCCGCAAGCGCCCCTACCGGTTTCAAAACTTATTAGTATCTCGTCAGGGAGTGCATACGCAGCGTTCTCTAACTGAACCAAAATAATCCCCGGTCTCCAGTCTCGGATTGCAACGAAAGAAGTGGCAGGGATGCCCTAGCGACATCTGCTAGAAAAAGTATAAGTTTTAATCTAATACCTATTCATATCTCTAGCGATTAATAGCTATTAGATATTAGCTATTATAGTCGGACTCAGCTATAAGTCTTGCATGGATAAAAGGATCATAAAGAAGATGGAAAATGTTCGTCGCTAACAGAGTAGAAGTGATATAAGGCATTATAACACCAGAGAAGTGACACAAAGTGGATAGAAACAGTGGTTTTACTTGTTGAGTAGTACATAAGTATTAACAAGTGCGAATTATGAATAAAACATTATTAATATTCACCAAAACTGTGATCCCTGAATGAATCCCATTTTACAATTGGATATTCCTTTCCATCTATTTCTAAAGTGCCGTTTATATAACCCATTTGTTCGTAATGACGTTGATGTACACTAAAAAATAAAAAAAATGTAAGAATCCACACCTCTGCTCAAAGGGTGTCATAAGTCAAAAAAGCAAAGTTTCGAGAAAACGACGTTTAAAGTTTGTCCTACATTTTCGGGTTTAATTTAAAAAATATTAAAATTAGAATAATAACTGTTTTAGTCAGTTACAATGGATTTTGAAGCTCTATAAATAGCGTATTAAGTATATTAAAAATATTTAAAAAATAACAATTTTTGAGTTGTGACACTATACACAGCAACAGCAATAAACACAAAATACTGCAAAAAGAAAGATAAATAAGTGATAAATGTGTCACTTTTCTTGAGCACATACGCAGATTGTTTTGAATAAAGTAATCACATATACTGTCTTAACTCAACAAACGACGCTTTATACATATCTTAGATGGAGAAATGCTTTGCACAAGTCGATACGTGACACTGTTTGTGTTCGGTGCGTCGTTTATTTTGGATAATCGTATAATGACACTAGTGTCATTTAACGATAAATACTTGACCCATAGACCTGACACTTTGTTGGATAGGAGTTTATAGTTTTATTAAACTGTTGGTGCAATAAAACCGATTTTAAAATTTTTTGACACTCTTTGGGTTATGACTCTCTTTGAGCGGACATGCGAATTATTAACCCTGGAGCAGTCGCTCTGTGAGAAAAAATCTAACATTATTTTATCCTTTCCTGATTACTTGCAATGAAAATTTTGCAACATATCTTTCCACTCCTAAGTGCCTGGAGAAAAATTGTAGTAACGCGTAACTATTTTTTTTATTTTTTATTTATTTTTTTTGAGGAATTTATGGCTTTGATTAGAACCAATTACCAAGCCTTAAAATTGTTAGAAATAAATATTTTTAACATAACAAGTAGATAAAAATATTATAAAATAAAAATTTGTTTTAAATTCGTATTGTTAGTTAACCTAAGCATGCGACTGCTTACGCGACAGAAGTGAGCGCAACTACTCCGGGTAGATGCAAAATTTTGTCTCCAATACTTTGAAATTAAAAATAAACAATTGAAAATGCTAAAAACGCCAACTTTAGCGTTCTAAGACCATTTTTCAATAGGTTTAACTCCGAATTGAATAAAAAACACAAAAATATGAGATGAAACGAAGATGAGATGAAAATATGAGCAATTATATTTTAATTTTATATGGCATAAGTCAGTTTAAAAAATCCACAAACAAACTGATGCACCATTGCGTTTCGGTATATAAATATATAACCTTGAGAGAACCTGTTTATTCATAACAATTTTTCAAAAAATTTAGTTATTTTTCTAATTTTCCTGCACGGCTTGCGGAAAAGTAAAATACATTTTAATATGGCATTATAATATATTATAATACATGCAATAAACTAATATTTAGATATTATTTACTAATTTATTTCAAATTTATCTTATTGTGTTCATGTTTTAATGAAATTAGCGCGATTATTTCATTCATATGAGATTCTGACCAATAGAAAGCTACATAAATCTAAATTAAATCGATAATTTTTGATAATTTCCCGTCGTCAAGCATATTACGTCAGATGCCCTTCGTTGCTACGAAAAAATACATTCAGTGACATTAATGACAATTAATGTTTTAAAAATTTTAAAAGTGATGACATTTAACCGTAAAATATTTATAACAACTGTTTGTTTAATTGTACTAATTTGTACTTACATAAATAAATTACAATAAAATTTTGGTTTTGAACAGTTTTATTCATGAAATAATCGCAACAAATTGCACTTGATCTCTAAAATTAATATATAATTTTAGCCCTCGTGACACTTTGGCATAATTTCACTCGCCTTCGGCTCGTGAAATTAAAACTGTCAAAGTGACACTCGGGAAAAATTCAATAATTTTAGAGCTCTTGTGCAATTACTACTGATAATTCGATAAAATAAAATTATTTTGACATAATATTAAAAGTCAGATCAGTAGACAATTAAAATGGTTTGGAATCGTCATCATGGAAACAAATATCTTCGTCGCGGTAACCCATTATATTGAAAGTTTGGTTTTGACAACCTTGTCAAAGAATTAATTTGTGTATTTTCACTTCTAAATAAAAATTGATATAACTCTATTTTTTGTGGATTTTTCCAAACGTACGGCCTAGAAAAAAATTGTTCCTAACTCATGCGGAAAGTGTCTTCCCCGCACTCGGCAGCTTGCCCGAACTCCGCTATCGCGTCGTTCGGGTCAACGGCAGTCTCGTGCGTGAAAGTATCACTTTCCGCACTAGTGCGTAAAATAACTATTTCCTAACTAATGCGGAAAGTGATACTTTCACGCACGAGACTGCCCTTGACCCGAACGACGCGATAGCGGAGTTCGGGCAAGCAGTCGAGTGCGGGGAAGACACTTTGTCTTCACACGTGCGGGCAAAAATTCTATAATTATTTTAGAGATCGAGGGCAATTTGTTGCGATTATTTCATGAATAAAACTGTTCAAAACCAAAATTTTATTGTAATTTATTTATGTAAGTACAAATTAGTACAATTAAACACAGAGTTGTTATAAATATTTTACGGTTGAAAGTCATCACTTTAATAATTTTTAAAACATTAATGGTCATTAATGTCACTGAATGTATTTTTTCGTAGCAACGAAGGGCATCTGACGTAATATACTTGACGACGGGAAATCATCAAAAATTATCGATTTAATTTAGATTTATGTAGCTTTCTATTGGTCAGAATCTCTATGAATGAAATAATCGCGCTAATTTCATTAAAACATGAACACAATAAGATAAATTTGAAATAAATTAGTAAATAATAACTAAATATTAGTTTATTGCATGTATTATAATATATTATAATGCCATATTAAAAAGTATTTTACTTTCCCGCACGACGTGCGGGAAAGTGGAACTTTCGGAAACGGAATGCGAGCGTGAAAGTGGCTCTTTTGGCACGGCTGTAGAATTTTTTTTTAATTTGAAACCAATTTTTATAATAATAGGCAAGGAAATAAAGCACTAATAAAGCACAACTAACATCGCCTAAACTTCTAACTTTTTTAAAGTAGGACAGATCGTTATAAAACCATTTGTATTCGATTCAGGAGAGCTTCAGGAAAATTTTTGAACACTTGGCCTGCGGGAGAAATGAAAATTGCACTGCTGTGTGCGGAAAGTGCATTTCGCAAAGTGCATCTCAAACTGTTCAAAAAATAAAAATGGCACGCATAATTGTAATTGTAAACATGAAAACTTGAGACGGTGTCAAGAGAACGACATCAAAAAGCTCTTCTTAATATTGATAAAGCACCTACAACTGTACAGCCATTATTTAAAAATGCCCATGCTCCCTTGACCTTTATTGTTTATTTTAATAATTATAAACAATTAAGAAATTCTTAATTTCGGGTTTAACTTGTTTAACTTGTAATGTAAAAGTTTTCTGTTTGTAGAAATTTTTTATTTAGAAAATCTCATTTTAAATAGCAATTATTTTCAATGTCTGTTGAATGTTTCCATCTCCACTGCGTAGTTTTTTCAGAATATAGAAATTAATAAAAATAGTTTTTTTTTGTAATTAATAATCATTTCGTTATGAAGCGAAAGAAGAGCCTTCTTGTTTTAGTTAGTTCAGAGAACGCCAAGAGCACTCTAACTAGTTTCAACTCTTCTCAGGGTCTCATCAGAGAGTGCATATTTGATTCTCTCTGAACCACTAAAATTCGGGCCGCCGGTATCGGTTCACAACAAAAAACATGATGGCATAGATACCGTGGCGCCATCTGCTAAATACGAATGAAAGTTTTACTTTTTATATTAACAATATCAAAAATAAAACTTTATAGACTAGGAGCCGGTATAGGCGAAATTTTCTAATCATTTTAGACACGATAAGACCCTATAACTTAAATAGTAGAACCTAAAAGAAAACGTATAAACACTGTGCCGTCACTTTTTAGTGGCATATGCGTCGACAGTGGCGCATCAAAGTTTGCGTCCACTTATGGACGGGATAGTTAAATTAAAAAGTACCCTCTCTTACTCACATTTAAATTCTACGTGATTAAATAATAAGAGATAGCGTAATTTTAACCCACCACCCCCTCCTCCTTCCCCCACCAACAAAAACTTCATTTTTGGTTTTTATTATTTTAGGTGGGATGAAATTAATTTTAAAATTTCAAAAAATTCATAGGCATAGTTGAGGCTTTTACAAAGCACGTCTATTTTTTTATAGATCCGTAGGTTGAATGTACATAACCTCAAAAACTAAAAAAAAATTGGAAAAAAAGCGTATAACTTTTTTTTTTGAAGATGGCTGGAGGTCTACTTCTTTCCCTATTTTATGTATTTTATCAAACGCTATGCTTTTAATAGTTTTCAGATTTTTCCGTAAGGTTTGCCACCTTAAAAAATCCAAAAAAACTGTTTTATGGGGTTTTTGGGGGGTTGAACGTGTTTCTCCCATTTTTAAATATTCCAAAGGACTCAGTTACTTCAATTTATATATAACCTATATAAAAAACATTGATTTGATCTATTTTGAAGTCCATAAACTAGGAAAAATCCCCAAAAACCCCCAAAAAAACAGTTTTTTAGATTTTTGAAAGTAGCGAATCTTACGGAAAAATCTGAAAATATTTATAAACATATCGTTTGATAAAATACACAAAATAGAAACAAAACTAGACCTCCAGTAATCTCCAAAAAAAAGTTATACGCTTTTTTTCAAAAAAAAATTAAAAAATGTTTTTGAGGTTATGTACACTCAACCTACGGATCTATAAAAAAGACATGTTTTGTAAAAGCCTCAACTATGCCTATAAATTTTTAAAATTTTAAAATTGATTGCATCTCACCTAAAAAAAAAAAATAAAAACGGAAAAAGAAGTTTTTGATGGTGGGGGTAGGGGGAAGGGGGTAGCGGGTTAAAATTACGCTGAGTCTAATTGTTTAATCACATAGAACTTAAAACAGTAAAAAAAATGAAATCTGGGAATGAGGGACTGTACAATTTAATTTATTTATCTCTTCCATAAGTGGAAAGTTTGAGGCGCCACTGTCAACGCATGTGCCACTAAAAAGTGACGGCACAGCGTGCATACGTTTTCTTTTAGGTTCTACGATTTAAGCAAATTAAATGATAAGCAAATTTCACCTATAGCGGAAAGCTGAGGGCCTAGTATTTTTTTGCTTAAATGTTAATAAAACACCTTGACGCAGTAAAAATTTTGATACCCACTAGATGGTCCGTCTTTTCTATTGACTTCATCCAGATATTTCAGTTGAAACAAAGGCGGTCAGCAATTTTCAGACTTATGAATAAATTTGACTATATAAATTTTATTCTAAACAAGATGAATAAAACGATGGGATTACTCACTTCTTTAAATTTTGAAATAATTTCTCGGACCACTCTTCAGTTGCTAAACTCCTGGCTAGTGTTGATATAGGTACGTCGACTTCAAGGAAGAACCAGTCGTAATTACTTATCCAATCAGCTTCAAAAGTCACATGAACACGTTTTTGGGGATTATTCTGATATCTAAAGTTAAAAAATAATGAAAATGAAAGACTTCAATTTGTTTCTGAGGTGACCAAACATCCTCTTACGTACATTTCACACTCTTAGGGATCATCAGAGAGGCTATATGATTTACTTTGAACTGACAAGGAAATATTGTGTCTCCCATTGCCGAATTATACAAACAATTTGCATACAGAGGCTGTAGTCTCTGTATGCTGTTACCCGCTTAGTGCTGGTAACGATGGACTCACAGCTTGGGTAATATTGATTATAATTGATAATATTATGATAATCAATATCGTTGTTATTACTAATTAGATGATTTCGATCGTAAGGCCACTGGAACTTCACCCAATAAATGATCTTAAGCTGTGGTGGTTCGGCTAAGCTTAGATGGAGGCTGGTCGTGGTTATAAGAAAATAAACTTTCAAGAAAATCTATTACCTTCAAAACTTGGATATATAAAATAATCCGGAATAAGGTGCCAATTGATTAATTGCCTATTACACCACTGTCGTGTTTATTTAATTAAGCTTAAGGAAAGTATGCTAAATGTGCAGTCACTCGAGCGCTTTGGGGACCTATTGGGTAGTGAAGAGTAGGTTTTAAAACCAAAAGAGTTAGGTAAAGATTTCCATTTTAGTGGGGACTTTCCATTTTTAATTTAATTTTCCATTTCCAACAATCATTTTTTCCGATTATAAAGCTATTTATGCATAATTAGAAAAAATGTTTCAAATAAAAGTGACTTATTTTTACGTAAGGAATCCGAATCTGCAATAAAAAAATGAAGGCTCCTATTTAAAATTTTAAAGCAACCCCCACCCCACCTCCGTGGGGGGTCGTGTTTGGTGTCATTCGATAGATTTTTGACAAATATTCAGCACGTATTTTTTAGTTTTTAGATATATCGTTCATTTCGCGAAATATTTGTTCTTTTCTTGTGAAACTTTGTGACTCACCCATTTCCTTACCCGCCCAAATCGTCAGATTTTTGAAATGTACACTGTTTTGCATGTACTTAACTTACCTTATCTTAATCTGACGATTTCGAGTTTTTCTAAGGATACATTTTCTTTTTCGCCCCCCCCCCCCCTTAACGAACTCCCCTGTGTTTGGAGCCAATATATGGTACCAGGTTTCTCCCCATATGATAACCTGACGCGCTCGAGTTACTGCAAAAATCCTCGCTTCGGCTCCCCTACCATAATCAATAATTGGTTAACCGTCGGTTGTATGAATGAAACCCCGATTCAAGCTTGTAAATATAAAATTTATTAGTAAATGAATTAAGTATATATGTTATAGCCAAAGCCCGAATTTCAGGCACTCCTAGGTTTGACTAGGCAATCCTCAGGTCTGACTGACGGTCTTAGTCAAAGCCCGAAATAAATTACAGTTTCGGCCTTTGACTAGTCAAACCTAGGAGAGACTAAATTGATCAGGCAAAGGTCGAAATTTATTTTTATGAAATCGGGGTTTGACTAGGCAAATCCCGATCAGCTATTAAAATGTCGTAATTTGTTAGATTAGGTTTAATAAAAGGTGATTTTTTTGATTTTAATGTTTATTATTTTTGTATTGTCGTAATTAAAATACAGTAGACTCCCTCTATAACGAGAACTGAAATGGCGGACTAGTTACCTCGTTATAAGCGGATCTCATTATATCAGACAACAATAATATTCAAATGTTTTGATGCCTCTTACGTAGTTAATTAGGTCTCGACGGTCGACCTGAACAATGAGACTTTGCCATAGTAAATTGTAAATTTCCTACAATATTGAATATCGGTCGACAGATAAACAGAAAGAAGTTAATTACAGGCGGTGAAGTATATTACAGCACTGGCCTCGATGATAACAGTGTTGGACATTTCTCTATACAGTCAGTTGGGGTATTTATTTATAGCCATTACTGCGCTGAAAACAGGTAAAGAAACATATTCTTCGATTTCAAATTTGTAATCAGGTGGTACATGTTGTGTGTGCTGACAGTACATTTTGGTGCATACTATGATGGTTTTGAAAGAAAAGTTGCATGCATGCGTTGTGCATAGGCAGAAAAGATTAGAATAAATAAAGGAAAGGCGATTGAAGGTCTTAATGCCCAGGCTAATGTTATAAAACAATTAAGTGAAAAAAAATTCCTCCAATTTGATCGAAAAAACTATAACAATACCTATCCCCAGCTTTGATAGAGCCAAAGAGAATGCTCGAAATATTTTGAGTAGCATACAAGATAAAACAATAATTGACGGTTTATATAGAGTTGGTACGAAATACGGAACTATAAACACTTTTTTCAAGAAATCAAATCAGAGAGTGCAAACAGAATTTCCTTAATTTCGAAGATGTTCCAGACGTTAAACTGTCTCTACTTGAAATTAGTACAAAGGATTCTAAATTTGGAGGACCAGGCTTTATAAAATGCTACTGCAATAAGAAATGTTTCTCAAAATTATGTAAGTGTAAAAGGTCTAAGGTATTATGCAACTATAATGCCCGGTTGCACCAACAGATCTTAAGCTTAAGTTGAGAATATCATAAGAATTAATATAATATAATTATAATATATTACAATAAGAATACCATAATATAATAATAGATATAATTGATAATTTAGGTAAGAATCTAAAATTATGGTGCAACGTAAGTGATATTCAAGGAGGCCCTATCTATAAGTAGAGCTTAGCTAAGCGGGAGCTTAAGATCTGTTGGTGCAACCAGGCATAAATGCCATAATGCCTCAACATGTGAGAATAAATACTAATTTTAGTATTTTAATTACGACAATACAAAAATAATAAACGTTAAAATCAAAAAATTACGTTTTATTAAGCCTAGTCTAACAAATTACGACATTTTAATAGCTGACCCTGCTTTCATAAAAATAAATTTTGACCTTTGCCTGATCAACTTAGTCTCTCCTAGGTTTGACTAGTCAAAGGCCGAAACTGTAATTTATTCCGGGCTTTGACTAAGACCCTCAGTCAGACCGGAGGATTGCCTAGTCAAACCTAGGAGTGCCTGAAATTCGGGCTTTGACTATCACATATATACGTCTATAGAAAGTTCAAATAAATGGATCTTACCGCATAACAGTACGGGCTTAGTTATGCACGTTAACGTCAGTCTCGACTCAATTGAATGTTTGAATGTTGGCGCGCTAAATATAATTTACAATATCCAGTTTTGGATGCTACAGAACTGTTAGGAAAGTTCGTCCCGTAACAATGCTAAAGTGTGTTTTTTTAGAGATAAAGAACTTTAAAATGGAATAAAACAAAGGTGATTTTTACAAATTGACATGAGATTAAATTTATTAGAAAGAAACTCTTTCGACATTATAATTTAAATTTCATATCAAAGGGCCTAGCCGGGTAAGATGATAAAAAGTGCCTTCAACTCGATTCGAATTCCATATAGGTCACCGTTTAGCATATATAGTGAAACTAACTTTCTAAAATTTTTTCCCCCTAGGTGGCCATGTGACCCACCTAGAGCCTAATTAGGGTTTTTATGTTTTTATTTTTTATCTCAGCCGCATCGAGAATTAGCGAAAAACTTTAAATAAAAAAGTTGTAAGCTTTAAAAAGTTCTGTCCGAAAAAAATTTTGATTTTAATTTTTGGCGGGAAATTTAAATTTTAGAACGATTTGAAAATTTTAAATGAGTATAAAAAAATAACTAAGACATTCGTTTTCACGAAAAAAATATGTAACGTGTATTTTTGCATAATGTTTCACCTTGAATTTTATCAAATTTTTAAAATTGGTGAAACGCACTTTTAAAAATAAAAAACCGCATTTTTTCGGTGTTTTTTTTTTTCGTTTTTTGATACAATTTTATACATATTTTTCAAAAAAGATAACACTGTTACTGGAGTAGGTAAAAAACTGAAAAATAATTGGGGTTTGCTTAATAAAAATTTTTTGTAACGCCATCCATTTTCAAGATACAGAGCGTTGAAGAAAACAAAATTTTACACATTTTTTACGATTTTGTCGAAACTACTGGCAACATTGTAATAAAATTTGGCGAGTTTTAAGAGGTAGTTGTTGTGCATTTTTTGACATACAATTAAGAATTTTATATTTATCATTGGCGCGCATAGGGGTAATGGTCTCAACTTTTTAAAGAAGAAAGATAGTACGCCACTGACATATTTCAAATTAACAATCGTTTTTGAATTCCTCGTTCAATTTGTGACAAAAAATCTATCTTTCTATTTTTTCATTCGACGCGCCATTTTTATTCAAAAAATAAAACATCTTACCGTTACAAAGTATTCGAACTTCTATGAAATAAAATACATACTACTATAAGTACATATGTACATGTCATAAACTCGTACATCCATTATAAAAACTAATTCGAATACTTTGGAAGCGTTAAGATATTTTATTTTTTGCAGCAAAACGGCACCTCGTATGAAAAAATAGGAAGATAGATTTTTTGTCACAAATTGAACAAGAAATTCAAAAACGATTGTTAATTTGAAATATGTCAGTGGCGTACTATCTTTTTTCTTTAAAAATTTCAGACCATTACCCCTATGCTCGCCAATGTTAAATATAAAATTCTTAATTGTATGTCAAAAAATGCACAATTACCTCTTAAAACTTGCCAAATTTTATTACAATGTTGCCAGCAGTTTCGGCAAACTCCTAAAAAATGTGTACAATTTTGTTTTCTTCAACGCCCTGAAATCGCCCATCTTGAAAATGGATGGCGCTACAAAAAATTTTTATTAAGAAAACCCCAATTATTTTTCAGTTTTTTACCTACTCCAGTGACGGTGTTACCTTTTTTGAAAAATATGTATAAAATTGTATCAAAAAACAAAAAAAAAAGCGAAAAAATGCGGCTTTTTATTTTTAAAGGTGCGTTTCACCAATTTTAAAAATTTGAAAAAATTCAGGGTAAAACATTATGCAAAAATACACGTTATAAATTTTTTTCGTGAAAACGAATGTCTTAGTTATTTTTTTATACTCATTTAAAATTTTGAAATCGTTCTAAAATATAAAGTTCCCGCCAAAAATTAAAAACAAAATTTTTTTCAGACAAAACTTTTTAAAGCTTACAACTTCTTTATTTAAAGTTTTTCGCTAGTTCTCGATGCGGCTGAGATAAAAAATAAAAACATAAATACCCTAATTAGGCTCTAGGTGGGTCACATGACCACCTAGGGGGCTAAAAATTTCAGAAAGTTAGTTTCACTATATATACTAAACGGTGACCTATATGGAATGCGAATCGAGTTGGGGGCACTTTTCATCATCTTACCCGGCTAGGCCCTTTCTGGCTGGCTCTGACGTAGTCTAATCTAGAGGTCCAATGATTTCAGCAGCGTATAAAGCACACGAACCACTCAATTTGTCTGGATGTAATGGAGTCTCAACATACACTTGATGATTATCTTCACTCCAAATACGGCAGTTTTGTTTATTGACGTAGCCATTTAACCAAAAGTGAGCTTCGTCGTTAAACAAATTCGCTTATGAAAATCGCAATCAACGGTAATCTCGTTTTGGGCCCATCCACCGAATTTACGCCTTGCTAGGTGATCGTGTATCTTAAATTCTTGTACGAGTTGAATTTTGTAAGCACGCTAACCCAGATCTATTCGCAAAATCTTCCATAAAGTGGTTGGACACCTAACCAACTACTGTGCACGAGGCGTATAGATTGATTGGAGTCCCTACTCTATGCTACGCTCCACAGCAGCAACAACTTCTTCTGCACGCATGCCGTCTCTGTGGAAGCGTATTATCATTTAGAGTGTGGTGCGAAAACGTTCCATAGTTAATCGAATTATTTGCTCTGATGGCCGATTATGTATGCCATAAAATGGACGTAGTGCGCGATACGTATTTCGAACAAAACCATGTAGTCCAGAGAAATAAGATTTTTCTCGTGACACATCCCCCTCCAGGTCGAAACCAAATTTTTTGAGTAGTATGGATATCTATGTTAATAACCTATATGTTTCCTGCAGCCGATTTTGTTGATATACATAGTTATTAACAAATGAAGATCAAAATACGGTAAATTCTCGCTTTTTTCGTCTATTACTAAAAAGTAAAGCATTCTAAACAAGTTTGAGAATAAGAAACTCATAAATCATATAAAAAGCTTCATCAATCAAAAAATCACATTTATGGCGTTCGCTGATAGGTCTGGATCCCGCGTATGAAAAAAAAGTTGATTAATAGCAAGCTGAAAATTTGTTAATAGCTCAAGGGTGTCTAGTCGGACAAACTTTGCTATATGGGAACACTGGAACAGGGGCAGTTTTAATTGTGGAACAGGTTAAAAATTTGGAACGGTCAAACCACGAAAACGGCACATGTATTTTGTCCGACAGAACAGACTTAAACTCTCCGAACAGAGATTAAACTCTCATGCAAAAACCAGACTGCTATTTATCACCAAATGGGCGTTTTAATGAGTGGAACATGTAAAATATGTCAAATGACAGGAATTATGACAGGTGATATATAGCAGTCTGATTTTGGCATGAGAGTTTAATCTCTGTTCGGAGAGTTTAAGTCTATTCTGTCGGACAAAATAAATGTGCCGTTTTCGTAGTCTGACCGTTCCAAATTTTTAACCTGTTCCACAATTAAAACTGCCCCTGTTCCAGTGTTCCCATATATAAAAGTTTATCCGACTAGACACCCTTAAGCTATTAACAAATTTTCAGCTTGCTATTAATCAACTTTTTTTTCATACGCGGGATCCAGACCTATGAATATGTCTATCCTTATTTGTTGCTTAGAAAATTGCAAAATAAGCCATAAATTTTGAGATTTTATAAATGTTCATAACTTATGTAAAAATTAAGTTAGAACCTTCTTATTACACGGAATGCTAAGACTTCTTGTGCTTAAATTATGTTTTAAATTTCAAAGTAATTGGTCTAATAGTTTAAGAGTTATTTAATTTATTTATCCCAAATTCATTTTTTGCGACACTATCACTATAAGTCAGAAAATTATAAGGTTATAGTAATACTTCGGACAGTTTATGAAAGAAAAACATTTATACTATTAACTTAATTAAAAAAAAATGAAAAAAAATTAATTTTAAACAGTGTAAAATTATTTTGCAAAAACATGTCACACCATTTTGAGCGTCACGTTTGGGGGGGGGGGAGACTGGGGAGGAATCGGTAAATTCGTAGTTTTTTAAGTTTTTCGCCAATATTTCTAAAACTATGCGGTTTAGCATGAACAACTTCTATACAAAATTGTTCTACATTAAATTTGAAATAAAAAAGTCCCTATGCATAATCTTTCTAAAATGAATGGTTCCAAAGTTACGGAGGTAGTATAGTATAACTGATACAAAAAAAGGCCTAACCTAAACATCTAAAGTAAAAGTTTTCCTCCAACACCAAAATGTTCTATATGGTCCACATATTGTTCAGTAAAAAGTTACACCATTTTGAGCGTCCGGCTTGGGAGGGAGATGAGAGAGAAGCCGGTAAATTAGTAGTTTTTTTAATTTTTCGTCAATATTTCTAAAACTGTGCTTTAGCGTAAACAGTGTTACATACAAAAATGTTCTACATGAAATTTAAAACAAAAAATGTTCTATACATAATTGTTATAAAATCAACAGTTCCAGAGTTACGGAGGGTGAAAAGTCGAGGTTTTCGATACTTTTTATATTTTTTGGGCAATATTTATGATATAACTATATCAAAAACCCAGACATCCAAAGTGAAAGTTATCCACCACCACCAAATTGTTCTATATGGTCCACATAATGTTCAGAAAAAAGTCACACCATTTTGAGCGTCGGGTTTGGGGGTAGAGGGGGGAGAAATCGGTAAATATAAAAAGTATCGAAAACCTCCACATTTCATCCTCCGTAACTCTGGAACCGTTGATTTTATAACAATTATGTATAAACCTTTTTTGTTTTAAATTTTATGTAGATTTTTCTATAGAACATTCCTTACGCTAAAGCATAGTTTTAGAAATATTGACGAAAAACCTAAAAAAACTACTAATTTAACGATTTCTCCCCCATCTCCCCCCCAAACCGGATGCTCAAAATGGTGTAACTTTTTACTGAACAATATGTGGACCATATAGAATAATTTGGTGTTGAAGGAAAACTTTTACTTTGGATGTCTGGGTTAGGCCTTTTTTTGGACCCATTATACTATACTACCTCCGTAACTTTGGAACCGCTCATTTTAGAAGGGTTATGCATGGGCCTTTTTTATTTCAAATTTAATGTAGAACAATTTTGTGTAGAGGGTTGTTCATACTAAACCGCTTAGTTTTAGAAATATTGACGAAAAACCTAAAAAACTACGAATTTGCAGATTTCTCCCCCCTCTCCCCCCCACCCCAAACCCGACGCTCAAAATGCTGTGACTTTTTTCTGAACATTATGTGGACTATATAGAACAATTTGGTGTTGGAGGATAACTTTCACTTTGAATGTCTGGGTTTGGGTCTAACTACCATACTATTTAGATATTTTAATATGGCCTTAAAATAATTATAATGCATGCAATAAACTAATATTTAGATATTATTTACTATTTTATTTCACTTATTGTGTTCCTGTTTTAATGAAATTAACGCGACAATTCGATGAAATAAAATTATTTTGACATAATATTCGAAAGTCAAATCGGTAGACAATAACAGTCGTTATGAATCATCGTCATGGAAACCAAGATCGTCGTCATGCTAACTAATATTGAAAGTTTGGTTTTGACAACCTTGTCAAAGAATTAATTTGTGTATGTATTTCCATATTAATTGTTCCTAATAACTCTTCCAGAAAGTCTCTTCTCCGCACTCGACTGCTTGCCGAACTCCCGCTTCGCGTCGTTCGGCAAACTGCAGTCACGTGCGGAATAGTATAACTTTCTGCACTTGTTAGGAAAATAACTATTTTCATATTTAGAATGACTGAATTTTTATACACATTTAGAAAGAAAAACAATTGTCCTAGAACAATTAGGGACGAAATTAGCCCCCCCCCCTTTCTTAATTCACATGTTCTTGCAAAATAATTTTGCAATATTTAGAATTATTTTTTGTCATTTTTTTTAATTAAATTAATAGCGTAAATCTTCTTCTTTCATAAACTATCCAAAGTATTACTGTAACTTCATCATTTTCTGACTTATAGTGTTGCAAAAATGTTAATTTGGGATAAATAAATTAAATAACTTTTAAAGTATTTGACCAATTGCTTTGGGGTATGATTTATAGACCAGTAAGGATCTGTGAAAAAACGTCTATTTTTGGATGTGAGAGGTGGCGTTCGGATTTTTGCAGATAAAGTTAGGTGAGACCTTCCGTAATAATAACTGACTTATGCTCCTTCTCAAATATGCCCCGAACATTAATAAAAAATTGAAATATTTTAAAATTTCGAAAAACGTAGATTTTTCTGCTTTCTTTGCTTATAACTTTAAAACTGTTCGTTTTGGAACAAAGTCGTACAGAAATAAAATAAAGACAATTAAATTTTGTATGATACACGACTGGTGAAAAATGTCTTACCGTATTAACTTTTCTGCAATATAGCAATAAATACAAAATAAGGGGGCAAAATACGCCTGTTGTTATTCAATATTTTTAACCACTTTGGTGGCACTTAGAACCTTAGTAATTCACTTAGGAAATTCTTTGTAACATACTTAAACAGTGTACCGAATTTCATTAAAATCGACCTAATAGATTTTGCATAATAAATTTGCAATCTAAATGTTTTTAAAAAAGTTCAAATTTTTTAAAATCTTTCTGAACAAAAAGTAGACCATTTAGAAGTTGTCTAATTTTTTTACATATAAAGAGGTACTCTACCTATCTAGTACACTTTACAGAAATAAAATCGAATTAGGGGCCTCAGCAATGTTTTAAACTTATAAACAATTTTTTGGCTTATAAACAAATAGCTTTGTTTAGTAATAAAAAAATTAATTTTTAGCAATGCAAATAATTAAAACCGGTATAATCTGGCTTAAACTTTCAAATACTGTCAGCAGAATTGCTATTTTATTTTTTAATCAATAGTTATTCGCGTTCAAGAATTGCAATTTTTCGAATTTTTGAAAGTTCCACTGCGTTTATCTCGAAAACTATGCATCCTACGGAAAAACTTGTAAGAACATTTTTTTGCTTAGAATTATCCAAGGAATACAAAAAAATGTTTTATTTTGCGAAAAATCGATGTTATGTAATTCCTCAAGTTAATAACAATCTTATCGACATCCGGATCAACTGTTACCCAAAAAAATCGTGTTCTACGGGTCAAAAAATACATAAAAATCTTGAGTAAGTCCATCTAAATAAAGGAACCCGTAGCACCCCCTCCTGGCCACAGGACTAATTTGTTTATAAGCCAAAAAATTGTTTATAACTTTAAAACATTGCTGAGGCTGCTTAGACAATCCGATTTCAACTCTGTAAAGTGAATTAGATAGGTGGAGTGCTTTTTTATATGAAAAAAAATTGATAAATCTTTGTATGTTCTAGTTTTTGTTGTGCAAGATTTTAAAAAATTTTAATTTTTTAAAAAAAGTTTAGATTGAAAAATTATTATTCAAAATCTAGTAAGTCAATTTTAGTGAAATTTGGTGTACGGTTTTAACACATTACAAAAATTTTCTAAGCGAATTAGGAAGGTTCCAAGTGTAACCTAAGTGATGAAAAATCATTGAATAATGACAGGCTTGTTTTGCCCCCTTATTTTATATTTATTGCTATTTTGCAGCAAGGGTGATAAATTAAGACATTTTTAACCAATCGCATCTGATATAAAATTTAATTATCTTTGTTTTATTCCTATACGACTTTGTTCCAAAATTAATCGTTTTAAAGTTATAAGCAAAAAAATTTAGAAAAAAAAAGCGAAATTTTTTGAAATTTTTAAATATTTTATTTTTTTTTATTAAGGCTATCGGTACATAATTCGCAAATATTTTACGGCTATCCCTGCCTTTTCTGTCTTTACATGGCAAATTACGTGTAGTAAAATTCACACTGGTATGGATATGTACATATGTATTACTAGAATGTCATTCTACTTGACAATGTCATAACTAGCTTAAAGAGACGGCTTTTGAATGTTCTTGGATAACTGTTATTTTTTGTATAATTGCAAATTATTAATTCAGTTAATAAATGTGATAATTTTTTCACTAGCTATGTATTCAGTGATTGTCATAATTTATATGTACCTACAACAAAAACTAATACTCAATCGAGAAAAGAGGAAAAGTGTTAAAGTGATTTTTTAATAATATATTGTTAATACTATGGAACGCTTACAATTTTGAACATCTTTAACAACAAAATACTTGGATCACAGAATATATCTTAATGTATTCTCTGCTTCTATCTTCCATAAATAATACACAATAAATAACTTTTTATAAAGTTCACCTCTTAAATCAATTATTTATCAAATACACTATATATCAGTATTATTTAATCAACAACTAAAAATATTCCCGATTCATGTCAAATAATTATTTAAAATTGTCACTGATTGTCAGTGTCCGACTGACAATATTCTATTCGACTAAGTGCGTTGTATGACAAAGATAGATTTGGAAAATATTACACGGACATTGTGTTCATTTTTTTCGAATCCTGAAAAACCAATAAATATTTTTGAAAAATCTAAACGCAGAATGAAAGACTAAATTATTACCGAGGGCCGAAAGTCCCATAGAATAAATAAAAAGTTTATTTTGAATGAGATATTTGAAATTAAAAATAACACTAAATTTTCTCTTAGTTGTTCACCCTTGTAACTTATTAAAATAAACATTATAGAAGTTCTCAGGGACTTTCGGCCCTCCCTAATAACGTAATCTTTCATTCTGCGTTTAAATTTTTTAAAAATACTTATTAGTTTTCTCAGGATTCGAAAAAAAAGAATCCCCATTTGAATAGCATTGCAGCCGAAAAAACGTACCGATCCTCTTAATGTTCCGGGCATATTTGAGAAGGAGCATAAATCAATTATTATTAACGAAGTTATCACCTAACTTTATCCGCAAAAATCTGAATGCCACCTCTCACCTAAATATGCCTAATCCACCTAAAAACAGATCCTTACTGGTCTATTAAGCACCAGAAGTCTCAGCATTCCATGTAATAAGAAGGGTTAATTTTTACATAAGTTATGAATATTTATAAAAACTAAAAATTTATGATTTATTTTGCAATTTTTTAAGCAACCAATAAGGATAGACATATTCAGCGAACGACATATTGAAGTTTTTTATACAATTTATGAGTTTCTTACTCTCAAATTTGTTTAAAATGTTTAACTTTTTGGTAATAGACGAAAAAAGCGAAAATTTACCGTTTTTGATCTTCATTTGTTTATAACTATGTATATCATTAAAATCGGCTGCAGGAAACTTATAGGTTATTATTATAGATGTCCGTACTACTTAAAATATTTGGTTTCGGCCTGGAGGGGCTTGTGTCACCAACAGGATATTTTTTTCCTTATTTCTCTGAACTAATGATTTTCAAAATAAACTTGTACAATTTGGAAGCGTTGCTCAGGCGTCAGTATATTCATGTTGTCAAACCAAACTAAACATAAATCGCTCTAAAGCTGTTAAAATGGCCGTGTTGCCAACTTATCTTTCTATACATCTAAAAACACCCGTTACTTGATACAGTTCGAAGTTTTAGATCCAAAGAACCAAAGACTTGTACTGGAACCAAGTCCTGTTAAACCACCCAAATTCGTGTTTTCTATAACTTACAAAGCAAACGAATGATGAATTAGAAGAAGACTAAGGGGAATCTAAAATTACATTCCACTACCTGTCTATTTATCTAGGCAAAAATTCCATTCAATCTTGGTTCACTGTACTCAGATAGGAGCAAATTTATACTTCAGCATCTAAAAATTCGAACTGTTTTAATTAGAGGTCGTTATAGCGTCTGTAAGCAAAATGTTTGTATAATTCGGCATAAGGGGAGAGCTTATTTTTTTTTCGGTTCAAAATAGACCATAAAACCTCTTTGATGATCCCTAAAAGAGGATGGAGCGTACGTAAGAGAATGTT
Source organism: Diabrotica virgifera virgifera (assembly GCF_917563875.1). Classification (NCBI taxonomy): domain Eukaryota; kingdom Metazoa; phylum Arthropoda; class Insecta; order Coleoptera; family Chrysomelidae; genus Diabrotica; species Diabrotica virgifera. The sequence continues at coordinate 137,545,257 of NC_065450.1, forward strand.
TGGTCACCTCTGGAACAAATTGAAATATTAGCTGTCTTTCATTATTTTCAATTAGTTTTACCCCTATCTGAGTACAGTGAATTAAGTTTTGATGGAATTTTTACACAGATTAATAGACAGGTAGTGGAATGCAATTTTAAATTCCCTTTAGTCTTCATCTAATTCATCGTTCGTTTGCTTTGCAAGTTTTAGAAATCAAGACTTAGGTTGTTTACCATAACTTGGTTCTAGTAGAAGTCTTTCGCTCTTCGCATTTAAAACTTCGAAGTGTTGTCAAAAAATAAACAAAGGCACCACTTTAAATAGCAGAAAAAACAAAAAGTTCTGTATAATGATTAAAAGAAAAAAACTTATATAAATGTGAAACTTCCAAATCATTCCATATAAATTGAAGTTGGAACATTACCAAAAGTTTATAAAATAATTTAAGAAAGAAGATGTCTGGCGTTTGTCCAACTATCTGTGTTAAATTTGGTAGATGGCTGTGAATGTGTAATCGATTAAAAATACAGAAACTAATATGTAATAAATTGTTAATTTTCTAAACTTAGGCTACTATGTAGTTAAAATATATCTTACTGTGAATGTGTAATCAATTAGAAATGTAGAAACTTATATGTAAGAAATTATTATACAGTACGTAAATCTTTCAGCTGGATATACAGTAGTGTTAAGAAGTCCTACATCACCTTACTTTTCCTTGTTCAGCATACCTGCATCACCTTTTCCTTGTTCAGCATACTTCTTAATAACTCTAATTACCGTAGATTGATTACAGTTTACTGCGGATGCTATTTCGCGACAAGATTTTTGTCGTTTTTATGGTGAAAAATAATTTCAAAACGCTTCTCGTTCGATAATTTAGTTTGTTTGGTCTGGGATGACATTTTGACCTTTTTGTCAAAAATCAAAAAGCGAATAAATGTGTTAGGGTAACTACAGTGTTTATATAGTCCAAATATGTGACAAATTTGTCATTAAGATTTAATTTAATATGTAGTACTTTAACGACTTAATAATCACCTCATAATTTTCTCGGATTATGGGAAATCCCTTCAATCAGATTATTTTAATCTTTTCTGTAGAATTTTGAGATAGTAATTTAAAAAACGTTAGTAAGTATACCGATAATGCTAATTACAAGCATAAACTTAAAATGAATTAGCGAAAATATACAGAAAACTTGTGTTAAACCTCAAAAACTATAAGGCGCTTAGGTGATGCAGGACTTTTTAACACCACTGTAGGTAGTATACATTGAGGTAAGTGTTGCAGCTGCGCTCTCTTGATGACAATAATTACAATTGTCAGTTAGAAAACTATACATTATTCCGAGTTTTTAGTATCCTTACTTTAGGAATAGTTAAATATTCTAGTGTACAAGAATTTAAGTTAAAATAATAATGTCTTTTTGACTGATATTCGTAATAGCATTTAACTTTTTTATTTTTGGTTTCCGCTTACACAATTATTATGATTCTCATAGGCATCTTTCAGTCCTTCACAGTTTTTCGATTTCTTTCTAACGCATTAAGTTGGAAGTGACAGAAAAAAGGTATGCCGTGATTAAAATCATTTATAAAATTTAATTAGTTGTTAATAGATGGCGCTATGATCGAACAAAAAATAATTTTTGTGCATTATCTATACGACTATAATCAATCTGTACAATTTATAAAACTATACAAATCAAAGAACATACCTTTTTATAAATGAAATAAACACAATTGATTTGTTTTTATACCAAATTACGATTACGATTCTGACAACTGTCAGTTTAAATTAAAATGTCATGCTATTATATGATTTTCTACATTGTTAAAATCATATACAGTAAAACCTGTCAATAACGGTCACTAAAAGTGACAGAACTATTGGCCGATATAAAAAGGTGGCCGCTAATACCAGGTTTTGTAGTCCACAAATTTTGGTTTGGGGAACTTTGAAACTGGCCGGCTAGTTCAGATGGCCGGTTTTGACAGGTGGCCGTTAACACAGGTTTTACTGTATTACATCATTAATGACACACTGAAAGACTGAGAAGAACTTTAAATTATAGTCGTAGAGATATGTAATAGGTAAATAATCAGTAAATAGATAAACCTAAATCTTTTTTTTTTTTCGATTATAGCGGCATCTGTCAACAACTGGAATAACTGTTACCCACATAACAATTTCATGTTCTTAGTAGATTCATAGAACATACTTTTCAGAAAAAGTATATACTTAGAATATGCGTAATTACCATTGCGAATGTGCAGAGCATATACTGAGTATATACTACATTACAGTACTTAAACGTTCTATGTATATACTTAGAATGTACTACCGCACTTATTTTCAGTATATACCAAGAACATACTTTTTAGAAGATTCTAAGGAGGTGCTATAAACCTTCTATTTATATACTTAGAATGTACTATCGCACATATTTTAGTATATGGGAAGAATATTCCAAGGAAGTGCTATATACCTTCTAGTTATATACTTAGAATGTACTATCGCACATATTTTTAGTATATGGGAAGAATATTCCAAGGAAGTGCTATATACCTTCTATGTATATACTTAGAATGTACTATCGCACATATTTTTAGTATATGGGAAGAATATTCCAAGGATGTGCTGTATTTCTCAGAAGTATGTTTTCAACATCACCCAATCTCATCCTATAGGTTCTACCAAAGAATACTAAAACACCCACAGGGTGTGTTAGTATTCTTTGGTTCTACTAATATATTATATTTACATATTCTAATTGCATATATGAGAATGTAGTTATTACATTCTACAATATTACGTAAAAAGTAAGTATAAAATATATAAACTTTAGTTAGTTATATAGGTACCTATGTATAATAAATATTATATGGGTAAGTAGCCTATATATAAAATATAAGTAATATATTTAGTTATTATGTGCACATCAAAATAAAAATGCTGCTTATATAATTATATAATAGCCAAATATATTATAATATGTATGTAAAGTTCTAAAATTTATAGGTATCTATATACATTATACATACTTTTACTTACTAGGTATTTAGGAAATATTGAAGTACCAATATGAATTTATTATTTTCAAACTGCTTCTTAAAAATGTTTTAGTCCTTGCGTAGCTAGAAATACTTGGTCCTACCTAACAGCGTAGACATAAATGCATAACTGTACTGGAAACTATTTTCATATTTTGCTCTTTTGTTACCTACCCCCTTCCCTTGTGCAGGTATAAAATGCAATGCAAGGGTCAGAATGACAATGAATGGCCGTTTCCGGATTCCCGAAAATTATTTTACTTATGGTATAAACTCAAATCAAAATGGTATATTCATTTCAACTGAAAACGAAACGAGAATTTCTCATTTTTCTTCACAATAGAATTAAGTTTTAAACTTTTTACCATACAATTAAAACGGTTTAAAAAAATGAATTAGATAGTTCAGTAGTACCTACTAAAATACATAAATTTTATTAATTATTCTTAACACGAAGTTGATAATCTATAGGCTCACATTATTCTTCTTCCTATAGGTACGTACTTACGTACATACAGTATATTATTTTTTAGATATTTTAAAAGTATATACAAATAGGTATGTGTTAAGTATATACTTTTGCATATACTTACGCATATACTAAGAATATTCGATTAAGGTATATTCTAAGAATAAACTTTTACGAGCATTCCGAGATACTACGTACCCGAATGTGCTCAGTATATTCGGTGCAAGAATATTCTTTGAGGCACATGCAAAGAACATGAAATTTAGAATGTTTTTTATGGTACATGCTAAGCTTGTACTACGCATATACTAAAAAGGATATACTTCGACGAATGTTGGTAGGATATGCTTAGAACATGATGCGAACATCATTGTTATGTGGGTATACATGTGTATGTATCACGGACGTGCCTTTTTTCTGTCCGAAAAAGCCTCCAAAAAGAGGGCGAGCGACTTTTCCCCAACACGACTCTACCTTATCGGCAGAGTCTACGAGAAGTGTACGGTAAATAGGGAACTTGCACATTTTTTTTATTACATAATAATGTTCAGTTTTGTATAAAAATGAGATTTCCAAAATTTCACGCTTCAAAACCTCATAATAACTTAGAAGTACAAATTTAAGTCTTCGGTATTTTAAAGTAGTTCGAACGGCCCGTGACGTCACCTAGTTTTACATTAGTTATTATTATGGTTATATTTCGCTGTGTCTAGGTAAACGCTAACGTGTACCCAAATAAAAAAGTTAGGTACATACACGCGAATTAAACTTCATCAATCCAATGACGTGATTATTTAACGTACGGAGTGACTGTATGTTTTGGTAAATACATGCTATTTTAATATGTTTAGTGTTTGTTTGATAGAAAAATATTTGTTAAGGGAAGGGAAGCAGAACTATTCAGATGTTTCAAACTTAATTGTAATAAATCAATGTATATAATAAAAGTATATATTTAGGTTAACAAAATAAATATATGTATTTAGTTGACATGACACGTACAAAATATCGCTAAAATAATTTTTATACGTAAGTTAATTATTATAATCAACTATTCTAAATGGGAAATGAGCCACAATTTAACTAAAAAAAGATTTTATTAACGTTTCGACGTCCAAATCGGATGTCATTGTCAAAATACAAAAATTAGTCAGATTAAATAAATTATTAGAAAAAATTTTTTACTACTCAAGAACATTTGTGTTTAATTTAATAATATTTTGTATTTTGACAGCGACATCCGATTTAGACGTTGAAACGTTAATAACATCATTTTTTTAGTTAAATTGTGGCTTAGTTCCCATTTAGAATAGTTGATTACAAAAATGCCACAAGGAAATAGCTTCATAACAAGTTAATTATTATTGTGAAAGCTTTAGGTCTTCCTTTTATTTTAATTTTGGACGGTAATACTAAATATTGTATATACTAAATTGTAACATATTGTACTATATTGTTATACTAAATACTGTATTTCACTTATAACTAAGAAAATATATTTATAGTCTCTTAACTTTTTCATACTGTTTTAAAATGTTGTTAAACTCATTAAAACTACTAAATAATTGTCCACATTGCATAGTTAATTTAAAAACAAACACTAAACAAATAAAAAATAAGAAATCTCTTTACTAATCAATATTTAAATTAAAGTATAAACACAACGCAATTAAACAAATTCCAACACTCTGACACTAACTTTTTTATTTGCGTACACGTTAGCGTGTACCTAGACACAGCGTTATATTTAGGTATATTCTTCTTTTCCTTCTTTAGTTTATTGGCCTCCACCTACTTGGGTATTTGGCCAGCTCGTCGTAGGGTAATAAATAAAGGAAAAATATTTATATTCTAATGACATTTATCGTATGTCGTTGTAATAATATATACCAGTTTGTTGAGATTGGAGTTTGATACAGTTTTTGAAGGAAAGAAAAGAAGGTTTACTATTAAAAATAAAACCATTTTGTAAAAGTAAAAATGTTCTATGAATAGTTCAAACGAACAAAAACACTTTTAACGTCACATAACTGTATTTTTTACTGACGTTTATAATGTCTAATTAATTTTGTTTACTTTTTGGTGTAAAATGTAAATGCAAAACCATATGACGTCACGACGCGTTTTTTGCTGGCTGGAATAATTTGAATTTTTAATCGTCTTTAGGGGAAAAACGAAAGACAAACAAAACTTTTTTATCATTGATGCATGTTTTAAATTATGTTCTGTTGTGATTTATAACATTTTTTTCCAATTTTTAATTTTATGCAAGTTCCCTATTATTGAAGCTGTAATTACAAAGAAACAAATATGTATGGCATTGTACTCACTTTATCACGCTTAACGAATTACGGGATCTGAATTTCAATGCATATTTTTTTTATAATTCTCGTATCAAAGTTACGCGTGAAGTTAGTCGTATTGATGACAGTTGAGAAAACGTCCGCGACCCTTGAGAAGAACCATATCGGTGCAAATAATAGAACGAGAGATTTTGGAAGCAAAGATGTCCACAAATAAATCAAAAATAAAGATTATGATTAATAAGATATTAATTTTGCTTTAATTGTTTAAATATTTTTTATTTAAAGACTAATTTAAAAACTAAACAGGCAGTTTTCCCTATAGTCCAAAAATATTCAGCTACTATATTGTCATGTTTGATGTTAATTTGTGTCAACTGAAATCTGACAATTGTAATTTGCACATTGCGAGCAGCACAAGCAGCATTGCCACAATTTCCTCAATGTAGATTACCTACGTCCAGCTGAAAGATTTACGTACTGTATATTCTAAACTTAGACTACTAGTTAAAATATTTATCTTACTTCATTGTGCCATTAAAACCAATTTTCCATTTTTTCATTGGCACTACAGGTGTAAACGTCATACCACCCCCAGAGAAACTATCTTGATTGTACAGAGATAGTACAGTAGCGTCCATAATTGTATTGGGTAATTCCTCGCTTTCTAGCAATCCATAATCAGGGTGCTAAACGTAAAAATTGTATATTTGACTTGTTTCATCATTCATCAATATTCAATATTATAATTATTCGTAAATGTATTAAGATAATTGTGCGTTTTAAAGAAACTAAAGGGTAAAAGTAAAATTAAATCTAAAAATATAAAAGAACTATAAAGGAAGTCTACGTAGGCAATTCACCTTCTAGATTCTAGATTATAATCATTCTTTTAATGATCAGTTTCAAATTCGTCATATAGTCGGTTCGCTAAACACAGACAAAACTGACTAGTGATTTTACTAAGTAATTTTGCCAATTTTGGTAAAATTGGCAAAAAATAATTACTAAATAGTTAATAATTATTAAATAGTTCATAATTTTGCCAATTTTGGCAATATTTGCAAAAAACAAAAAAATTACCTACTAAAATCTCTAGCCAGTTGTGTCTGAGTTTAGCGAACCGACTATATCAAAAATAAACTAGTTAAACTACCTTTATTAGCATATATGGAAATTAATAAATTAAAAAATGCAGATATAATTATTGTAAATGACCAACAGCTCCCCACTCCTCAACCTATTCAGTTGGAGACTTCAAAGTGCAGACACATAGTAAAATATATCACTTGAGAAAGGCACGCTGCCGAAACAACTGTAGCGACTAACTTATAATGAATTTTGTGGAAATATTAAAAATAAAAGTTTTGCAGTGTTTTTAATATCAGAAAACGGTAGTTCTCGCCAGTGACTCACATCCCCCTAAATGCCACTCTATATGTATATACGCAAAGTTTTCAGTTCTGACAAGTTGACTGAATTGAAAAATGGAACAAATCCTATTTTAACGTTTAGCGAAATCCCGCCAATGCATATGCCAAACATCCATTTTGGTCCAAGGGTGTGAGTTTTACGGCGCTCCCAATTTTGGGTCAGGTTTTCGTTCTCGTCCCCAAAAATTTCGAAAAGTACCCCGCACAAACCTTATGGAAATTAGGTCCCAGTGAATTTCGTTCATACTTTGGGAAAATACTCTTTGAAGCATCCTAATAAGAAGTTCTCATGGGCACAACTCAATCGTATGAAGGATTTTCAAGATATAGAGGCACAAACTCGGAAAATTGTAAGATTTACTGGGTATTCCAATTCCCTGCATTACTGGTTATCTGGCAACATGTAGAATTTTGGATCAAAGAAAAGTACTAGTAGTCTAGGATTTTTTTCTGGTTATCCAATGGCGACCTTTACTTTTACCTTGATATTCAACGGACGTCATCTTCTAGAGTCTCGAGGGTTTTCGGCATAAAATTGATATAAACAGATTACCCATGGGTTTTTGGGATCGCTAAACACGAATATGCCATCAGAATTGACCTCCGGAGGACGTGGTGGCCAGGGCTACTGCAAGGGACGTCATCTTCTAGAGTTTCGATGGTTTTCGGCATTTAATTGATGCAAATGAATTACTGGAGGGTTTTTTGAGGTCGCTAAACACGAATATGCCACCAGAACCGACTCCCAGAGCACCTGGTGTCCAAGGTCAATGAAAGGCGATCCTGGAGTTTCGAGGGTCTTTGGTACTACAATAATGCAAACGGATTAGTTATAAGTTTTTGGGGTTGCTGAACACGAATGCGTGATCAGCACGGACACAGGAGCATCTGGTGCCTAAGACAGGTTATCTTCTGGAGTTAAAAACCTCCAGTACTCCAGAAAGAGTAATCCATTTGATTTCTCCGAAACTCCAGAAGATTACTTGTCTTAGGCACCAGGTGCTCCTGTGTCTGTGCTGATCACGTATTCGTGTTCAGCAACCCCAAAAACTTATAACTAATCCGTTTGCATTAATGTAGTACCAAAGACACTCGAAACTCCAGGAGTCCCTTTCATTGACCTTGGAAACCAGGTGCTCCAGTAGTCGGTTCTGGTGGCATTTTCGTGTTTGGCGACCTCAAAAACCCTCCAGTAATTCATTTGCATCAATTAAATGCCGAAAACCATCGAAACTCTAGAAGATAACGTCCGTTGAAGGCCTAGGTCAAACTAAATGTAGCCATTGGATAGCCAGGAAAAAATCCTAGACTACTAGTACTTTTTCTTGGTCCAAACTTCTACATGTTGCCAGATAACCAATAACTCAAGGAATTGAAATACCCAGTAAATCTTATAATTTTCCGAGTTTGTGCCTCTATATCTTGAAAATCTTTCATACGATTGAGTTGTGCCCATGAGAACTTTTTATCAGGATGCTTCAAAGTGTATTTTTCCAAAGTATGAACGAAATCTACTGGAACCTAATTTCCGTAAGGTTTGTGCGGGGTACTTTAAGTCCGACCTCTGTCGCTTCTAATACTATTCCTTACTATATTTCCAACGCATGTCTATTTGGTTATACATTTCAAAACCCATTTATATACTTCAAAAGGAGGAAATGTTTTTATGTATGTACAGTAGAACCCCGCAAATCCAAATCCCGTTAATCCGAACGTTCGGCAAATCCGAACCAACGGAAAGTGGAAAAAATTAAAAAATTTAAAAACAAAAACTTAACAACATGTTTATTATATAGAGCATAATCAGGAAATTGAACAATGTAGGATTAGTAGGACTTTGACATTTAACATTTCTTAAAAATAAATACGTACTTTGTGCGTAGTGCTTATAAAGGTTAAATATAAACTTATTTCGGTTTTCTCTTAGTCAACTTGAGTCCTAAAAATATTGTCCACACTCTTGCGAGAACGTTTTGCGACTCAAAATCAAAGACAATGTAAGCTTTGAATTCTTAGTTAGGCTAATATTAATATTTCAATCAACGGTTAGGCTAACTTTCGGATAATCCGAACTTTTCGGAATCCGAACAGGCTGTCCCCCTAATAAGTTCGGATTTTCGGGGTTCTACTGAACCTCTATATGTATACTGTGGTATAGTCGTGCTAGAAAACTAAGAGAGTCATTCATATTCAGCGGGGTACTATTGATGGAAATGTGTACTTAAATAAACGACGAAATATTCCATAAGACAGGTAGATCCTTTGTTGCTAGAATTTCAAACCTGAAGAATAGCTCCCCGCTAAGCTAAAAATTTTAATCACTCATAAGCCAGTATGGGACTGGGTAGATACAGCAGGGTATACTTTTTGGGTAAATGTATCTCAGGTTTAAAGAGAGACAGGAACACTCCAAATAAATCAAATCAATAGCGCTCGAGTTCATGTTTTGAATGGTGCCTAAGTGGTCAGGATCGGACATACAGACGTCCCAGTATAGCCGAAAAACTGAAAAAATGATCTTTCAAAATTTTGTTTTTGGAAATGACACTACCACGTGTCATTTCCTATCAAGCTCATGTCTAGCGGCCAAAATCGGACACGTAAGAACACTTCTTACGCACGTAAGAAGTTGTACTTTTATTATATGATTTCAACGAAATAAAGATACTTAAAAGTTTATTTGTATTTTATTTAATTATTAAACTAATTTTAATATTACCACTTTCAAAAATTTGACATTAAAACAACACCAAAAATTAAAAAAAAAGGATAACAATCGTCCATGTCAGGATTTGAACCCGGGAGCTTCGCGTTATGTAGTCGAATGCTCTTCCAATAACCCATCAGGGTTTTGTTTTTATGGCTTCTGGGACGTAATTACAAACGACGGTGACAAATAGATCAAGTGAAGTATTAAATATAAAAATGTTTAAAAAATACTTATTTTCATACTCCCAAGGAAGACAAATCCAAAGACACAAAAATTATAATAAATATATTTACTAAAAACACTAATATATTATTTCAAACATTTGTTGCGCAGATACATATAGGTCTGGATCCCGCGTATGAAAAAAAAGTTGATTAATACCAAGCTGAAAATTTGTTAATAGCTTAAGGGTGTCTAGTCGGATAAACTTTGATATATGGGAATACTGGAACAGGGGCAGTTTTAATTGTGGAACAGGTTAAAAATTTGGAACGGTCAGACCACGAAAACGGCACATTTATTTTGTCCGACAGAATAGAGTTAAACTCTCCGAACAGAGATTAAACTCTCATGCAAAAATCAGACTGCTATTTATCACCTGTCATAATTCCTGTCATTTGACATATTCTACATGTTCCACTCATTAAAACGCCCAATTAGTGATAAATAATAGCAGTCTGATTTTTGCATGAGAGTTTAATCTCTGTTCGGAGAGTTTAAGTCTGTTCTGTCGGACAAAATACATGTGCCGTTTTGGTGGTCTGACCGTTCCAAATTTTTAACCTGTTCCACAATTAAAACTTTCCCTGTTCCAGTGTTCCCATATATCAAAGTTTGACCGACTAGACACCCTTAAGCTATTATAAAATTTTCAGCTTGCTATTAATAAACTTTTTTTATACGCGGGATCCAGACCTAATACATAACTTGGATGATTTAGCAACTAACAACATACTGTCGGTGTGCGCATGCGCCAGGAAATGTAAAAATTTACCGTCGTGCCTAAAGAAGTATAACTTCAAAAAACTTTAAAAAATTCCCTGATGCAAGAATAACAAATCGCTGAACGCGATAAAAATGAGTTTCGCACACAATATTTCAACTACAAAAGAGCTTATATGAATATTATGTGGCGCAAAAGAGTATTTTCTTTGTGACGGAAAATAAAATTATTGTTTTATTTTCAAAGTTTTTTCCACAGTATCTGTTAAATTTGAAGTAAAACGCGCCACAAAAAAACCTTTTTTCTACGAGCGTGCAAAAATGTCTACTTTCGCGCACTCATTTTAGTTTAGAAAGTTTCACTTTTCCGCACGCGTGTTACTTTTCCGCACGCGTGTTACTTTTCCGCACGCGGTTTTTACTTTTCCGCACGCGTGTTAATTTAGATATGTTAATATAGCCTTAAAGTAATTATAATACATGCAATAAACTAATATTTAGATATTATTTACTAATTTGTTTTAAATATATCTTATTGTGTTCCTGTTTTAATGAAATTAACGCGACAATTCGATGAAATAAAATTATTTTGACATAATATTCGGAAGTCAAATCGGTAGACAATAACAGTCGTTTTGAATCATCGTCATGGAAACCAAGATCGTCGTCATGCTAACTAATTATATTGAAAGATTGGTTTTGACAACTTTGTCAAAGAATTAATTTGTGTATGTATTTTCATATTAATTAAATAAATTGATTAAGATTTGGTAATTTTTTAAAGACTCTTAGAAAAAATATTGTTCCTAACTCTTACAGAAAGTCTCTTTTCCGCACTCGACTGCTTGCCGAACTGCAGTCGCGTGCGGAAAATAATGACTTTCTGCACTTGTTAGGAAAATAACTATTGTTAACAATTTTTACGCCACGTATTATTTATATTAGCACTTTTGTAGATGGAATATTGTGTGTGCCTCTCATTTTTTACCGCTTTTAGCGGTATCTTTGTTCTTGGTACATTAACGTTATATAATTACATTTATGTATATAATAAAATTTATTATTTAATGTAGGTCACATTTACTACACATTTACACTACATTTAATGTAGGTCACATTTACTACACATTTACACTACATTTAATGTAGGTCACACTTTTCGATTTCAACCACAGATATTTTCTTACTAATTTAATTAATCAATTTTATTGTTGTACGCCCAATTCGATGGACACAAATGCAAAAATTTGAGGTTTTCTGTCCAGCTGTTTGGGTAAATATACAAATATTTGGAGTTTTAGACCTGGATCCCGCGTACCAAAGAAAGTTTAACAACAAGCTGAAAATTTGTTAATACCTTAACGGTGTCTAGTCGGACAAACTGTGATGAAAGGGAACACTGGAACTGGGGAAGTTTTAATTGTGGAACAGGTTACAGGTTTCGAACGTCAGACTACGAAAACGTCCCTTGTATTTTGTCGGACAGAACTTCCAATTGATTTGTTACCCTTTCGTTAAACTCTCATGCAAAAATCAGACTGCTATTTTATCACCAACATAATTCCTGTTATTTGAAATATTCTACGTGTCGGACTTATAAAAACGCCCAATACATTTGTCGGACAATTTTTTTATCATATATTATATAAAGTTTGCTATTGAATAAACATAAAAACAAGCTGCTAGTTTTCACAATCATAAACATGTCAGCATGACACGTTCCACAATTAAAATCATATTTAACAATTAAAACTTCCCCTGTTCCAGTGTTCCTATATATCAAAGTTTGTCCGACTAAGCACAGTTAAGCTATTAACAAATTTTCAGCTTGCTATTAATCAACCTGTTTTTGGTACACGAGATCCAGCGCTATAACGGTGTCTAGTCGGACAAACTTTGATGTACGGGAACACTGGAACAGGGTAAGTTTTAATTGTCGAACAGGTTACAGGTTTTGAACGTCAGACTACGAAAACGTCCCATGTATTTTGTCGGACAGAACTTCCAATTGATTTGTTACCCTTTTATTAAACTCTCATGAAAAAATGAGACTGCTATTTACCACCAACATAATTCCTGATTTTTGACATGTTCTTCGTGTCGGACTTATTAAAATGCCCAACATATTTGTCGGATAAAAATTTTTCATATTATCATAAACAGTTTGCCCTTGAATAAACTTAAAAACAACCTGCTAGTTTTCACAATTATAAACTTGCCAGGATGTCACGTTCCACAATTAAAATCACGTGCCACAATTAAAACTTCCCCTGTTACAGTGTTCCCATACATCAAAGTTTGTCCGACTAGACACCGTTAAGCGATTAACAAATTTTCGGCTTGCTATTAATAAACTTTTTTTTGATACACGGAATCCCGGCCTATTTAGGAAAAATTCGCCTGGCACTTTTTGTTTTTATTACGATTAAATGGATCGTATTGACGCGACTAAATAAATATAATATGTGATTTTTACGACGCAAAAATAATTATTAAAAGATTGTTTCTTACCACAATATAAAATAATCCTACTATTTTGCCACCATGTCGCCGTTCAATACCACCGCAAAAGTATTCTCCAGTTTGAGATGCTGCTTGAAAGTAGACAGCATCAAACGCCTACAAATTTATCAAAACTGTTCAAAGAAATGTCTAAAAAAAGTAAATACTTATGTATTTTGACAACAATTTCCGATGTTGGTACAAATCAACGATATACAAAATATGGTTTACTGTAAAGAGACCGAAATCATTAGACCGAAAGCAGTAGACCGAACTCTTCTTCTTCTTCAAATGCAAATCCACTAATGGATGTTGGCGATCACATTTTCCATTAACTCTCTGTTTCTTGCAATGTGTATCAGTGATTGTATGTCGGTAATCCCTGTCCATTGGCTTATGTTTCGGAGCCAGGACATTTTCTTGCGTCCTATTCCTCTCTTGCCTTCAATTTTACCCTGGATTATGAGTTGAAGGAACTGGTATTTTTCGTTTCGCATGATGTGACCCAAATACGCCGTTTTTCTTTTCTTGATGTTTTCGAAAAGCTGACGTTCTTGGTTGATTCTTTTAAGGACATCCACATTTGTGACTTTCGCCGTCCATGGTATCTTTAGGATACGGCGATAAAGCCACATTTCGAAGGCTTCTAATCTGTTTATATCCCTCGTTTTGAGTGTCCAGCCCTCTATGCCATATAACAGCACCGACCACACGTAGCATTTAGTAAACCTTAGTCTCAGTGTAAGGTCGAACTCTGAGCAGCTCAGTACCTTCCTGAATTTTACGAAAGCTTGTCGAGCTTGCTCAATGCGACATTTTACTTCCCTGTCCGATGCCCAGTCTTCAAAAAGCCACGTTCCTAGGTATTTGAATTTGCTCACTCTCTCCATGGACTTAGTATTCAGTGTTATGGTGGAGTTTTCAAATGCATCCAAGTTTCTGGAGATGATCATGAATTTGGTCTTTTTGGTATTAATCTCTAATCCCATTCGCTTACTGTATTCTCCGATTATAGTGACAAGTTGTTGAAGATCTGCTATGTTGTCGCAAATTAAGACAGCATCATCAGCATATCGTATGTTGTTGATTAATACTTCATTCACTTTGATTCCCATCTCTGCATCTTCCAAAGACTCTTGAAATATGGCTTCCGAATAAATGTTAAATAAAAGAGGGGAAAGCACACATCCCTGCCGAACACCCCTTCTTATATGTATGGAGAGACCGAACTCATTAGACCGAAAAGCACTTTACCGAAACCTCACTAGACCGAACAGCAGAAGACCGAAAAGCAGTTCTTTTTACTTCTCGCAGTAAAAGAGAAAGACTAATGTAATTGATATAAAATGATTTTATATCAGACTGTACAGTGTAACAATTTACACAGTCTATATATATAAAATAATACAAAAAAATACAATAAACAAAAAGACAGATATACAAAATCTTAGCATAATTTACTGCAAACTTTTTAAATTTATTTACCATTTCGGTCTAATGCTGTTCGGTCTAGTGAACTTTCGGTAAAGTGCTTTTCGGTCTAATGAGTTCGGTCTACTGCTTTCGGTCTAATGATTTCGGTCTAATTGTCGTGTACCACAAAATGGTTATACAGTATAATACGGTATAATACAGTATATACGGTATAATACTAAATTAAACCAGTTTTATAGGGTCCTACGCCTATCCGCTCCTAATCGCCAGTCCTTTCTATTGTGGTAGTATTCCTCTATTAAATTTCTTTCCGACATCGCCTTGGAGATTCTCTTTATCCATGTAGTTGCTGGTCTTTTCTGTGGGGGTCCATTTTAACACTCTTGTTTGGGATTCTTTTTTCATCCATTCATCTTAGGTGTCCGTACCATACTAGCTGTTGTTTATCCATGTCATCTATGATTGTTGTCTCTATTTCCATTTGTTGTCTAATGTCGTCTATTCTTATGTGTTCTAGTCTAGACCTTCTTGCCGACCTCTTCCAAAAATATATCTCAATGACTAGTAATTTATCTTTGTACTTTTTGGTTAATTGTCATAGGTTAAGGTTGGTTTTAGTATTGTGTTGTAAATTCGTTTTTTATTTTCTTTTTGTATATTTTATTTTTTGGCACTGTACCGAATTCAGGGCTCCTATCATCTGTTTTGCTTGTACTATCCTTTCTTTGCTTGCAATTGTCTCCTGTTCCAGGTTCAAGTTCTCCGTTTCTTCCCTTCCTACGCATAGTCCATTCGTTAACGGTAAAATATTGCAAGACCTCTAAATTCTAAAGAACCTCTCCGATTTAGAAGAAATTTTGCAAATAAGCTCATCTTCTCCTTCTCTTCAAAAATGATATGACTACAATGTGTGCTTTTTATTTTTAAGGGGTGAAAACTACCCTTTTTACCAAAAATTAAAAAGAGCCGATATAAGCGTTATTTAAATCTAAATTATGTGTAGGTACGTTAAATAGTATGTTAAATATAGGAATTTGATTGTTTCTCATATTGAAATGTATTTTATAGTTTATAACTATTTTTAAACCCTTAAAAACTACCATCTAAATAAGAATTTGTATAAAAAATATTTTGTAACTTTAAATTAGGTAATGATGTATTTTGTAGTGATCTAAACTTTATTTTATGTTTGCAATTTAGTTTATTAAGTATTTAATATTTTCAACCATTATAAATTACCGCTACAAATAAATTTATTAGATCATTCACTCACGGTAAAATATTGCAAAACCTGTGAATTTTAAACAACCGCTTGGGTTGACATGAAATTTGGCATTCACATAGCTAATAAGTTAAGGAAAAAAAGTGATATAGTACCAATGTGTACTTTTGCCCTGGGGGTGAGTTTCACCCCTTCTCGGGGGTGAAAAAATATAGGTCCAAAATAAGTCCGGAAATGGATAACCTGACTAATTCTAAGCAACTTTTGTTCTATAAAGTTTTTTCACTAAGTCAATATTTTCGAGTTATTTGCGAGTGAATATGTTCATTTTTCAACAAAAGAACCACGGTTGTTAGACGGTTTTTCGCAAATAAATCAAAAAGTAAGTAATTTATCGAAAAAATATTCCGAGCAGAAATATAGATTATGAAAAGCTGAAAAAATCTGTGTGTATGAAGTTTGGAGAACTAGTAGAACCAGAGTCGTAGCTAATGAAGTTCCAAGATACGGGGTGTTGAGATTTCTCTTACAAATTGAAGATTTATTGTATGCTCTTAAACCGGTTGAGATATGCAAATGAAATTTGGTGGGTTTTAAGAGGTAGTTATTACGCATTTATTGATAGACTTACTATTAAGAATTTTATATTCACCATTGGCGCGCATACGGGTACTATTCTGAATTAAAAAAAATAGTACGCCACTGAGGTATTTCAAATTAAAAAGCATTTTTGAGTTACTTATCTAATTTATGACAGAAAATATTTATTCCCTTTTTTCATACAATGCGCCTTTTTCATGAAAAAAAAAATAAAATACTTATATCAACGATTAAAAAGTACTCGACATAAGTTTCAATCTGGTTTTTTAACGATAACTTCTGTAATTTTCAAGATATTTCATTGTTCCAAAGCTTATTTTATGGGGAATTGTAATTGCTAAAAGTATTCAGAAGCTAGACTTTCTGGCGGTCTTTGATTTTTAAAGCATGCGATTCAAAGAGCTTAGAAAACTGCTTCTCACACTTACGTGCAAACTTAAAATATAAATATCTCACTCAGTGTTTACCATAGAGACCTTGAAAAAACTGAATAAGTTTTAGTATAAAAAATACTACATTTTAGTATTGATATATATTTTTCAGATTTCTTTTAGTTTTCAAGTAATTTTGGAAAAATGGAAAACATTTATAAAATATCAAAAAATAATTGAATACTAAATTGAAATTTTTTTCAAACCTAAGCACTTTAAACTGGCTAAAATCTCAGAACGCGTAGTCAGGCTATAAATAAACTTAATTGTTTAAGGAATAGTGTTAATTTTTATTTTCGTGGAAATTGCACCAATTTAAGTAATTATTCTTTTGATTTTTCAACGACATAATAGTTTTGTTTTTGTAATAACTCAGCCATTTTTTGTCCAAAGCACTTTTATCATAGCACCTTTTAAAGGTATCGGTAAAATATTTAAAAGATGTTTCCATAATTTCTTGCGTTATTTAATGATAAAATGTTTGATCAAGGTTAATTCGAAAAAATCCCGATTTTAAGTAGGCTGTAACTTAGGTTGTGTTATTGCTATAATAATTTAAAGAACACCACTCCATTCACTAATTTAATAGGTTTATCTTTGATTATAATGACTTTTTCGTAAAAATGCATAATTTTAGAGATATTTTTGAAAATCCACTCAAAAACATGCATTTTTCATTTTCATGTAGGAAATCATCAATTTCGATCGTGAATAACTTGCTAAATACCAATTTACCGAAAAAGTCGTATATAAAGTTTTTTACTCTGAATTGAAATATCTATCAATTTCCGAGGTTATTTTGAGGTTAAATATTTCCACCCCCGAGAAGGGGTGGTAACCACCCCCAGAGCAAAAGCACACATCGGCACAATATCACTTTTTTTCTTTGACATATTATCTATATGTATGCAAAATTTCGAGTCAATCCAAGCGATTCTTTAAAATTTACCGCAAAAACCGTCAAAGAATGGACTAGCATAAATACAGTGGAACCCCGTTAACTCGGATTAATCGGGACCGCGGCCGATCCGGGTTATCGAAAATCCGGGTTAGCCGGAGAAAATGGTAAAAATTAATAAAATATGGTATGCTTACAGATAAACTCTGTTATAATTGTCACACAGACACTGGTAAACCACGTTCGCATTCCACACAAAACCACACATACAAAGCGTCGTCAAGAGTCTCATTCTTAGCTTTATTAGCTTTGCACCGATTGTCCAAACTGTCTCTTGTTATCATTTTGAAAAAAAATTCTTCGATTTTAGTTCTATTTTTCTTCCAATCCGATACTGTAGATGTACCGACACCATATAATGCTGCAAGATTGACCTTTATCAATTCTACTTAATGCTTCTAGTTTCTTTTCCATTGTCACTACAACATTTTTACGTTTTGTTGCCCTTATAGACAAAAAACACGCACACAAAATCTGAATAGATTTACGAACGATTACAGAACGGAAGCGAACAATAAGGCCGATGTCAGATTATGCGTTTTCACCGGATGCGTTTCCACCGCATCCGGCCAAAACGCATAGTGTGACAGATCGGTCCGATTGCGTTGGAAACGGATGCGTTTTAAGTCATCGGTACGCTCTTACAAACTGCACCAGACTAAACGCATAGTGTGACAGGTCAGTCCGATTGCGTTGGAAACGGATGCGTTTTCACCGCATCCGGTCAAAACGCATAATGTGGCATCGGCCTAAGACTTTACTACACACAATACCGTCTCTGATGTTATGTTATTTAATAACAGTGATGACTAAGACCATTGTTAAAAAAAGAATTTTAATAGTCTTTTCTAAACAATGCTAAGACAGTTTCAAATAAATAAAGGATAATACAGGTGCCTGTTGTTTTCGATAACACGACAATGAATGTGGTGTGCCATGAGTCATTTTTACTATGGTATATGTAGTTCAAATTACACAAACACCCATTATCTCTCAAATATTATATTACATAGAGTTGATACAAAACCTCGTGAACCTTGAAAATGCGTATGTATAACCGAAATAAAATGAAGCCAAAAACATACGACTATTTTATTTGCTACGAATTGCGCGACAGGGTCCCATCTGCACCCTGATATTTTCAGTAATGTCGGATTCAATCGTTTCGTTCGTATATTGACGTCACCAAATGAACGAATTAGGTTCACGAGATTTTGTAACAGCAATACATTTTTATTGTTGAAATGTTTGTCTGATAAAAATCGGTCCGGGTTAGCCGGAGTTCCGGGTTATCGGGGGCCGACTTATCGGGGTTCCACTGTACTGTGTTTTTTCGCGTGACACGTCAAAATAGCCCGGTCAAAACAGCCCCGTCAAAAAAGCCCCGTCAAAATAGCCCGAACACAAAATAGCCTCGACAAAATAGCCCGCAAACAAAATAGCCCCGACAAAATAGATCGCACACAAAATAGCCCCGGTCAAAACAGCCCCGGCTAAAATAGCTCCGGCTAAAACAGCCTCTTATAAACAATTACATAATTATTTATACAAGATGTCCAAAAACTTTTTTTTAATTTAAATTACTTGACAAAAAGGAAGAATGTATTTAATTTATTTAATTTAAAATGCATTTTACTGTTGCCCGAAAACAAAAAAAAATGTTTATATCATAAATAATAAATAAACATTGATTTTCGCTTATCTTAAATGTTCAAACTTCCAAGAGGCAGGGAAGACAGGACTCGAGTTCTCTGAAAATACTATTTTTTTTAATGTGGTTAAGATAAACACCTGAATAGATAATAATTACCATTTCCGAAAAAATATATTTTTAAGGCATTATTTCATGATGAATTCTGAAGGGAACTTTTTTGTCAGGGCTATTTTGTCGGGGCTATTTTGTCGGCGGGCTATTATTCCGTGGCTATTTTGTCTGCAAGCTATTTTGTCGGAGCTATTTTGTGCGCGGGATATTATGTCGGGGCTATTTTGTCGCAGCATTTTTGTCGGAACTATTTTGACGGGGTACCGTTTTTTCGATATTCAGTTCCAGATCCCGTTTTCTATTTTTCTCTATTAGTTTCCTTACCATATATTCAAGAACTTCCTTGTGCTGTGCATTGTGCAATTAAAATTAAGTCATCTGCATAGTGCAGCGTGTAGAGTACCGTATCTCTTATCAGTATTCCAGTTCCATTGCACTTCTTCCATTGGATATTCCCTTCCACATATGGGCTTCATAGATCGTTCAAAGTTCAATCGTTCAATCGTTGATTGATAAATACCCCTCTATATTTATCAATCAACGGATATATATTGAATAATTCTGGCGATACACAGCATCTTTGTCTTAGCACAGTGTTTCCCAAAGTGTGGGTCGCGACCCCCTGGTGGGTCGCAATGAGGTACTAGGGGGGTCGCCGGAAATTTCCAAAATAAGACAAAAACACTACTTTGTTAAATCATGTATTTTTATTTTAATAAAGCCGTAAATAAAAATTAACAATTAATTATAAAACGAAACATAAAACTAAATATTAAAAGTCCTTAAGTAAAAGAAAAAAATAAAGTCAAATATTACAATGTTAATGAGACCCATGCGCCTGTTTTTTTGAAACTAGTCTTTCAAATCTAGGCTGTTTATTTGAGACACACACAATTATATCGTTTTCAAGTACGAGACGATTTCTCACTTTTGTTTTAATGGCAGTCATAGACGAGAAACTTAACTCACATAAATATGATGTTACAAATGGAACCAAACATTTTACAGCTTCATTCGCCAACTGAGGGTATTCCTGCATATTTTTGGTCCAAAATTCGTCCGGGTTCTGGGAAAAAAATTGGAGATTCAACATTCCATCACTTGATATTTCAATAAGTTGTTCTTTCATGTTTATTGGTATTTCAGCATGTTGAAAGGAATCGGCTAAAAACGGATTCAGTATCCATCTGCAACTGTCGTAACTGTTTTGAATTTCTTCGGGGAAATAATCACAGAGCTGTTGTTTTAAATTAAGCAAAGTAACTTGCATGCCTGCATAAACTTGTTCAAAATTTTTAGCACTGTAACATACATTTTCTATAATTTCCTGAACGCACTGGAATGAATCGAGCTGCTTTTTGCCAAGTGAAGTTGACCATAAATCTATTTTTCTTATAAACCCCTTAATTTTATCTGTGGCTGTAATTATATTAATGTCGCGACCTTGCAAATTACTGTTCAAAATATTTAATTGTTCGAATATATCAGCAAGGAAACCTAGTTTCAAAAGCCAAATAGGATCGGAAAATTGATTTTCATATGGGGACTTCTCATCTTTAAAATACATTAAAAGCTCTGCTCTTAAGTCAAATACTCTTTTTAAGACGTTGCCCCTTGAAAGCCACCTTACTTCGGTGTGATAAAAAAATTTTTGAAATATAGCACCCATGTGTTCGCAGATTTTTCGAAAAATACGGGTCTATAAAGCTTTTCCTTTAATGGAATTTACAACTTTAATGATGGATTTCATAACACAGTCCATTTCAGGAGGTAAAGCTTTTGACGCCAGAGCTTCTCGATTCTCGATGTAAAAAACAATGTCTTCATGTGGCATTATTTCTTGTAATCTGACGACAAGACCAGATTGATGTCCTGTCATAGCTTTAGCGCCATCTGTGCATATAGCAATACATTTTCCCCAGTCAATAACATATTTACTTGTGCGTTTCAAAAAACTGTCGAATAAACATTTTCCAGTGGTATTGGTCTCCAATGGGGAACAAAATAAAATATCTTCTTGAATGCCATTATTTGTATCATATCTTACAAACGTAATAAATTGGGCACAGTTAGATATATCCGTGGATTCGTCCATTTGAAGAGAGAAGTACGTGCATTTATTAAGATTTTCCACAACTTGCGCTTGAATATCTTCTGCCATATCACTAATTCTTCTTTGGATAGTATTATTTGACAGAGGTATTGTTTTTAACTTTGCAGACTCTTTTTCACCAATCATTATATGTACCATTTCAACAGCTGCTGGAAAAATCAGATTTTCAGCAATTGTGTGCGGATTACTAGTTTTGGCAACGCGATAAGCAACTTTATAACTTGCTAATAATGCTTTTTCGTTAGTAGTGGTTGCCAATTGAAAAGTATCTTGCTGTTTGTGAAGGACGTTCAGCTTTCTTTCAAAGAATTCTACGGGTTTGTCTTTTTTATCTGGATGTTTGCTATTTAAATGTCGAAGTAACTTTGATGGCTTCATGCTTTCGTTTGACAATACTTCTCCACAAATAACACATTGTGGTTTATTGGAAATAATGGTAACACCATATTTAAGATATTCATCACTGTAAAGTCTGTTTTTCTTTTTATTACTGCCACTTTCAGACGTAGATGGTTCTGCACTTCTTTTTAAAAACTTATCTATAATTTGTAATTTATCGTAGACGTAAATACGTAAACGGGAATACGTAAGTCGCAAAATATTTACTCATTACTTAATACCGCTGCATTCGCCACAACGTGCTGTTTCGAACTGAGGTCTCATTGCACATCGCCGCTTATATAAAGCCAAAACGAGGCTACGAGAACGTTCCAGAGTGCCATCTTGTAGCGAAGTAAGGAGTAGAGCCTTCGCGAATAGCATGGAAAAGTATTGCGATGTAGACACAAAGATGTCGCGGTGTACAATGTGCAGTCGACTTTTTATTATTTATTTTTATTGTAAATGCTAGTCTGGCAGAAGTACTACTAGTGTACTAGTGGGACAGATCGCAATTATTAAAATAATTGTTGAATTTTTTAAATGTATTTAGTTTGAATTTAAACAGTAAAGTAAAATAAAATTTGAGAAACCATCAGTTGTAAATTAGGCACGCTATTTTTGTCGCTATTTTGGTTTGGGTGATGAGTAGGGGGTCGTGAACAATTTTTTAACAAAAAGGGGTCGCGCTTTAGATAAGTTTGGGAAACACTGTCTTAGCACTTTAGTGACCAGGAAACCTTTGATATGTTATTTCCGATTTTACCTCAGAACAGTTAGTTCTGGCATTTTGACGTATTCAGAGGTACCAAACCAATTAACTTTACAGTTGAGCATCAGTTTAGTTAAGGAAGTGATGGAAATACGGCACCCAGCTTAAGCTTCTCCTTAACTTTTGACATAGACTTAGCTAAGCAAAAGCTTAAGTAGCTATTGAAATACCGGCCCTTAGTGTTACATTATAGCATATCAGTTAAAAAAAATTAAGCTACACAAGGATATGTAATATTGTGAAAAAAGTATTCCACTTTTTATTTATCTTAGTGTTACACTCAACAGAAGGGTTTATTTACAATCATTTGAAATGGTTATCCCAAAAGTCATTTTTTTTACATATTCTACTGTTGCTTTGAGGCGACGATATGTTCTCCATTGTGTTTTGCTGTAATTACGTTTCTTTCCCGGAAAAGGCATTTTTCGAGAAAAATCCAATTATCCGGATTTTTGATTATCCGGATCGGGTCCGGTCCCAATTAATCCGGATAATTGGAGTTCTACTGTAGGTATTTTTCCGGGTTTGGGTGGACATCGGTAATAATACATTGATGTCGGTTTAACAAATTGATATCCTTGACATGAATTATGCTGTTCATAAAATTAAATAAAATTAAATAAATAAAATCAGAGCAACAGTGGCCTAAGTCCAAAAACGGAGTTTTGAGATAAATGCAACCTTTTCATTCATATTTTCATTATGTTTATGGGATGGCGCTACAAATCATGTAGCGCGATCTAGCCAAATACCGGGTGGGGCATTAATGTGACAAAGTCCAATTACTAGTTTGTCGTAAGAGATACAAAAAAAAAAGAATGTGTGTGTACTTTGTACGCATGTAAGAAGTTATACTTCTATGATTATGATTTCGACGAAATTATTATACTTAACAGGTTATTTGTATTTTATTTAAATATTAAAATAACTTTCTTTACCTACCACTTTTAAATTTTTTGAAGTTATACTTCTTTACGCGCATATGAGGGTGAATTTTAATAGGATTAAAACCTTTGATCCCGTCGCAGTCGCATTACAACTTTGTTCTGATTGGATGTTCAAATGACATGACAAAAATTATCCAATATGGCAGCTGTATCACAGCTGTGGGACTGTGGTTTGGTTATGTATGGTGTATGGTTGTTGCGTTTTAAAATTTGTAGGAAGAGAAACAACAAAAAAAAGTTAGTTAATGGTTATACTGCTTTTTAAATAGTTTTCATATTATATTTTTGGACTTATTAACATAGAAGAGATGATTGTTGCGTGTCAATGTGAAAGCCCATCAAACTGTGACTAGTATGAGTGCCGCAAAATTACTGATAAAAAACCTATTAGCTCGAAGGCGTAGAGAACTGTGGATAACAACAATCAACCGGGACGATCTACGATCTCGCTTATTCAAAGCTAAAGAATCTTACACTGGTAAGTGTTTTATAAATAGTAGATCAAATTTTGTTATGATATTGTCAAATTAAATTGTGAAACGTCAAAATATTTATATTTCATTTATTAACATTAATATGAATAATACAACTTGCGCAATTTGGAAAATGTGGTTTAAAAGGTTTTTTATTATAATTTTGTGTCTTTGGATTTGTCTTCCTTGGGCGTAAAATAATAAAACATCTATTTTTATATTTCACTTGTCACCGTGATGTGTAAATATCTATGTCTGACACGTTAATAGTATGTGCCTTGATGGTCTTGTTGGTAGAGCATTGGACCAGAGATTGAGAATTCGCGAGGTTGCGGGTTCAATTCCCGGACGATTCATACTTTTTTCGTTTTTTTTTAATATTTGGCATTGTTAAGTTTTGGTTAAATTTTGATAATTATTGTTAATTTTTTGTATTGTAACTGTTAAGTAGGTATATTTATTTCGTTGAAATTATATTATAATAGAAGTATAACTTCTTACGTGCGTCCGAAGTACACACACATTCTTTTTTTATTAAAACGATACCAAAAATATAAAAAAAAATGAATATGAATCGTCCGGGATTTGAACCCGGCACCTCTTGATCTCCGGTCACACGCTCTGCCACTGAGCTATATTCCTTTTGCTTTGACAGGTTACAAGATTTCTCATACATACTGACAAATTTAATAGACCAAGTGAAGTATACAAAAATACTTTAAATATACTTACTATTATTATAAAACATCTTATTCTCGAGGAAGACAAATCCAAAGACACAAAAATTATAATAAATAATACATTTACTAAGAACATTAATATATCCATTTATATGATATAATATGACTTATTTGCGCTGACAGCGCTGATACATACATATCTTAAAAGATTAGCAACGAAATACATACTGTCTGTGTGCGCATGCGCCCGGCATTATAAAATTTCACTCTCGATAGTAAAGAAGTATAACTTCAAAAAGTTATTTAGATAAGTTAGGGCACGAATATTACCATAATTTAAAAATATTTTTAAATATACAGGATTACCCGTATTGACAGGGTGACAAACTTTTTTTTTAATGGAACACCCTGTATATTTTTAGATTTTTCGATTTCCCTCGAGGTCTATTTTCTTAGAATATAAGATTTTGTACCATTATACCAGGTAGTTTAAAAGATAATTACGTTTTTTTGTTAATTTCGTAGCAATATTCACACCCTGTAGAATTGTAGTGATTTGACATCAAAATTTCTATTTATATTTAAACGATTTCTAATAAAGTCTACTATTGTTAAAGAAGGATTCCAAGAAAATCACTTTCTTTATTAATTCTCTTTTTTTAGAGGTTGCCCCGGAAAAAAATGGGGGTGCATTATAAAAATTTGTAAATAACACCAGTACATGGATAATCATCATAATTTAATACATATGGTATAAAAAGGGGTTTTTTAAAATGTAACACCCTGTAATTAAAAAATGGGCAATTGCCCTTAAATGAAACCTATACCAAAAAACCTGCCACTTATTTGTGATTTATTTTCGCAGGGTTTCTTCTTAGTTTTCATTACAGTTAGGGATTTTTTTTAAAACATCTTTTTTAAAAACTTATCAAAGACATATGCTGTCGTAAAATAAATAGTAGAAAGTATCCTCGTTATTTAACTATTAAATAGTTTTTTTGCAAAACGTACAGGAAGGACTACGTTTCGCAAAAACCACAAATTACCCCCATTAAATGGATGAAAAGGGGCGGAATGGGACGTTTAATCGCCGCCGGTTCATCGCCGCCGTTTCGATGCCGCTGGTTCATCGCCAGTCCATTTCATCGCCGTCCGTTTCATCGCCAGTTAGTCAGTTGATTTTGTATTATGGGAGATGACACGACACAAAGTTAAATTCAGTTCAAAACTTTTGCCAATTAAAAAGATAAAAATATTATTATTTACTTACTGTTCTACTTCCCCTAAATTTTTGTAAAGAAATTTTGGGTTCTTTTCGAATTTAAGAAACAGTTTCTCTTGAAGAAATTTATCCTATTTTTAATATTATAAAAGTTTAAAAGTTTATTAAAAGATTAAGTATCGCAACGGAAATGGTCATTTCCTAGAATTCCTAAATAATACTAATAATAAATAATAAATGTAACTGTCGAAAATTCGGAAATATATCAGATAGCGATTATCTGACTGGCGATGAATCGGCCGGCGATGAATGGGCCGGCGATGAATCGGCCGGCGATGAATGGGCCGGCGATGAATCGGCCGGCGATGAATCGTCCGGCGATGAACTGGCGGCATCGAAACGGCGGCGATGAAACGTCCTAGACTCGAAAAGGGGGGTTCACGGGCGAAATTTTTTAAGAAAAAGTTAGTCTCATAATAAGCACCCCTTGATATACCAGAAAAAAAAATAAAACCGGACTTGTGTCCATTTTGCGAGGTCCAACCTCTGTTTCCTACACTATACGCAGTTAACATTGTTAGTGCGTAAAATATTAATAAAAACATACAATATTCCACCTAGTCGGCTATGACAATTTTGCTAAACCATTTGACATTATACTATTTTTATAGTTCCAGTTGCTTTGCTGCCATTACTAATATGAATTTTTCTAATGAGTGATTGATTAAAATTATTTTTGTGCTATAAGAATTGCTGATTTGCAATAAGAATTATTTTTCATTAGCAATTAACTAATAAACGACAACCAAGAAGAAAAACTTTTGAAAATA
Source organism: Diabrotica virgifera virgifera (assembly GCF_917563875.1). Taxonomy (NCBI): domain Eukaryota; kingdom Metazoa; phylum Arthropoda; class Insecta; order Coleoptera; family Chrysomelidae; genus Diabrotica; species Diabrotica virgifera. The sequence goes on from NC_065450.1 coordinate 137,572,479, forward strand.
TAGTAGAACGATTTAAACGGACTGGATACTTAAATTACAAGAAAACCGATCGAATAAAAACTATTGTAACTGAATAAAATGAATTGTGTAATTATTCTTAGTGTCACTGAGGATCTGCATATTAAGACTACCGTTCTTATATGTAATCTAAGTGTATAGTCTATTGAAACCGTTTTAGTATACTTTCAACAGTTTCTTTTCTTAGTTCTCGTTTATCAGGGAATTGCTGATAAAATTTTTTATTGATAGTAGCACATTTTTGTTATACTCTCCTAGGACAAAAATCATTTTAATCAGTTTCTCATTAGAAAAATTCATATTAGTAATCTTAACAAAGCAACTGGAACTATAAAAAAGATAGTATAATGTCAAATGTTTAATCAATTTTAATGTCATAGCTAACTAGTTAGAATTTTGTATGTTTTTATTAATATTTTACGCATCAACAATCTTAACTACGTAGGTAGTTGGATATCTCATCCAATATTAATAAATTAAGGATCTCCACGAGGAAAAATTTTCCTGTAGTTGGCTTTATACCATATATTACAAAAACAAGTAAAATTCTTTATAAAAAGTATATTTGTTTAATATATTATTTCCCTTCTAGGGAATTTCAATAAGTATTATATACCTTTTATAAAGGATTTTACTTGCTTTTGTTTATTAAGGTTTAGTCTAGATTCATCTGTATTTTTTCCGAAAAATGTGTTTTGATTTAATATATTCACGGCCACCTAATAAAATTTCACGTAATTTTTGTTGCAATTAATGTTTGGATTCAAGAATCACAAATAACTCAAAAATTAGAGCAATATAGGGTGTTACATTTAAGAAGACTCGGAAAATATCTTTCCGAGTTTTGACCGACCCTGTATATTAAAATTAAACATTTCGCTATAAGTTTTTGACAACAGTAGAATATATTGACAATGGTTTGAATATAAATAGAAATTTTGATGTCAAATGAATACAATTCTACAGGGCGTGAATGCTGCTAGGAAATTAACAAAAAAACGTAATTACCTTTTAAACTACCTCGCATAATAGTACAAATCCCTATATCTAAAGAAAGGAGACATAGAGGAGAATCCAAAAATGTAAAAATAAACAGGGTGTTCTATTAAAAAAATACATAATTTTGTGTCACCCTGTTAATAAGGGTGGGTCTGTTTATTTAACCCTGGATTGCTACACTTATTTTCTAAACTCAATCTGCTACACAAGGGTACAGTGCTACCCCAAATAAAATCGACCTAAAAATATTTATATATGTATATTTAAGAACAATCGTTAACATTACATGTTAAGAGTCTATTTTGTATACAAAAATGTTTTATTATATTATTATCCACAAGTTAGGCATATTTTTTTTGATGCTGCAAACAAATGATTTTTTGCATAGGGCACAGCTAACTCTGGATTTCCGATCTTCGCTTCTGGGACAAAATGTGCATCTGCCTGTAGTAGCAACCGCAAAAAGTTCACGCCTCAAAGTCGAACATTCCAAACGACTTTCCATTTGAGGTTTTACTAAATCAAGTGCCAGTTTTTTTTAGGTAAGCTCTTCTGTTGACAAGAATTTCCTTTTCTGGTGCATTAAAACCACGTAAAAGGATCATCGAGTTATATCCCACAATGTTGAGCAGATTGTAAAAAAGGCATAATGGCCAACTAATAATGAATAAAAAATAATGAGTTAAAAATTAAAAATACTTTTGTATTTATTAAAAAAAAAACATACGCTGAGGTACAAATTTACCCCCCTTGGTTATCCGAAGGTTAACATGATGTACGAGATTATAATGATTATAATTTCAATTGTTTAGCAAAAAATTGAACTTACATGTCAGAACAAAAAAATATATAATTCTGATACACTGGGGTATACGTATGCCCCTGACCTCAAGGATCTCAAGAACTAAAAATGCGCAGTGCGTTATCAATACTACATCTAAACTGCCGTCACGAAAGATGAAACTACTGAGTTTCTCATGACCGCAGCCCCCACTCCTGCAGATTGGTGTAACTTTTAAACACATTTGGGGTACAGGTGTACCCCAAGTAGCATTCCAGGGTTAAAAATATTTTTAGATTATGGTCCTATCCTTGTCCCAACTTTTACCTCAATAATTTCTTTTTTCGTATCGCTTACGACAAACGAGTACTTTGACTTTGTCACACTAATACCCCACCCTGTATAGAGGTGGGTTGTGTAGGCCCGTGTTAATCTGAAGAATTAATGTTGCTACTTTTATGGATATATTAATCTAAAAATGATCAATTTGTGGTTTAGGAAACTGTTGCTCTGAGGGCCTCTGGAATTTTCTAAAAAGATAAGGTGTTGCAACGAAACAGTTAGTATTATAGTTATTAAGGTACCAAGGGTATTATAAGGATAATAACGCTTAAAGTCAATGGTGTATAGACCGAGGGCCTTAGGCCCAAGGTATATACGTTGACCGAAAGCGTTATTATTATAATACCCGTGGTGCCTTCAACGTTTAATGTCCGACTAAATTATTCTTTATATGCAAAAAATTTGAATGAATTTTAAATTAATTAGTTTTAGAAATAGTCGTAACGTAATTGTGGTAACCATAGTTTTATTAGAGTTTTATTTGTCAACTTGACAGTATTTAACTTATTTAAATTTTTAATAGGCCCTAGGGCGTTATTTTTCAATAATACGCCGTTGGACGTTATATCGTACTTTATAGACTTCGAAATAATGTCATTATTTGTCAGATAATAGACCAGTCGGACATTAAACAAATAACAGGCCTCTTCTAAAAGCATTTAGTAGAGTATCATGAGTTTCACTAATTTCGGTAAATACTTACAAGATTATGGCTGGATAACATCTGAAGCTTCTCCATATTATGTATCTTTTCAACGTTGTCTTTGCCATATACATAGTATTTTATTCTTCTTATAAATATCACTAAACTTATTATGATATATTTAAGATAATACCATTTTCCTTTCTGGGCATACACGTTAAAAATCTTTTTTGGTTGTTCTTTGGTACCATGTTTTATTAAAACTGCTCCAAGAATAATTATTATAGTAACCAATACATATCCAAAAGGAAACATCGCATTTACAGATTGAGTTTAACCCTAAAATATAATAATTAAAAAGTTAAATAGTTGGATAGATAACGATATCTGCAAAATGTTGTTCTGGTTTGAGGAAATAGGCAATTAGTCCAGAAAGCCACTGCCCATCCGCTAGGAAAAATATTCTGATTCGGATTTTTTCCACAATCTTACTTAAAAAGGACCCCTTTTAACAAATTTGCATGTTGCCAGGACCAAAAGTGGGTAAAAAATTTTTTAAACGTTTTTTTTTTTGTTTTTTTCCTAAAAGTATTTTTTTTTGATGGAACAAAGTTTTTTTAGGTTTTTTGGATCATTCCAAACAGAAAAGGTCTGTAGTGACATTTCTCTAAAGTTGATAGTTTTTGACATATAAGCGATTAAAAATTGAAAAATTGCGAAATTGGCCTTTTTAACCCTCAAAAACAATGTGAAAAACTAAAAAATTGAATGTTGCCAAGGTAGGTAGACATTCTTTAAATATCAATTGATGAAATTCCGAAGAGTTTTTTGCAATACAATATTCAAAACACCTTTGTTTTTTAATTGCTATTCAAGCGTGCGCGACACTATTTTCCACCCACCGCGACGCGACAGTATGGTGCAAATGAAAGGAATAAATTCGTTATTTCGCAAAACCGGCGACTTTAAGGAAAAATCCCGAAACAGGTCGATTATTATTTTTAAGTTATGATATTGTGGCATATATAATATACTAGTGACGTCATCCATCTGGTCGTGATGACGTAATCGATTATTTTTTTTAATGAGAATAGGGTTAGTGTGCTAGCTCATTTGAAAGGTCCTGCTCATTTGAAATTCTCTATTCAGTAATATAAACATTTATATAATTATTTATACAGGGTGTCCTTCTACTTCTTGTTTTGTCAAATAATTTAATTTAGTAAAGTTTTTTTGGACACCCTGTATAAATAATTATTTAAATCTCTACATTACTGAATAAAGAATTAAAGAGTCTTTCAAATGAGCTACCACACGACCCCTATTCTCATTTAAAAAACTCATCGATTACGTCATCACGACCAGACGGATGACGTCACTAGTATACCATATGTGCCACAATATCACAACTTTAAAAATAAAAATCGACCCGTTTCGGGTTTTTCCTTAAATTCGCCGGTTTACGAAATAACGAATTTATTCCTTTCATTTGCACCATACTGTATACAATACGCATGGTGGAAAATAGTGTCGCGCACGCGTGATTAGAAATTAAAAAACAAAGGAGTTTTGAATACTTTATTGCGAAAAACTTTTCGGGATTTCATCAATCGATGTTTAAAAAATATCTACCTACCTTGGCAACATTCAAATTTTAAGTTTATCACATAGTTTTTGAAGGTTAAAAATGACCGATTTTGCAATTTTTCAATAATTTTTAATCGCTTATATGTCACAAACTATCCACTTTAGAGAAAAGTCATTAAAGACCTTTTCTGTTTGGAATGATCCAAAAAACCTAAAAAAACTTTGTTCGATGAAAAAAAAAATAATTTTATAAAAAAACAAAAAAAAACGTTTAAAAAATTTGTGATCCACTTTTGGTTCTGTCAACATGCAAATTTGTTAAAATGGGTCCTTTTTGAGTAAGATTGTGCAAAAAATCCAAATCGGAATATTTTTCCTAGCGGATGCGCAGTGGCTTTCTGGACTAAATTTTTGGGAAAAGTTATTTACCAGCAATTTTATGGCTGGAATCACATCTTATAATTGTATGTATTAATAATGTAGGTAAGCAAAGTCCGCAGATAGTGTGCTATTTTTTTATACAAGTGATACAAATTTGCGCTCCACAATCGTGTTTTTTCAATTATTGCCCTGTAACTCCGAAGATTTTAACTTTACACCAAAGACACCCAAACAAAAATTCACCGTACTTTTTTTACATAGAGATGTTTTTTCTCGATTTGATTTAATAAAAATTTTCTTCAGAAAATCCGGGTTTTTCCAACAAAGTCTTTTATTTTCAACTAAAATTTTAGGTAAGTAATTATTCATCAGTAAAGATCGGATTATATGTTTTTTGCATATCGATAACCATCAAAGATACAATCAAACGCTTCAGGATGTGGACGAATTATGATAATTAAAGGCGTTTGACACTAATTTAATTTTACATATTTAGAATATTTTCGGTTTTTTAACATATTTTGATGGTTTGAACATATTTTCGACCGTTTGACATATTTTGGCATATTTTTAACATATTTTGGAATATTTTGACATATTTTTGGCTGTAAACAGCTTGACACAGTTAACCATGTAACAATGGTTAGGTTTATAAATGATGCTTTCATGAACTTTTTCCTTCCCGACATTGTTCCAACTAACAAAATCTTGCTTATGGTTTCCGATTTAAATTTTAAATTAAAATCAAAAATTTTAAATTTTAAATTAAAATTAAAATTTAAAATTTTCAAAATTTTAAATTTTTAAAAATATAAATCTTAATTTATAAATAAAATCGACCTGTTTCCGAATTTTTCCTTCGCCGGATTACGAAATGACGAATTTATTTCAAACATTTGCACCATACTGTATAAATTTTCACACCCAGATGAATGACGTCACTAGTATAAATCTTAATTTATAAATAAAAATCGACCTCTTTCGGAATTTTTCCTTCGCCGGATTACGAGATGACGAATTTATTCCAAACATTTCACCATACTGTATAAATTTATTCAATGAGTTAGAGTTATGTTCATATATTATTTAATATTCGTTTCATTTACTACTTTGTTTTTATATTTATTATCCAAATTAATATTCGGTAAAATATTAGATACTGCGGAATAATTTCTATTAACCCGGCACCTGCCACGTGGCTTTGCAAGGCGTCAACTGCCAGGTGGGGTGCTCACAGCACCCCTTAAAAAATTTATATGATCTACTTGTTTAGAAAACAAAATAATGTGTTGAGTAACACAAGAATATAAATAAACATATTTTATTAACTTATTAGCCACTAATATGTTATAAAAGTTACAAAATAAAATGAAAAAGGTGTTATAACCAAATTAGCAAGTACCATGCCATAATAAATGAAGTCAAGTAAAATATCTAAAAAAATTAAGATTTAGTGAGCATAGAGTCTATATTAATAATTTAAATCAGTTATTTCAATAAAAAATGTAAATTTGACCTGTTTATCAAAAATACTAAAAAAAATTTAAAACTTAAAGTGCCAGATGATGACACCCCAATTCGACTTTAGAGCTATAAGTTCAGAATGACACTAAATAACCACTTCAAACACTAACACATATATGCTATATAATATTATAGAAAGCTACTATGACGCATAGCTCGGTTACCAAACCTGAAATACCAAATATTTGATAAAAATGTGTTATGGGATGCTGGTACCACCCCACGTGGCAGGTGCCGGGTTAAATATGAAAAAATATAAAAATTTTTATGCAAATTGCAATAAACAACTCTGGACCTCGGAAGTGAACTACACTAGGTCGACATAGTTTTATTTTGAATAAGTTCCTTTAATCCACTTATTGTATTAGTTGGATTATACAAATTGGTTATATATTATCATTAAAATATGGTCATATTGTTTTTCTTCTAGCGTAAAAAAATTTTAACACCCTGTATCTCGTAAACGAATCATTTGCAAACTGTCATAAGTTTTCATGTACAATTAATTACCTCCTAAAGTTTGTCACACTTATTTAGAAACACCCTTTATATAAAAGGTAGCCCTATGTACTTTCAGTGAGTTTTTAGGTTTATGTAGTACTCAGTATCCGTTTATACTTCTTCTAAATCAATATTATAATGTAACCTTCCTAAATAACAAAAATATTGCCAACATAATAGAGTTAAACATTTTTAAAACAAAATCTTTATAGAAAATTAGAAAATACTGCTCCTAAAGAAAGAAGATAAGTTCAAGAAATATAGAAAAATATTTCTGACAAAGGCTGATAAATCCACTTCAAGTGTACATATTATATCTGCTTTTGGCATGCGCAATATTTTATGACTTACAACTGACAAGGGTACATATCAGCTTTTGACAAACGTTGATTTAGTCTTGTGGACATATCCTAATTTAAAAATGGAAGGTAAACAACATTTCACAGTACACTGGACATATCATCTTTTGGCAAACGACCACATTTAAATAATCGCTTGATCTTGTAGTTTTTGATAACAACCAGACAATGTTCTAACTCTGTTGTTTTATTTGTAGCATTTAGTTTACTTGTAACTGTTGTAGTCCAGGGTAATAAGGATTTTCTCTGGATACTCAAAGATCCAGATATCTGATTACTTTTTTAGTTATTGTAGACCTAAAGGAAGAAAACCTACCTGTTTCCTGCATAGAGTTCGCGTCCGTTTTTTAATTATTAACAATTTAGTGCAAAAATACGCGATTTTTTAGATTTTTTGCACTCCATTCAAAAACTAAATAGTTGACATAAAATTACAAAGTTCAGTTTTTTAGAACATTGAAAAACTTTCAAAATGCCAATTTTTGAAAGTTAATTTGTTGCTACGCAAACTGCAAAATAAGTGAAAATCGTTATTTGTTAATAACTTTTACTAAAACTACCTTAGAACTTTAGTGATTCACCCAAAGTTGGACATGGGGGTACTTACAAACCCTCAAAATTTGAGACCGATCCATTAATTAGTTTAAGAGTTATTTTATTTGTTTATCCCAGAGACCTTTATTTTGCAATAAGATAAGACAGAAAATAATAAAGATAGTGCAATTAGAAGAGTGATAGTATCAAAATGTATTAAAAAAAGATAAAAAAATAATTAACATAGTCAAAAATCCTAATGCCAATTTTTAAATAACTTTAAAAATGTGGTCCGTAGAAACAATATTTTTATTTATTCGAAAAGATAGTATTTTAACAAGAATTTTCAATTAAAAAAATTTAGCCTGGGCTCATTTGGGACAAAGTTAGCCAAATGTCTTTTTTTTAATTCGCAGCTAATTTGTATATAATAATTAAGGAATCTCATTAATGCCATTTTAAAGAAGGGGATTTGTATTTTTTCTTAAAAAATTTGCACAAACATTATACCTTCACAGCACCCTCTACGATTTTTCAAAAATGTAGTGCAAACGATTACTAAGGGAATCTACAAATCCAGCGAGTTAAAATACCGAAAAAGCAATTTAAAACGAATATAATTTGCTGTATCTCCGAATCAACTCAATGGATTTTGATCTTTCCTGTTTTTAGTTTGTATGTAATTTTTACGTACATTACAAATATGCAATTTGTTTATAAATGTATTAATTAATAAACAGTCTTTTAATTTGTTTAAACAATTCTTGAAAAGATATTTTTTTACAAAAATCTATTTTTTTAATCATGGTATCATTAATGATCACAGAAAAAGTTAAAGTACAGTTTAATAAATAAATGATTTTTATTAGATAATTATTTATTAAAGATAATTTATTTATTAAAGTATACCTTAACTTTTTCTATGACTAATAGGGATATTATTATTAGAATCATGGATTTTTGGGAAAAAAATATTTTTTCAAAGATTGTTTAAACAAATTAGACTGTTTATTAATTAATAAATGTCTAGACAAATTGCATATTTGTAATGTACAGAAAAATTACATACATTTTAAAAAAAAAGAACGATCAAAGTATATTCAATAGATCCCCAGATATAGAAAATGATAGTAGTTTTAAGTTGCTTTTTACAGTCTTTGAACTCGTGCATTTGTCGGCTCCCAGCTCCCCCTTCACTTACCACGACTAGTCAATAATTAAACTATATTTTTAAAAATTCGTGTATAATACCAGCTTTTCTAATATGTAAAATGACTTTTTCTACAGACAATATTTTTAAAGTTATTCTAAATGTCTTTAAACTACAAAATTTCACAAATTTGGCATTAGGATTTTTGACTATATTAGATAATCTTTTTATCGTTTCTTAGTACATTTTGATAGTATTAGTTTTGTACTTTCATTTGGCATACTCAGAATTGCCCTATCTTTATTATTTTCTGTCTTATGTTATTGCAAAGTAATGGTCTCTGGGATAAACAATTAGAATTACTTTTAAGCTACTTAAGGGATCGGTCTCAAATTTTGAGGGTTTGTTAAATATCACCATACCCAACTTCGGGTGAAACACTAAAGTTCTAAGGTAGTTTTTGTAAAAGTTTTTAACAAATAACGATTTTTACTTATTTTGCAGTTTGCGTAGCAACAAATTAACTTTTTAACTTTCAAAAGTCGGCATTTTGAAGGTTTTTTAATGTTTTAAAAAATTAAATTTTATAATTTTATGTCAACTATTTAGCTTTTAAATGGGGTGCAAAAATAGAAAAAAATCACGATTTTTGCACTAAATTGTTAATAATTAAAAAACGGATGCGAACTCTAGGCAGGAAACAGGTAGATTTTCATCCTATAGGTATACAATAACTAAAAAAGTACATAGTCAGGTACCTGGATCTTCGAGTGTCCCGAACATGGTCTATTTCTAGCTTATTACCCTTGTCTATTGACCCGATGATGCTCTGCAAATTTTAGAGAGCGAAATCGGTCGTAGGAGTAGAGCGCAACAATAAATAATTGCGAGTGTATCTATCTTTTACTTCATTCAAAATAAACTCGCATAATATGCAAATCATTCAAAATTTCAACGGAAACCATTTGTTTCCTTACCGCATGTGTATAAGTGTACAATCGGAAAAATGAAAGAATACCCATGAACGAACATATAAAACACGCTGTATTTTCCTGTCACCGTGTCACAAAGAAAATTGCCCAGCGCAAGTACATGTAATAATAATTATTACATGTACTTGCGCTTGCCAATTTTTTGTGTGACACGGTGACAGGAAAATACAGCGTGTTTTATATGTTCGTTCATGGGTATTCTTTCATTTTTCCGACTGTATATTACATTTTTATAGATATTGGTCAATATTCATATAGTCCAGAGAAATAAGGATTTTCTCGGGACACTCAAAGATCCAGGTAGCTGACTAATTTTTTAGTTATTGTAGACCTACCTATAGAAAGAAAACCTACCTGTTTCCTGCCTAGAGTTCGCGTCCGTTTTTAATTATTAACAATTTAGTGTAAAAATCGCGATTTTTTCGATTTTTTGCACCCCATTTAAAAGCTAAATAGTTGACATAAAATTACAAAATTTGATTTTTTAAAACATTGAAAAAGCTCCAAAATACCGATTTTTAAGTATTAAAAGGCAATGTGTTGCTTCGCAAATTGTAAAATAAATGAGAATCGATATTTGTGAATGAGTTGTAATAAATTTAACTTAGAATTTAAGGGTTTCACCAAAACTTTTGTATTTTGGTACTTAACAAACCCTTAAAACTTGAGACCCATCCATTAATTGGTTTAAAAGTTATTCTATTTGTTTTTCCCAGAGACCTTTATTTTGCAATAACATAAGACAGAAAATAATGAACATAGGGCAATTGTGAGTATTCCAAATGAAAGTGGAAAAAAAATAATTAATATAATCAAAAGTTCTAATGCCAAATTTTTTTTGTAGTTTAAGCGTTGACTGATAAATATACTGGAAGATACGAAACTAAATGAGCGTTTATGTACGACACCAGTGGTTTTAGAAATAGATGGCGTTAGCAGCTTTCTAGGTGCGAGATTGAATTTACCTGAGACAACGATGAGACGTATTCAGGTAGCTTTGGTTATAGGAATGTGGGGTAGGTTGGGTCGATCGGATTATAATAAAAATTATTTAATTCTTTTGATGCATTTAAATTTGAGTTCTCATTCAACGACAACAATGGCAATCTTTAACATAATTATTGGAGTGTACCTATGTATTACTTTCTAAACTCGTTTTTAAATTAGCAAGAATAATTTTGTAGTTGTAATTTGTGTTCTAATTTGAATTCTTGAAACAAATCATTAAATATTCTAAAGTTTATTTAATAATTTTATATAATATATATAGTAATATAATTTATTTAATAAAAAATTTATTTAACGAGAAAAATACTCACTGGGTGATTTAAGATATTGTACATTTCTTATTTGCCTCATAATCTCGATAAAAAATAGGTAGTTATTTTCGTTAATTATAGTCTCTTCTGATAATTGTATATTTTGTTTGGAGATATTGCAAACGTATTTACTTAAATGAAATTGACCGAGTAACCCGCTCGGCCACTTTAAACTCTTCGAGAGAAAAATGGTAAGGACTCATGAATTGGCGAGGAACCGCAAAGTGGGCGACGCCTGGTGGCAAATTGGAAAAGCATCAACTCAAGGAAAACATTGACTTTGCCATTAATTTGTGTACATATTTGCGATCAGTTTATGTTGTAATTAACAATAATTTCGGCTTAAAAAAACTATTGCAGTGTTCCTCAGTATTCATCCCTATTATACTCGACGTAATGACCTAAATTAACCAATGCCAAATCACACATTTTGTTAATTTAACGTTTGGATTAAACGTAGTATTTTTTAATGTTTAAGCGACTGCAAAATTAAATAAATAAATAAAATGTAGTATATTATATTCTGTACATAGAATGTACATTGTTATGGAAAATATCCTGACCACCTCGTAATTTCCAGAACATAATTATTATAAAATAAATTCACCTACTTAGTTTCCAAGTTTCCAGTTTTTATTTAATTAAAAATTGTTATCTGTTGGTGTAAAATAAACTGTAATGCACCTATTAATTAAATTAAATACAAAATTAAAAATCCTAAGATAGATTAATAATTTTTAGAACGCTGTGTGACTATGGGGGTTCCAGATATTTTTATGAATAAAAGGTAAAAACAAATCAGTAGTTACCATCAAATTTTAATGAATGCATACAGATTAAACATAATTTTGAGTCGTCTTTAACTTATAAGATGTCTTAGTTGCAAAACTTAGTGGTTACTTTGGCAAAACACTCCTGTAAATGATATTAATTTAACGTTTTAGAACTGTGAATTCAAATGACAAAATGAATTGTTTTCCTAGATTTGTTGTCCATCTTTGAAATTTTGAGCGCCCTCTGTTGGAATTTAATTTTGCGAATTGTTGCAATCGCGATTTCCAACAATTTCTTCCAAGTTTTTTCGTGACGTCGATATTTTCCGAGTCAGGGGGAAAATAGTGACTAAGTATAATTATTGAATTATTTATTATTACCTTTACTTCTTAAAGGTGTCGTGTATTTATGCGTAGGCGTCCACCGTGCATTGTATTGTCAGGTGAGATATTAGATTAGATAGTCACGATCACATTATTCTGTTAAGAGTAATTTCATTAATATCATTTGGCGAATATTACCCAGCTATGACATCTTTTTCTAAACCTCTCTTACCCTCTATATTTCCTTCGAGTTCCAGTTGCCGACAAGTATATCGTTCTCCTCGCAATATGTCCCTAAGTATGTCCATGATATTTTAAGCATTCGGTGCAGGCACCTCATTTCAAAGACTTCAAGTTTGTTAGTGGAGCTGGCCTTTATTATCCCTGCTTTCATTACATACAAGAGAACAAGCCAAACGTAACACTTTAGCGTATTGTACAGTAGAAAAATGAGAGAATACCCATGAACAAACATAAAAACACGCTGTATTTTCCTGTCACCGTGTCACACAAAAAATTGGCCAGCACAGGTACATGTAGTAATTATTATTACATGTACTTGCGCTGGGTAATTTTCTTTGCGACATGGTGACAGGAAAATACAGCGTGTTTTATACGTTCGTTCATGGGTATTCTTTCATTTTTCCGACTGTATCTCAGGTTGAAACCCAAATTTCAGTGAACAGTCATAAGAGTTGGGACGTCGACATCCCATTGTTTATGAGAGATATTTTTCATTAAGTTGAGCCCGTTTGAGCTGACAGTCGGAGTGAGTGTATAATGTCTTACCAAGATAGACGATTATCCAGTTTTATTCCCAAGAAATTAATCAATTCTGAATAATTTATTGTAAACTCTTTAGGAACTACTTATTAACTTTTGCTCTCAGAACGAATTTCGAATAAACAATACGTTCTTCAGACACAAATAGATCAAGAAAAATATACATTCAAAAATACAAGAGCACACAGATCCGATATTGATTATTGACAAACAGAAACATCCATCATTCTCAAGTACTAGACATAAGATGTTTAAGTGAAGCTAATATCGGAAGTGATCACAACCTAGTACTTGAAAAAATCAAAATACATCTACAAAAAAACAGGAAAAAAGACCCTATTGAATGTGAGACAAGAATAAGAGTAGAACAGCTACAAGACTTGTCAACACGAGATCTATACCAGAGAAGACTGCAAAAAGTACTGAACGAAAACTACATAACACCAGATGAAGACATAGAAGAAAGTTGGAGGAAGATTAGAGATAATATCAAAATGGCAGCAACGGACGCACTTGGAGAACGTAAGATAAGTAAACATATACGACAGAAAAGGAGAACACCCCATGGATCTGTGAAATAAAATGCCAAGAAAAAAAGAAAATCTAGTTAGAATACAAATTCAAAAGAACGAGACAAACATATGTGCAGATTATAAAAGAGTTTGAAATGAGTTAAACTCAATAGTAAGAAGGAAGAAAACAGAACATTGGTAAGCATTTTCAAAAGAGATGGAGCACGACTTATACGGGATGCAAAAGGAAATGTGGAAAATGATAAGAGGTCAAACAGCAGAGATGAAGGAATTGATAGAAGTAAAATATATTGATACATATACATGGACAACTTACCTAGAAAACCTGTATCAAACAGCTAATCATGAAGAACTGGAAAACTAGGATTAGAATCGGATGAGCAAACAGAAATTAAAGAGGAAGATATAACGAACGCCTTAAAGGCCGTGTCTCACCATCAAATAATTTGATCAAACAGTTTGAGCAAACTCCGGAAGTACGTCAAAGTGACGTCACAGTTGCAGTTTTTTTGAAATTCTAAAAATCTGTGCTCTCACTATCAGTCTAGTTTGATCAAATTTTTTGTATTGAGTTGTCTAACTTGTTTGTACTTTATTTAAAATTAAAATTTTTCATTATTATCCACAATGAACAATCAGGATGTGACGTCACTAACTGTCACTTTCAGTTTGCTCAAACCAGTTTGATCAAATTATTTGATGGTGGGACGCGACCTTAAAAGAGATGAAAAATCGAAAAGCACCAGGGAAAGATGGAATAGCTAATGAACTTTTAAAATACGGAGGAGAGAGACTTCACAAAGAACTGAATATCCTGATAAGTAAAATAATAAATACAGAAAGAATTCCAGAAGAATGGAGTACCACTCAGATGATAGCGTTATTTAAGAAAAGTGATAGGGCAGACCCCAGTAATTATAGAGGGATAAATTTACGGAGCACTATACTGAAACTCCCAACAAAAATACAGATGAAGAAAATAATGGCGTGCATAAAAATATATCGGTTGAACAACAAGGATTTAGAAGGGGAAGATCATAACGATGCAGTTTTTGTGATAAGACAAATAGCGGAGAAATCATTAGAGTATAACAAGCGAGGGTTTTTCTGTTTTATATACCTAGAGAAAGCGTTTGAGAGAATACAATTAAAAGACGTGATACACCTACTATATGACAAAAATTTACCACTGGATATTATAAAACTGATAGAAAACATTTATGTACGAAATAAAATAGAAATGAAAGTCAATGGAATAATAACAGAACCCATATAGAAGCAAACACAGGAATCAAGCAAGGAGATTCACTAAGCCCTCTACTGTTTAACATAACGCTGGATGCAATAATAAAACAAGTGAAGAAAAAAAGAGGGTAAAAAATGGGCGATAAAGAGATAAAAATACTCTGTTACGCTGATGACACCGTGTTAGTAGCAGAGTGCGAAGACGACCTACAAAGATTACTGCACGAATTCAACATTAACGTAAAAGAAATGAATATGAAAATATCAGCCCAAAAAACAAAAAGCTTAGTTATATCCAAAGAACCAATAAGATGCAAATTGGACTTAGACAATAAAAGTAAATACCTGGGAATTAATCTATCAGCCGACAATAATATCAAAGAAGAGGTTTAAGACTAATAATTAAAGCCAGTAGAACGGCCGGATGCCTAAACGACACAATTTGGAAAAACAAATACCTTAGAGTGGAAACAAAGCACCGAATAAATAAGTCATTTGACTGAAGTTATTAGACAAGTTATGACTTACACTGCCGAAACAAGACCAGATGCAAGCAAAATACAAAGACGTCTGGATACCAACAAAATGAAGATCTTAAGAAGGATTGCTGGAAAAGGACTACGGGACAGGGTAAGAAGTGAGGAAATCAGATGCATATGTGGGGTAGACAATATAAATACCTGGGTAAAGAACAGAAAAGAAGAGTGGAATCAACACATAAGCAGGATGTCTGAATCAAGGATAGTAAGAATAGCCAGGGACAAGTCACCGTTAGGCCGAAGAAGTATAGGACGCCCAAGGAAAAGATGGAATGACAATTTAGGGACAGAATAAAAGGCACCGTTGAAGAAAAACAGGCAGTACTGCCTATATAAAAGAAAAAGTAGAAGAAGAAATTCTTTAGGTAGATTTTTGGTAGTATAATGTGCTTCTTTGGAGTTTTACTGAAGATTATTGTTTTCGTTTTAGATTTATTGACTTCATGAACACCAACTCTTTCTGTCTACTTAATGGGAGGACTGAGTCTGATACACCGGCACAATTTACTCACATTAGCAAAGCTGGAAATAGTGTAATTGACTTAGCATTTATCCAGAACAGTGCAATACCTATTATCCAAGATTTATGTGTAATGAACCATAACAGCCCTTCTGACCACTTTGGTATACTGGTAACTTGCGTTTCCGACTTTTTTCGAGAAAGTCGTTTCAAAAAAGCACTTCCTATACAAAAAAAAGCTATATATCAATGGAATACTGACCTTGCCTTTTTCTATAAAATTTCTATGCAACATTCGAATAAAACGTCTCTTTCTATAAATATTGATGCACAGGAACTATACAATAATCTAATGTCAGCAATTAAAGAAACTGCTTCGCAATTACAACTTTGTAAAGAAAAATCTTTCCCGTCGTGTATCAGGCAAAGTCCTCCATGGTTTGATCATGAATGTACCTCAGCTAAAAACAACATGAAACAAAGCCTCAAAACAGCTAAATCAAATAACTTCCGCGACCCCTATAAAACAAATTTTTTGACATCAAAAAAAGCCTATAGACAAATAATTAAAAAGAAAAAACATATATATTTTCATAACCTGTATTCTCAACTTGCAAACAGCAGGGACTCCAAAACATTCTGGTCAGTGATTAGGAAATTTCGGAAAAATCACAATACTTCTTTTATCGATGTAGACGTATGGGAGCAATTTTATTCGAATATATATCCCCCAAAACTATATCATAATGCCCGTTTTTTTGATGCAAGACATCCCATTTTTGACGCTATTATAACCAGTGACGAAATATATAGAGTCCTAAATAACTGTCCCAATCGTAAAGCACCTGGAACTGACCATATTTCTTATGAATTCTTTAAAAATCTTCCAAATAATTGGATACTGTATTTAACGGGCATGTTTAATAGAATACTGGAAACAACCATTACGCCGCATAACTGGAGTGAAGTCATTTTTACTATGATATTTAAAAAGGGCAACAGAGATGATCCAGCAAACTATAGAGGTATTGCCTTACTTAATTGTGTTGAAAAAATATTTACTAATATTTTGTTAAACAGACTCAGAGATTGGGTTGAAGTAAATAATGTTCTTCCCGAATGTCAGTCGGGTTTCAGGGGATCAAGGGGTTGCATTGATAATGTATTCACCCTCACTTCTGCTGTACAACTGCAACTACGACTGAAAAAACGCAAAGTGTACGCTGCCTTTGTAGATTATAAGCGGGCTTTTGACTCCATTATCCATCATTTGCTGTGGCAAAAGCTATTTGGCCTTGGGGTGAGTTCTAAAATAATAGCCATTTTGAAAAACATTTATGATAATGCTAGGATGTACATCAAAACTCCAAACGGCTACACAAGACCATTTGATATTTCAACAGGAGTCTTACAGGGTGAACCTTTGAGTCCACTATTATTTAGTTTATTTATTGCGGATATAGAACAGTTTTTTATTAGTCAAGGATCACAAGGTATCTCCATTGATAGCCAAAATCAAATAATAATGCTATTGTATGCTGATGATTTGGTCATTCTTTGTGACTCGGAAGTTGAACTCGGTAAAAATTTAAGTTATCTAGAAAAATACAGTGACAAAAACCAGCTAACTGTAAATGTTGGCAAAACCAAAATTCTTCCATTTGCCCGAAGCGGTCAAATTGGCAATAAAGGCGTTAAGTTCCTATATAAGAATGAAAAAATAGAAGTTGTTAACAAATTTGTATATCTTGGAGTCACCCTAACCACAACATCACTTTTTAAAGCAATGGCCGATACAACAGTGGAAAGAGCAAAACACGCAATTGGTAACGTGATAGGTTTAATGGCTAAAACCAAAATGAATTCTTGGACATCTCGTGTGCAACTTTTCGATTCGCTAGTTCAAAGCCTTGTTATGAACTGTGTGCCCGTTTGGGGAATGAGATATGCTGACCAGTTAGAAAGAATACAAATAACTTTCTTTAAAAAACTTTTACATCTCAGTATCAATACACCTGATTATGCTGTTAGGTTGGAGACAGGAAGAGTAAAAATTTCTTTTACTATTTTCAAGCTAACTTTAAATTGGCTTATCAAGCTATCGCAAATGCATGATTTAAGACTTCCTCTTATTTGTTTTCTGCGTCAGCTTCAAATTTCTTCAGCAAATAATTCAATAAATACGAACAGATACAACTGGGTTTCACAGTTTAAGCAATATTTTCAAATATTAGATTATGAATTTTCTTGGGATGAAAACATCTCTGATTGGCTATTAAAAAACAAGAAAAGCATGTTAAAAAAGTATATGGATATGCTTCATCAAGAAGACATTCAAGCAGTCTCCATGTCAACATTCTCAACTATTTACAAACATTTATCCGTAGATACCTCAGTACAGAAATATCTGGAATTTCAAATTCCCATAAAATACATTCGTGCCATGGCGCAACTTCGAACATCTAATCGCCATGTGTTAAAATTTACCTATAATGGTATAACATATCATATACGACCATCTGAAATCTGTACTATTTGTAACACAAACAAGTTGGAAACTCTTGAACATTTACTGTTTGAATGTCCCATTTACAGTTCAATGAAACCGGTTAATATGGCCCCCCTTAATAATTGCACCGACCTTATTGGTTGTCTTAATAATGTAACTATAATATCTCTGAAAGCAATTTCAATATATATTTGGAATATCATAAAACTTAGATCTTTTGTTTTAAATGAATAAGCTTCAGTTTCTCCTTCATTGGTGTTTATTTAAGAAAACAAGTCTCCATTTCAGTTAGTAATAGCGATTAACTTTTGTTTAAATTTGTTAATAGTTACTTATGTTCTAGACTAGTTGTTAGTTATATTCTGTACTTCAGTTTCTCCTTCATTGGTGTTTATTAAAAAAACCAAGTTCTCCATTTCAGTTAGTGATAGCGCTTAACTTTTGTTTAAATTTTTTAATAGTTATTTATGTTCTAGACTAGTTGTTAGTTATATTCTGTACTTACTAAACTCATTGTTATAAAACTGTAGTTTTTAAAAACAATAAATATCTATCTATCTATCTATCTTGTTTTCGTTTTAGTGGGAGAAAATTCTAGGCCAGTAGTGTTTGACCAATTCTCTAATTTCTAAATGACTAGTGGGTTAAGTGATTTAGCGATGTCATTGATGGCAATAAGGAAAAGTGCAACGAGTAGACCATTGAGGAATGTCGTTTAAATGGATTTTTAAGTCTAAAAGAACATTATCTATTCGAATAAGTTCCGTCTAGGGTAAAAGCACCAGTTATTGGCCTCTTAAGGAAAGCACGTTGATATATCTATGAAATGTTTTGTCACTGTGGCCTATTATAACTATTTTTAACATCATGGAATTTTATTATTATTTCTACATATTGTAAAATTTTATTATGTTAATCTTTCAGGTCTGAAAATATTTTATATGTGTTCTTTTGTAAACGTGCAAATGAACCAGTTATTGGCCACCCTGATCTAGTTATTGACACCATATGTGTTAGTGATTGGCCATCATTTTTTAAAGTGATATGTCACCAAATAATTCTTAAGTTAAAATAAGTAGATAGGTAGGTGTTTGGGTAAGCAAGGATTTTGTGATGAGTGTGGACACAAAAAAAAAAGATACAGTAAAACCTGTCAATAACGGTCACTAAAAATGACAGAACTATTGGCCGATATAACAAGGTGGCCGCTAATACCAGGTTTTGTAGTACACAAATTTTGATTTGGGGAACTTTGAAACTGGCCGGCTAGTTCAGGTGGCCGGTTTTTACAGGTGGCCGTTAACACAGGTTTTACTGTATGTCAAAATAAATTTTATTTTTTATTCTTATTTATTTTTTATCTGACAAGATTCGCAAATATATACTTGATCTGTGTCGCCATAGAATCTTGTTATGCAAGTTACATGATATGTTGTAAGACACATTTGGCATCTAATGCCTTCCTTACACTCTGTAATATTTAGTACACATAGATAACACACATCTTTAGAGACTTTTTGATTTTTAAAATGTGATGGAATGTTTGATACCAAGTTTGTATTTTTAAAACGTGGAAGAACGTTTGATACCAAGTTTCGATTTTCGAAGTGTAAAGGAATATTTGATAATAACAGAATTGTAATTTTTGTTGAGGACTGATTTGTATTATCATCAAATAATTCCCGTTTGGGTACAATTTTTTTCTCAGAGCTTGGAGATTTAGTGTGGGCGAGAAATATTTTCGGAGATAATCTCAAATTCGCTTCTGGTCTAGGTGAATGCTTGAAAATGTCAAGATTATCTTGGTTATTTACAGAGCTTGATGATTTTGTGTGAGAATGAAATTCTGGTGTAGGAACTTTGACAAATTCAGGTAGTGGTGGCTCAAAAACCGCAGTATTGTTACTTCTACTTTCCTGGTTTAGAGGAGAAAACACTTTCAATGCTTTTTTTTGTCTTTTATGGATATTTTTCAATAGAAAAGTGAACTTTTACACCCTATTTTAATTTGGTTGAGGTCATTTATATGGGTTGTCTACTTTTCTCTTCAGACTTGTTAAAAGTTTTAGCTAACTTTTTGGGTTTTTTGTTATTCGAGCTTTTTATTTTCTTTTGTTTTTCTTTAATACTTTGTTTTTCCTTTCTTTCAAGTTTCCTCTGTTCCTTTTTACGCTCTTCTTCTAATTTTTTTCCATTTTTTCTTTTTCTATTTTTCTTCTATCTGATGAAGTTAGAACAAATGGAAGCTTTTGAGTTTGCTTTTTTCCTTTTCGTGCTGGAGTATCTGGCCATATTAAGTAAGTCGCAATAGATTTATTTGTAGCATTTACAGATATATTTTCAGAAATGTTAAGGGATTTCTCGGGTTTTTTGGTTTTTTGATCTTCTTTAACCGTTTTCGTCACACTTGATTCAGCTTCATTTGTATATTCTTCTATTCCTTGCATGTTGAAAATTTCATTCTTGGGTACTATCACGGTTTCGTTCTCCATTTCAGGAATGTTTACTATTTCATTATCATCTATTATTACAGGTATATCATTTATATCGAAAATTACTTCACTTGTGTCTAAAAATTCTACTTCTTCTAAAATTTTTTCTTGTTCGTCCTTTGTAGATATTTCTACCGAGAATTTTTCTGTAAATGCTGAAAAGATTTGTTTCAATATTTGGTAATCATCAGATTGAGTTTTACAATTATTTCGAGATAGCTGTTTAATTTTATCATTGCCAACTATTTCACAAAATTGTTTATAAGAAATTGTTGTATTTGGATCAATAAGTGCTGGTAAATCATTGTGCTCATCCAGATTATCTTCAGTTTCAAATTCTTTCCCAAGACATTTTGAATAGTCAAGAGCAGAAGAATTCCAAGGAAATATACCGCATGCCCTAAACCCACTTCTGATAACATCTGGATTTAACCTATCTATAGCAGATTTTAAAACAAAGGCAAACTGTACTTTCGTTAAGACTTTTTGGGGGTTGTCTCTCCTAAACTGAAGCACAGCTTTGTTCCAAAAAGTTTTTAGAGGCTTAAATGCAGCCACATCCGCTGGTTACATTAATCTCGTGGCATTAGGATATAAAGCTACTAAAGTAATTTCCAAATCTGTACAAAGTTGACTTGTCTGTACAGTTAAATGGGTTTTATACCCATCAACAAAAAGTATCACCGGACGTGTAATATTATTGCGATCTAAATAAGGGTTAAATATATTTCCAATATATTCATAAAAGTTTTTGTTGTCCATCCAACCATTTTCTGTTAAACCAATACCCCACGAATTTGGCACAGCACTTAATATATCATTTGGCAATCTTTTATGGGGATCAATTATCATAGGAGGTAAAATATTGCCTATTGCAAAAAATGTGAACATAACTGTTAAGTTAACCGTTGGGTTATGCTCAATTTCATAGACGTTTCTGGAACCCTTCATAGCCAAAACCTTTTTATTTTTGGGACATAAATAAAAGCATGTCTCGTCACCATTAAAGATTCTTGTTGGGTCTTGAAGAACGTCTGAAGTTCCTTTTTTATCTAGATAAGATTTTATGTTGTCAAACCATTTGGTAATATCTTTTTGGTTAATGTTTGAACTTGCTGATGTCACTCCCTCTGAAGTCCTTAGCGAAATGTTGGGATTGCGCTTTAGAAATGCTGATAGCCATGTTCTACCTGGTCTATTTTCAACAAATGGATTAACTCTAGGGTTACTCTCTAAAAATGATTTAACGGAGTCCTTAATGTCGTCAACACGAACAGGAAATCCTCTATTTTGACAATGAAAAATCCAGCGTTTCAGTTGTTCCTCTTCATCCTTCGAAAGAAATGGATCTGGTCCATGCGTTATCTTGTTATGAAATTTTTCACTTTTCCGGTAACTTATAGTGGCTCTGGGAATATTAAAAATTCTTGAGGCTTCTCGCTCACTCATACCATTTTTAATTAACTCTAAAGCTTTTTTAACATCGTCTTCGGAATACTTTTTTTTATAATTGTTTTTAGTTTTAGATCGTTTTGGCATATTTTCTAAAACAATTTATAATAATTAGTTATTGGCCACACATAAAACACTAGTTATTAACGTATGTCAATCACTAGATTCTTACAAAATCTGATGTTTCAGTTATTGGCCATCTAGGCCAATAACTGATACATTGATAATTTCATGCATTAGTAGTTGGCCACCTTAAAATTTACGTTATTTGAATAAATAACGTTAAATTCGTTATGCAATTTGAAGCAGGACATACACTATATTCTCACAAAAACATAAAACATAAAGTAGAAAGTGAATTGCAGTATATAGTACTTACCGACCAACACAAGTTTCTCTACGTAAATAACAAAATTTCGGTTGAAAACTAGCGGCACAGAACACTGTCTCGTTCAACATCGAATACTGACTAAAATGTAATAATTACCTTGAAACTAGATGTGTCATACTCTAGGAGACATGTTGCCAAACTTAAAAAAAAGTGGTTAGAATTAAAAAAATACCAACATTTTCCTAATTCTAATTAAAACATATTAGTAGGCCAATAACTAGCACATGGCCAACAACTGGTGCCTTTACCCTATATAGGAAATTACTAATAAATTTTATATTTCCTGTAGTTGACCAACTTAATAGAATTCTTATATCTAATCCCCAAATGGCACGCGTTATAAAATATAATAAAAGATAGCCATAAGTCAAACATACTTTATCACATCCAAATGACCCATGAATTACAGATTCAATATCCGCTAGGTTGTCTAATGTAGATGTGGACTTTCTAAATCCACTTTGTATAAGGCTAGGTAGCTATAATATCAATAAGTCTAATACTATCTAGTATCTATCAAGTGGATAAACTGATTAATTGTAGCAAGTTTTGTTTCATTGAATTTTTTCACTAAGCTAATATTTTTCGAGTTATTTGAGAGTGAATATGTTCGTTTTTTAACAAAAAAAACACGTTACGCAAATAACACAATAAGTAAGTATTTTATCGAAAAAAGTATTCAATAAAAATATACTTTATAAAAAATTTAAAAAAATGTCTGTATAAAGTCTTTATACTCATTAGAAGCAGAGTTGTAGCTAAAAAAGTAAGTTCTTATTCGTCAAATTCCAAATCGAATATTTCAGCGTGAAATAACCAAAAAATAAAGCCCATTTCTGGGAAAACTCATCGCAACTTTTTTAAAGTGTTTAAAAAAGCTTTGTTTTTGTTTTTAAAAAAGTTTCTAGCATTAAAGTAAGCAGGTTACGCTGAAAATAAAGTTGGTCCTTTTTTTGTAAAAGATAGTTTTAAAAAAGCGTGAAAATCACCCTCTAAAAGGGAACTTGCATGACATTTTTTATTTCGAAAGAGTTGCTATAAATTTGCTATAAATCACAACAGAACACGATTTAAAAAGAAAAAAAGTAGTTTGTTTTTTTCGTTTGGCCCCTCAAGACGAATAAAATCAAATTATTGTTACCGCTTCACAAGTGACTTTACTTATGTATTGTTTATAATACATATGATCTGTAAGTTTCATCGTAAATTTAGTTTTACAGTATTTTTTTTATTTTGAAAAAAAAATGCCTTTTTTTAAATAACTTTCTAATTATCAGTGATACGAAATATCCCAAAGTGTAAAGGTTTTGGTTTTCTGAATATTTTGTTTTTCTGTAATACAAAAATTGGTTAAGATATGGCTGTTCCGAATTTGCATATACTCTGATTCATTGAAGCCCTTTTAACTACAGCCTTTTAAAAATAAGCACTTTGAACCGATGAAACTTACAGATCCTCTATAATAAGCATACATACGTAAAGTAACTTATGAAGCGCTACTGATTAATTTCATTTGAGATGCTAATTAGGAGGTGATTTTTAGATTTTTTTTACAAAAAAATGAATCAACTTTATTTTGTGCGCAACTTGTTTACTTCTGATACTAGAAACTCAAAAAAAAATAAAGCTGTTTTTAAACTTTTTAAAAAAGTTATGATGAGTTTTCCCCGAAAAGTTCTTAATTTTTTGGTTGTTTCATGTAGAAATATTCAATTTTGAATTTGACAAATAATAATAACCTACTTTTCATTAGCTACAACTCTGCTTTTACTGGGTCTACGACTTCATAATATGTCATATTTATATAAAACATTTTTTTCACTTTTTGATAAGCTGTATTTTTGCTGTGAATGTTTTTTTGGTGAAATACTTCCTTTTTTAGTTATTTGCGAAAATCCGTCTAAAAACGTACTATTTTTTGAGAAATGAATATATTCACTCGCAAATAACTCGAAAAGTATTTACTTGTGAGGTCAAGACTAGTGAAAAAAACTCTATAGTGAATTTATATTTTCAACATTTTTGCAGAAACAAAAACAAAAAAAATAATACAGATTAATATGATAGTGACTGCTGCGTTAACATTTTGAATACGGGCCACGTAAAATAACCGCGTGTTCTTGGCTAGTTCCTTGAGTCAAGAGAATTTTACACTTCCCTCTAAAGCTAGTTCCAACAAATTTAAGCTAGGCGCGCCACTATACGGGCAGGTTTTAAAGACAACAAAATAATGCATAGGCTTTCGTATCTTTCCGTATTTATCAATCAACGGTTTAAGTATAAACATTTAGAATAACTTTAAAAATATTATCCGAAGGAACAATCTCTTTATATATTCGAAAAGCTAGAATTTTAACACGAATTTTCAAATAAAAAAAATTAGTCTAGGTTCATTTGGGATAAAGTTAGCCATGTGTTTTTTTTAATTCACAGCTAATTTGTTTATAATAATAAAAGAATTTAATTGATGCCATTTTAAAGAATGGAATTTGTATTTTTTGCTAAAAAAATTGCACATACATTGTACATTCGCAGCACCCTATACGATTTTTCAAAAATGTAGTTCAAACGGTTACTAGGGGGAACCTATGAATCCACTAAGTTAAAATACCGAAAAAGCAATTTCAAACTAATACAATTTTCTGTATCTCCGGATCAACTCAATGAATTTTGATCTTTCTTTTTTAGTTCCTATGTAATTTCTACGTAGATTACAAATATGCAATTTGTTTGTAAAATTATTAATTAATAATTAGCCTAATTTGTTTAAACAATTCTTGCAAAAATATTTTCTTACAAAAACCTATTTTTTTAATCACAGTATCATTAATGATTATAAAAAAGTTAAAGTACACTTTAATAAATAATTTATTTTTATTGGATAATTATTTATTGAAGATAATTTATTTATTAAAGTATACCTTCATTTTTTCTATGATTAATAATGATAGTATGAATAAAAAGATGGATTTTTGAGAATAAATTATTTTTTTTAAATTGTTTAAACAAATTAGACTATTTGTTAATTGATAAATATCAAATTACAAATAGACAAATTGCATATTTGTAATTTATTGAAAAATTACAAACAAATTAAAAAAAGAAAAAAATATATTAAGTAGATCCCGAGATATAGAAAATGATAATAGTTTTAAGTTGCCTTTTTTAGTTTTTGAACTCGTGCATTTGTCGGCTCCCAGCTCCCCCTTCAGTTACCACGACTAGTCACATATTGAACTACATTTTTAAAAATTCATGTAAAATACCAACTTTTCGAATATGTAAAATGATTTTTTCTACGGACAATATTTTTAAAGTTATTCTAAATGTACATAAACTACAAAATCTCAATAATTTTGCATTAGGGTTTTTGTTTATATTAGATAATTTTTTTTATCTTTTTTAGTACATTTTGATAGTATGGGCCATTCCACGAATATACGCCTGTTTTGGATTATTTCGACAACGAATATTTTACTGTGCAACATAAGAAGTACGAAAGTAAATGGCGCTAATAATTATTCCAATAAACAACAATGTAATTTGCAATTTACTTTCGTTCTTCTTATTTTGCACAGTAAAATATTCGTTGTCAAAGTAATCCAAAACAAGCGTATGTTCGTGGAATAGGGTATATCACTTTTCTACTTTCATTTGACATACGCAGAATTGCCCTATCTTCATTATTTTCTGTCTTATGTTATTGTAAGATAAAGGTCTCTGGGATTAACAAATAGAATAACTTTTAAACTAATTAATGGACTAATTAATACTCAAATTTTCAGGGTTTGTTAAGTACCTTAATACTTAATACCCAACTTTGGGTGAAACACTAAAGTTCTAAAGTAGCAAAAGTTTTAAAGTTTGCGTAGCAACAAATTAACTTTTTAGCTTTCAAAAATCTGCACTTTAAAGGTTTTTCATTGTTATAAAAAATAAGATTTTGTAGTTTTATATCAACTGTTTAGCTTTTGAATGGGGTGCAAAAAATCGAAGAAATGGCGATTTTTGCGCTAATTTGTTAATATAGTTAAAAAACGGACGGGAACTCTAGGCAGGAAATAGGTAGGTTTTCTTCCTATACGTCTACAATAACTAAAAAAAAGTAGTCAGCTATCTGGATCTTAGAGTGTCCCGAACATGGTCTATTTCTAACTTATTTCCCTGGATTAATATGACACAAACTTTTATAAATAATAATTGTCTTCTTTTCTTAAAATTATAACTATAATAAAATCTTGTTTTGTTACCATTTCTTGTATACAATAGAATAGATGGTATGTACTAGTATTAAATTAGGTTAGGTAAGCATATCACTTTTCTACAGATTATGTATAAAATTAATGCTCTCATGATTAGCAGTCTTGTTTTCTTCTACTTTTTAGGATTGAAAATCACTAGGGTGCCTTACTTGTCTTATCAATCTTATCTACTTAAATCCTATAGTAACTCTCTCTGTGTATCGCTTTTATTGTTGTGTAAACATATTATGCCGGTAGTCATAAAAGATTAATAGGTATCTCACATTATTATTGTTACTTACCTAATTAAAAAAAAACACTTCACTAAGAAACTCAGATACAAATATGGAGAGTATATTAATTTAGCAGATTTCTTTGGTTTGTTTGAATGAATTTGCTTAAAGGTTTATACACAGAACCATAAAATATTAATATCAAAAACAACACCAGCGTGATAAACTGGTTGCGGTAAGTCGAGTCAGTTATCAGTCTCGTCTTATCGGCTAATTAATTTATCTTTCGCTACACTCCACAAATATTTTAAAATTGATATCAGGTTTAATGCTCTTGTAAATTATGTATAAAAATCAACTTGTTTCATTATTTTATATTTTCAAACGTTTTCTTCGTTCTTCTGTGTTTATTCAGTCAAATATTTCAAATCACGTTGGTTGAAATAAATTATTTGTCAGCTGCCATTTTGAACAGTCCATTTTAGAACGTTTAAATTAATTGCCGAAGATTTTGTAGCAATAATATATCTACTGTATTTCACTGTATTTCAAAATTGATTCTGTTTTGGATTATCGCTAGACACTGGATAGCCAGAGCCTCTAGACACTGGATAGCCAGAGCCTATTTTACTTCAAATCAGGCCCGAAGCACTATACATACAATTTTCGCGCCCCTAAATATGGTTTAGTAATAATAATAATATGTAATAACAGCTTTTTTAAATGAATGACTTATTTAATAGAAATATAGTTGCACCAGAAATTTAAATGTTTATTAACAATAAATATATATTTAAACAATTAAACATTGCTTAAGCAGTGTGTCGCTTTAAAAATGAAGACAGCTCTATATTTCGGCTATCAAAATAAATACAGATTTAAGTTTTGCACAGTCATACGAAGGAAGGTTCACATTTTTTTAAGATACTCAACTAAAATTTAAATTTTAATCGTGGACCCTAAAATTCATCTCAGCTGTCCCGACATGCATCATGTTCAAGTCATCTGTCAGTTATCACTTGAACACTTCTGTTAAATAAGGAATACTTCATTCTACCCCCATCTTCAAAAAATGTAGAGAAGTATACCGACACTCAAATTTATCTGTTTGTTCTTTGTTTAGTGTATTTGTTAGTTATGTGTTAATTTAAGTTGCCAAAAATCATATTATAATAAATGACATTCGAGTATACCTTCGTTTTCTTGAGGAAGTAAGTCTAAACCGATATTGAACTTTTTATACACACCATCTTCGATTTTTTGTCGAAGTTTTACAACTTTTTCTTGCTTTACAATGGCGTTTTTTCTTTACTTATTTCAGATGCCCCTGAAGATGCTCTAGGAGCGAAAGTATACTTGGGAAAGATTAAATAAAATTCAGTGCTTGATATCTTCCTTTCATTTCGTAAAATTCATATATTCGAGCATTCAACCATTTCCTATTAAATCTGTATTTATTTTGATAGCCAAAATATAGGGCTGTCTTCTTCTTAAATACGACACACTGTATGTCATTTCCCTTTGTAAATAATTTTAGTCTAAGAGCTGGGAGCGGATTTTGTGCGTGATAAGTAATATGAAAAAACTATACGGGGATATGTTGAATTAGTTGTGTACATGACTTTCACCAACGGCCGGAAACCAGAGTTGGGGCCGAGGGTAGTTATAAGGGGTCAAAGTCGCGGTTTTTATTATTTTTTTTATGACACTCATGATCGAAATAGTTCACCAAAATTTGGGAATAAGTAGGTCATGACGTACCTAAGTAAAATCTTTAGAGGCTCAACGCTGCGTGGCCGACAAAGGGGTGGGGGTAGGGGTGAATATAAAAAATATAAGGGGTTTTTTGCGGCGTTCGTGATTGAGATAGTGCACCAAAATTTTGTATAAGTAGACCATGACATAAATAATTAAAATCCCAGAGCCGGAAACCAGAGTGGGGAAGGAAGGTAGTTATAAGAGGTCAAATTTCCGTTTTTTATTTTTTTTTGTGACGCTTATGACCGAGATAGCGCGCCAAAATTTGGGAATAAGTAGGTCATGACGTAACTAAGTAAAATCTCCAGGAGTGGAACGCTGCGTGGCCGACAAAGGGGTGGGGCAGGGGTGAATTTAAAAAAATGTAAGGTGTTTTTTGCGACTTTCGTGATTGAGATAGTGCACCAAAATTTGGGAATAAGTAGATCATGACATAACTAAGTAATATCCCCAGAGGCGGAAAGCAGAGTGGCGGACGAGGGTAGTTATAAGGGGTAAAAGTCGCGGTTTTTATTATTTTTTTTTGTGGCGCTCATGATGGAGATAGTGCACCAATATTTGGGAGTAAGTAGGGTATGCCGTAACTAAGTAAAATCTTCAGGGGCGGAACGCTGTTTGGGGTACAAAGGAGTGGTAGGCAGGGGTGAGTATAAAAATATATGGGGTTTTTTTTTGCCGTCCGTGATCGAGAGAGTGCACCAAAATTTGGGAATAAGTAGATCATGACATTACTAAGTAAAATCTCCAGGGGCGGAACGCTGCGTGGGGGACAAATGTTGTGCAGGGTCACAAAAAAAATAATACACACTGCGACTTTGACCCCTTAAAACTACCCTCATCCCCAACTCTGGTTTCCGGCTCTGGGGATTTTACTTAGCTAAGTCATGGTCTACTTATTTCCAAATTTTGGTGCACTGTCTCGATCACTGATCTCGATCTAGTACGTCGCATAAAACCCCTTATATTTTTTATATTCACACCTACCCCCAACCCTTTATCGGGCACGCAGCGTTCCACCCCTGGAGATTGTGCTTGGTTACCTCATGACCTACTTATTCCCAAATTTTGGTGCACTATCTCGATCATGAGAGTCACAAAAAAAATAATAAAAACGGCGATTTTGACCCCTTATAACTACCTTCATGCCCAACTCTGGTTTCCGGCTCTGAGGATTTTACTTAGTTATGTCATGGTCTACTTATTCCCAAATTTTGGTGCACTCTCTCAATCACAAACGTCGCATAAAACCCCTTATATTTTTTGTATTTACCCCTGCCCCACCCCTTTGTCGGCCACGCAGCGTGCCACACCTGGAGAATTTACTTAGTTACGTCATGACCTACTTATTCCCAAATTTTGGTGCACTCTCTCGATCATGAGCGTCACAAAAAAAAATAATAAAAACGTCGACTTTGACCCCTTATAACTACCCTCATCCCCAAACTCTGGTTTCCGGCTCTGGGGATTTTACTTAGTTATGTCATGGTCTACTTATTCCCAAATTTTGGTGCACTCTCTCAATCACGAACGCAGCAAAAAACCCTTTATATTTTTTATATTCAACCCTACCCCCACCCCTTTGTCGGCCACGTAGTGTTCCGCCCCTAGAGACTTTACTTAGTTACGTCATGACCTACTTATTCCCAAATTTTGGTGAACTATCTCGATTATGAGCGTCATAAAAAAAATAATAAAATCCGCGACTTTAACCCCTTATAACTACCCTCGGCCCCAACTCTAGTTTCCGCTCGTTGGTGAAAGTCATGTACACAACTAATTCAACATATCTCCGTATAGTTTTTCCATATTACTTATCACGCACAAAATCCGCTTCTATCACTCCGACTATTTGGTTGTTGACCGTTCTTAGACAAAAATTTAATGGTGGCTATTATTCGTTAAGGAATGTTTCTCCAAAGTTCCTTTATTTCTAAATAACTGTTTTCCATTAATGTTACAATTTGTGCTGCTGTACTACTTTTCTTAAATAACGTACCAATTGATGAAATATATTCAGGAGATCTAATTGCTCATATTAAATAACTGCCCTATTGATGTTTTCCAGTCATTATACGCTAAGTAATAAGTTGGCCGCCTTTGAATTTTGGTGTTACAGAAGAATCCTACGAATATCATGGATTCAAAGAATGTCGAACGTGGAAGTAACTAGAAGGATAGGAAATCAACCGGAAATAATACTAACTATCAAAAGACGAAAACTTGAGTACTTGGGACATGTGATGAGAGGGCAAAAATACTCATTATTACAACTTATTATGCAAGGCAAAATCCGAGGAAAGCGAAATGTAGGAAGACGAAGAACATCCTGGCTTAAGAACTTACGGGAATGGTTCGAATGCAGTAGTGCAGAGATATTTAGAGCGGCAGTCAACAGGGTCCGCATTGCCATGATGATTTCCAACCTTCGATAGAAGATGGAACTTAAAGAAGAAGAAGTCATTATACCCATCGAATGTTAGAAGAACAATAATTTTCGTGGAAATCAATTTACAAACGTAACAATAAACACGGCTACATTCAGGACTGTACCTACACTAACCACTCGCGAATAATTTTTTCCCCATTAGCTTTCATTTTATAAAAATCGCACTTTGCAAATATCTGGTTTTATTATTATTCATTTTAGTCCAGGAACCGTAGCTTTTCACCTCGCAATTTTTACAGAATGGATCGATTTGCTTGAAAATTTGAGAATAAGTAGTGGATAGTCCAAGGATCAAAATCTATATAATGCCGAAAGGCGCTTTTACCATGGGGGTGGTTGCCACCCCATCTCGGGGGTGGAAATTTTTTATTATAATTTTAACTGCAAAAGTTGATAAAAACATTCATTTTAAGCAAAAAATTCTATATACATTTTTTTGATAAAATTAATAGTGTTCGATTTATTCGCTATCGAAAGTGTTAGTTTTATATCGAAAAAATCAATGTTTTTCGGTATTATACTCATTTACTATTCACTCAATTTTTGCCGTAGAAAAAAGTTTTGCAATCCAATTTCTTGGGAATTAAATAAGCTACAATTTTATATTTAAACATTTTTTCGTATCTCTGATGCTACTCTTTCTATTCTGAAGCAAAAGGCATTTTTTACCAAACTACAAAAATTCGTTATTCGCTTCTAACTACATTTTTTTTAAAACTAATCATTCTAAGCCAGTCAAACTTTTGGAATCTATGAATAATACATAAATAAAGAAGAATGAATAAGGTCGATGGCTAAGAACACCGCTAACTTACATTATTATGCTTCCAATTGGATATCTCCTTTTTTTTTCAGAAAAATATATTGATTTTGTAACCGTAACTTTTTTACTTTTTATCCTAGAAAGTTTGTTAAAAAAAAATTTTGTAGGTTTTTACAGGACCTACAGGGCTATTAATATTATATCATTTTAAAATCCTTATTCGCAAAAAGAGGTGACTTTGAAAGGGTTGGTAAAGATGGTTTTTGCATGTTATTACAAGTTTTAATTTTCAATATCTCACTCAATTTTTGCCGTAGAAAAAATTTTTGCAAACCAAGTTCTTGGGAATTAAATAAGGTACAATTTTATATTTAAATATTTTTTCGTATCTCTGATGCTAATCTTTCTACTCTGAAGAAATGGGCATTTTTTACCAAACTACAAAAATTCGTTATTCGCTTTTAACTCATTTTTTTTAAACTAATCATTCTAAGCCAGTCAAATCTCTGGAACCTATTAACAATACATAAATTAAGAAGACCAAATAAGGTTAATGACCAATTTTAATTAGGGTGGAGAGTAGGGGGAAGTTTACGATCAGTTTTTCGCTGAAAAAAATAGGGACTGACATTCTTTTTACTATAAGTCACTTAATTTTTGAGCTAGGGACTATTTTTTGATTTCTGGAGATAGATATTTTTAAATACTTTAAATTAACTTAAACAAGTTATCCTCGAAAAATGCATAGTTTTCCCGTCTTTTGACTTTGAATCTAACAATATTTAGCATTTTACGAAGAAGAGCTAACATATAATAAAGTATAGCTCGATTACTATTGGTTTTAAAGCAAATTATAAAAATTATTTTGTTTAATTTTTCAAAAGGTACATTTTTGTTAAGTAAACTTGTTTTGATAGAACGAAAACTTTTTGAGTTATTAGCAGACAACTGATTAAAATCAATGATTTTTTCGATTTAAACCAACACTTTCGATAGCGAATAAATCGAAAACTATTACTTTTATCAAAAAAATGTATAGAGCGTTTTTTGCTTAGAATGAATGTGTTTACCAAATTTTGCTGTCAAAATAAAATAAAAAATTTCCACCCCCGAGATGGGGTGGCGACCACCCCTATGGTAAAAGCGCCTTTCGGCCTCATATAGATTTTGATCCTTGGACTATCCACTACTTATTCTCAAATTTTCAAGCAAATCGATCCATTCTGTAAAAATTGCGAGGTTTTCTCCTATTTTAAGCTTCATTACTTGGACTATTTGTGTAATACATTCACTAATTTGATCAATATGTTGGTTCGGTCGATTATTTATAAAATATTGTTGAAATTACAGATTTTAATGTTTTGGCCAATCCCCTATATCGCCAAGAAAAGCGTTATTGACACTGTCGTTCTTTCAAACTATACTCAAATTTTTTTTAAACATCTTATTTACTTTATACAGGGTGTCCCGAAAAGATTGGTTATAAATCATACCACACATTCTGGGGTCAAAAATAGTTCGGTTGAACCTAACTTACCTTAGTACAAACGTGCTCATAAAAAAAGTTACAGCCCTTTGAAGTTACAAAATGAAAATCGATTATTTTCAATATATCGAAAACTATTTTTATTGAAAATGGACATGTATCATTCTTATGGCAGTAACATCTTAAAACAAAATTATAGTAAAATTTGTCCACCCCGTAGAATTTTATTGGGGTTTTGTTCCTTTAAACCCCCCAAATAATTGTGTACGTTTCAATTAAACTATTATTGTGGTACCATTAGTTAAACACAGTGTTTTTAATTTTTAAATTATTAACCGGAGTCTATAATCATCGTACTTAACCATATACAAATATGTGGTGGATTCGACAAATATTCAAAATATATCGATACACACTGGCTTATCAAAAAAGTACTAAGAGGCAAAAAGTTTTAAAAACATTGTGTTTAACTAATTAAATGGTGCCACAATAATAATTTAATTGGAACGTACACAAAAGTTTGAGGGGATTTAAGGGAACAAAACCCCCATAAAATTTTTATGGGGTGCACAAATTAAACTTTAATTTTTTTTAAGATGTAGCTGCCATAAAAATTCCACATGTCTATTTTCAATAAAAAATCCCTAAGAGTTTTCGATATATAAAAAAAAATCGATTTTCATTTTGTAACTTCAAAGGGCTGTAACTTTTTTTGTGTGCACTATTCTATATAGGTAAGTGAGGTTCAATCAACCTATTTTCGACAACAGAATATGTGGTATAATTTATGACTAATCTTTTCGGGACACCCTGTATAATAGTAATTAAATTCACTATCACCAAAATTAACTTCAGTATTAAAATTTAGTTGGACATTGACGGATGTGTCGAGCTC
This sequence comes from Diabrotica virgifera virgifera, assembly GCF_917563875.1. NCBI lineage: Eukaryota > Metazoa > Arthropoda > Insecta > Coleoptera > Chrysomelidae > Diabrotica > Diabrotica virgifera. The sequence continues at coordinate 137,606,932 of NC_065450.1, forward strand.
AAACGTAAATAACGTATAATAATATATACATAAATATAATATTGTTCTGAAGCTATTTTCTTGTGGTATTGTTATAATTAAGTATTTTCTATGGGAAATAAGCCACAATATTACTAAAAAAATGAATTTATTAACAATAAAAATGTATACCATTTTTATTCATTCAGTTGCGGTGCGAAACCAAAACTGTCTTAATTTTTACTCAGATCAGAGAGTGCAGCCAGCACCCTTATCGACGATTTCACCTCTTGTTAGAGGTTCATCAGAGACTGCATAGGCTGCTTTTCTCTGGCCCAGGTAAAAATCTTCGACATATCCATCTCCCACCGCAACTGACGAGATGGTAGTAGGTGCCTAGCGGCATCTGCTAAATAAAAGACTAAGTTTTTCAACCTAATAAAAATATTTGTAAATTAAATATTTTTAAAAGATTTTTAATTGAAAAACTTTATTGGCCCATTTCCTGGTGACAACCTCCAAGGCTTCTACAATATGCAAGCCAAATGGATGCTGCAGTGAAGACTAAAGGGAAGGAATTCTACACTATGCAATTCACAACCCCCGTCTGCAGCGTGGTAAAGTTCCAACGGAAAATGGACCTAGTTACTCTATAGGAGTAATACTAATATAAAAATAAAAATGTATACCATTTTTATTCATTCAGTTGCGGTGCGAAACCAAAACTGTCTTAATTTTTACTCAGATCAGAGAGTGCAGCCAGCACCCATATCGACGATTTCACCTCTTGTTAGAGGTTCATCAGAGACTGCATAGGCTGCTTTTCTCTGGCCCAGGTAAAAATCTTCGACATATCCATCTCCCACCGCAACTGACGAGATGGTATTAGGTGCCTAGCGGCATCTGCTAAATAAAAGACTAAGTTTTTCAACCTAATAAAAATATTTGTAAATTAAATATTTTTAAAAGATTTTTAATTGAAAAACTTTATTGGCCCATTTCCTGGTGACAACCTCCAAGGCTTCTACAATATGCAAGCCAAATGGATGCTGCAGTGAAGACTAAAGGGAAGGAATTCTACACTATGCAATTCACAACCCCCGTCTGCAGCGTGGTAATTTATTAACGTTTCGAAGCCCAAATCGGGTTTCGTTGTCAAAATACAAAATGCTATTAAAATAAACAAAAATGTTGTTGCTAAGTAAAAAAATTCTTCTAATAATTTATTTAATCTGACTCATTTATATTGGCAATTCAGACGTATATTATACATTTTAAAGTAGAAGACTTTGAAATGATATCGCCAGTATTTATGAGTTGCGTTCCTGGGACGACTTTACTAAAAGATAGTTCATTCGATTACATGAAATCAATCCCAACTCAAGAATATCCGTCGCAAAAAAATCATAGCATGTGATCTGTCTTTAAAAAGACAACCAAGTGCAACGATGACAGTAAAATTTTCGCGTTAGAGATTTCATAGTAAATCACGAGGGAAAACCAGGAAAAAACCTCGTGATACTATCCCGACATCGTAAGTATTTGGTCGTACATTTAATTTACCTTCAAAAAACTAATACCAAATTCTGACTTTAATATGTTTGAATTATAAATAATATTAATAATACATAGATATACAATAAGTAATACTCAAATATAAAATTTGTACTAACTCGATATGTTATTGACTTACTAATCGTGGTATTTTCTTTCTATTGACTTCCTCTTTCAGTATGGGTAACCACATCCTACTGCATTCTACCGAAGAATTTGCGACACAATTGGTTTCATTTAGCATAATTAGAGCCGCTTCTTTGATTTTTCTCTTTTTACTATCTCTTTCTTTCAGGACTATACTTGAATCTCTCCACTGAACTCTATGTTTATTATCCCATGCGTGTTGACATATTTGAGATCTATCAAATTCTCTATTTTTAATATAAGACTGATGTTCACTTATTCTAACGTTTAATGGTCTTGATGTTTCACCTAAATAAAATTGTTCACATTCACAAGGCATTTTATAAATGCAATTCTTTGTTCTTTCTTGTTCATTGTTAGGTTTAGTTTTAGATAGAATAGATCTCAATGTGTTTGTTGTTTTGAATGTTGTTGAAATGTTGAATTTATTTCCTATTGTTTTAAGTTTCTCGGATAGTCCTTTTATATATGGTATTGTTATTTTCCTCGTATTTCTTGAGTTGGGATATTCTTGAGTTGGGATTGATTTCATGTAATCGAATGAACTATCTTTTAGTAAAGTCGTCCCAGGAACGCAACTCATAAATATTGGCGATATCATTTTAAGGTCTTCTACTTTAAAATGTATAACATACGTCTGAATTGCCAATATAAATGAGTCAGATTAAATAAATTATTAGAAGAATTTTTTACTTAGCAACAACATTTTTGTTTATTTTAACAGTATTTTGTATTTTGACAACGAAACCCGATTTGGGCTTCGAAACGTTAATAAATTCATTTTTTAGTAAAATTGTGGCTTATTTCCCATAGAAAATACTTAATTATAAATATAATATACATAAATACAAACATAAAAATTATTATTGAATATAACATAATTTGTTTAAACAATATAATTCCTTTATTCAATTTTAAACATATTACATATTACTTTAATATAACGTACCTATACAAGTTTGAATACCATAATATAATAATAGATATAATTGATAATAAGGTAAGAATCTAAAATTATGATGCAACGTAAGTGATACTCAAGGAGGCCCTATCTACAAGTAGAGCTTAGCTAAGCTGGAGCTTAAGATCTGTTGGTGCAACCAGGCATTAGTAACGTATCTACACCACGAGGGGTAACCGCAAGGTAACCTCGCGTCACGATTTTTGAGGTACGCCAAATACGATTTTACACCCGCCAAAGTTCCATACCGAACGATAAGAAGTATTCAGTTCAAAAAAATTGGATTTGAAACTTACCAATGAAACCAATGTACAAATAATATAACAAAAATGTTATACTACACAAATCAAAATGGTCTAGGGGACAAGAAATGAAAGTCGCTTACTTTCAAGAGGCAATATTTTTCTGTTAAAATAAAATTTGATTAGTATTGTTTGGACATATTTTATCACAATTTACTATATCGGTTTGTGTTTTTGTTGATCTTAAAAACATAAATAAATTTTTTGAAGTTTCTCTATTGCACGTAAAGTATATTCAGTACAATTTTTGCTGAAAGTGCAGTTAGAATTTGTTTTTATTGTGGTTTGAACTGAGTTAATGTGCACAGAAATTATTTTGATAGTGAAACACAGCTACGAGCTGTTGTTATGATACAGGGTGGTATGAACATCCGCGACGTGGCAGAAGCTGTGCACTCTACCAAAAGTGCTGTAGCACGGTTATGGCAACGTTTCCAAGAAATTGGTGATGTAAGTGAAAGACAAATTGGTCCAACATGAGCAACACAACCGGTACTTGACAGGATTTTTCGCCTTCAGGTATTAAAGAACCCCAATGTTACTACTGGCCAGAAAAGAAGTGAGCCTCAATACATTCATGGCAATATTGTATCTGCTTCAACTGTCAGGAACAGGTTGCATGAGGGTGGTCTTCACGCTACACGTCCCATTTAGGCTATTGATTATGTACCTTAGACATGAACTTTAACGTTAACGGAGTTTTATTGTTTCATATGGTCAATGGACCTCTAATTGTGAAAAAACCGCGGAGTGCTACCATTTAAACGGGTGTGTTTTTGAGAAGGCGGTGAATTAATTCCTAGGCACAGGGTGAATTAAGGTGAGTTCCATCCACTTTTGGTACAAACACGTCTACAGAAAAATTGTTCCAGGTTTAATTTAGATCAAAATATCACTTTTTTAAAGTCAACAACTTTTTTGTTGCAAAAATATATTAAAAAAAAAACAAAAAGAAAACACGAACTAAAGCAATTTTGTTTTTTGCCACATAACTTTCTTCCACGGGAATATAGGTATAGATATTGCTTCAGAGAAAAAAATTTTCATCCTTTCTTTTTAAAATGACGTTTAGCGGAAATCTCTAGGATTTATAATTTTCGATATAATATGATATTTTTTCTACAACCGTGTTAAAAATGCAATTTTTAGCACTCCATACTAGCGTTAAAAATGCTAGTTAGGGCACTAGTGCTTTAAAATTTTTAAGGCATTGCAGTTCGTATTGACCGTATAGGCAATTGTGATGTAATGTCAAAAAAATATAAAAATGGAATGTCCGTCAAGTTCAAGTAAAAGTTTTTGTAGATATTGTCCTGTAATTACGTTTGTAGAAAAAATATTATATGATATGCATGTTAAAAAGTACATTTTTAAGGCACTCATGTGAATTGCACAACTCGCTTAGCTCATTCTGCAAACTCTCACATGCGTGCCTTAAACGTGTACTTTTAACACTTATGTCATAAATAACTATTAAAGTTCGCCACGCACAGCGATTTTGGGCCATTTTCCTTGTTAGTTGGAAAACATTTTTCTGTAACTTTTCTCTACGCAGCTTTAGGTATAATATGCAATAGTACATTTAATGTAAAAAAAAAGTGAATAACCTTTAAAGTGGTCTATTGTAAGAAGCTGTGTAAATATTTTTAAGCAAGATATATGGTCTTTTAAAGTTTTATACTTTTAATGATTTTTGATATATTTTACTATTTTTAAATTCCCCATTATAACTTTTTTATTGCACATTTAGGTATATACATTATGCAATAAAAAAAAGCTTACTTTTCTTACTTTAAAATGGTGTCTTCTCAAATAATGAAATATTAGAACGAAAACATGCATTGTTTCGGAAAAATTCAAACAAGCTTATACGTGACTTGTTTGTGAGACCTGTTTGTAAACACACGTTTATAAATTACTGTCGATTTAAACAAATTACCGCCAAATAAAAGCCTTTTAATAGCTAAGTTTTACTAATGCAGTGACATAAAATACCAAGAACAGCAACTGTGAGTAAATTTTCAATATTAACTGCATCCAGACGATTTTGTCAGGCTGATTGAGGTTACAAATTCAGATCCACACGACTGAATAGTAATTAGCTAGCAAAAACTCGCCTAGCGAAATAACGAATTTTTAACAACAAAAGGCAGGGTCGGCCTGAGAAAAATGTTTTGGACAATAATTATATTTAACAAAATAACTCAGCAAATTTTAATATTTTAAATATAATATCACAACCAACATTTACAAATCAATCTTCATCCACCAACACTCACCCAGATAATAATGATAGCTCCAATTTAAATAATATGAATACCTACCTCCAAAGCATCTTATGCAAGCACTGTCTCAAAAAATATCTACAAGTATCCTAACAAGGACCAGGCACTTATCTTCGGCTCCATTCAGGGAGCAAAACTTCAAGATTATCTTCTTCAATTGGGACCTCTGATAAAACCAATAAACATCATTTTCTGTAGCAGAATTTCACACAACAGAATATGTGTTTATCTAATCAATAAATCACTGGTTGATGAGTTTTTAACTAATCATGGTCAAATTGTTGTCAATAATGAAGTCATCAAAGCAAGACGTCTAATTTCACCAGCGGACAGACTAGTATTATCGAATGTAAGCCCAACGATCCCACATGAATCTCTTGTAAACTTACTGGAAAACATTGGATTAAAATTAGTTTCTCCAATAAACTTTCTTAGAATAGGTGCATCAAATCCAGAATACCAACACATACTCAGCTTTAGAAGACAGGTGTATATCCCTCCTTCCCCAGATATTACCATACCCGAATTCTTAGAAATAACACATGAGAATCTATCATATCATATCTTTTTAGCCCTAGACAGTCAACGCTGCTTCACCTGCAAACTATCTGGTCATATTGCATCTCACTGCCCTTCGGGCAATATTTATCCACATACCCAAAAATCATCACAACCCACACATAATGCTCAAATCTCGTCAATATCTCAACCTGAAGAAACATCTCCTAATGACTTAAATTCCCACAATCATAAATCATAAATCATATTAAAACACTAACTCTTTCTTGCCAAAAGGGCTTAAATTTATTAAGATGCTTAGCAAACAAGTCTTGGGGATCTGATGGTCTAATGCTGCTAAAAATATACAGAAGCCTTATTCGATCGAAAATTGATTATGGATGTATTGCATACACATCTTCTCGCCCTTCAATATTAAAATGCTTAGATACTATACACAACACCGAATTAAGAATAATTCTAGGGGCTTAGAGGACAACGCCTGTAGAAAGCCTATACTGCGAACTGGGCGAACCAGCTCTATCTTTCAGACGACAAATTCTTAGTTTATCCTATGCCGCAAGAATAGCATCAATACCATCAATTCCTGCTCACAAAAATACTTTCTGTAATCGTTTCAAATCAACTTTTCAATATAGCACCTCTCCACCACCCTTTTATGTTAGAATTCACCGGTATATATCACCGTTAAATCTCCAAAATTTCCCCAGGACGTGATTAATGAATGAACAGAGCATTCCTCCATGGATTATCAAAACCCCACATGTAAACACCCAATTGACGAAATATAATAAATACGATACCAATCCACGTCTTATATATCAATATTATAAACAAATAGTCTCAAAATATAAAAATTACATCCACTTATTCACTGATTCGTCTAAGTCTTCCCAAGGCGTAGGAGCAGCAGTATACATAAACAATGAAATTAAATATTTATTTATGCTTCCCAGTTCCTACAGTATCTTAAATGGAGAACTTTATGCCATATTGCAAGCGTTAAAGCACATTTCCAATGCACAAACCAAACACTCTTTAATAATATCTGACTCACTCAATTCGCTGAGACTCATACAACAAGCCTTCACGAAAAATCCTATAGTCACATTAATTAAAGAAATATTGCATAGTCTGCATCAAACATACTCAAAAATAGTTTATCTATGGGTTCCCTCTCATTCTGGAATCGAGAGAAATAAAACGCTGATCGTTGGGCTTACACAGCTGCGCAATTACCTTCATTGGCAGAACAATCAATTCCAGCGGCAGATACAAAACAACTACTAAAATCGATGACCCTTAATTTATGGAATGAAAAATGGAAAACATCTACAAACAAGTTAAGAGACGTTAAAGAAGATACTGGTCCATGGAATCCACATACAACCAACAGATCGAACCAAGTCATCTTATCTCGTCTTCGGTTAGGACACTGTAAACTTACTCATGAGTATCTCATTACCCATACCGAAGCACCAAAATGCAGAAGGTGTAATATACCATTATCAATAAAACATGTGCTAACAGAATGTGATGAATTTGCCGCTTACAGACAATGGATATCTGGTTATTCAAACAATATGAAAGACATTTTTAACGTTCAAACCGACTGTAAACCTCTTTTCCAATTCCTTAATAAATGTAACCTAGCAAGTAAGATTTAATTGTACACAATTTCATACTTTTGTAAACTTATCAATTGTATTCTCGTTACCCCGCTAATGACCTTCGTGGTTAATGCAGTTATTTCTAAAAAAAAAAAAGCTTATATGTTTCAAAAACTTTTTTTGTTAGTTTATATACATGTTAAAGTAAAAAATTCTACTCGCAGATTTGGCCGCTAATTGTTTATTAATTGTTTAAACAATAACAATTATTGTTTTGTATAAATAATTTTAAAAATATCGTTAAATTCATTATTTTACTTTGATTAAATATGTTTCTATTTTGTTTTTGATTATGCTGAATCCGAATATGGCATTGCAATTTGAAAATTCTTATACAGAAGCTCTTATACAGTATGTCTGCGTAGCTAGGAACCACATGGAAAACTTTTTTATTATCAATTTTACGAAAAATGTTATTCTTCATTAAATGTTCTGGATAGTCAAAAATCTAAAACTCAACCATCAGATATCAAATTTTCTCAATTTTATACGAGTTATGTCAAAAATATAAATTTCGTTAGAGAGTAAAGTACCTTTATATTCCAGAATATCAAAAAAAGGTATTATAAAAAGTTGTTTGAAATTAAAAACTATGTTTAAATATACAATTACCTCATTCTAATCGAAAAAAAAATTCGGATACTGATCATCATTTTATTACAATTATGATAACTATTTTATTATCACTTTTACGAAAAAAGTTATTCTGCATAAAATGCTCTCATTCGTCTAAAATTTAAGATACAACCATCAGATATCAAACTTTTTTAATTTTATACGAGGTATGTAAAAAATATGAATTTTTCTTAAGAGTTAAGCGCCTTTAGTATTCACAATATTTTAAATAGAAGGATGTAATTGAAAACTAAAACAAATTTTTTTATTCAAACAACTTTTCTTAAAAACAATTTTCGATATTGTGAAATTTAAAGGTACAGTCTTGAGTGAAATTCATATTTTTTGACATACCTCGTATAAACTTAATTAAATTTGATATTTGATGATTGCCTTTTGGATTATATACGATGCAGAGTATTTTATAAAGAATAACTTTTTTTCGTAAAACTGATCATAAAAAAGTTATCAATAGGTTCCAAGTTACGCAGACATACTGTATAAGAGCTAAAAAAAAATTTTTTTGCTATTTGTTGAAGCTTATTATTAAATTTATTTTAGGTAAGTTTTACAGAAAAAAGTTTTGATCACTTTGTATAAACATTTTTTTAGCTGGTAATTTTCGGTTTTTGTATTACATTTTTGTTATCTTTCTTAATTTTCTCAAAAAGGAATAGTTTATTTCATTTCTAAAGTAAAATAATTTAGTGCATTTTAGAGATTACACCTAAGCTTTCAAAAATCGCTTACAAAACTTAATAGATCTGTTCAAACTTGATTAATACCGTCTTAAATTGGTGGTAATTCTATAAATCTACGAAGATTTAAAGAATTACATTTCTTGAGACGTCATATCATTTGAATTAAATTTTTGAGATTTTTTTTGTAAGAAAACGTCATTTAGTAAGACGCTTAAACGGTAAGTTGTGCAAAATTGAGAGTTTTATAAGAAAAATTGTATTAGTTACACATTTTTAAATCATTTTTAAACAAAATTCATGTAAGGCTCACTTTCCGCTCACACCGTACTTATGCCCATACATTTTATTTTTTTCTATTATAACCATAAGATAGCTTAATTATTCCTCTTTTATGTTTAATTTATAAAATTTCATTTGATCCATTATTTAAAGAATTACATTACTCAACTCAACCGTGCACTTCGCCGTACTCTTGTTTATAGTGCGCCAATTTTTGTGAGAAGGGTGACTTTAGCGTTAAAAATAAAAAATTATAGAAGATACAGATTTAATTTTAGAAAATTCTTTATATAAGGTTTTTTTGTAAATTTTTTTGAATTGTCCAATGGCCAAGTCAGTTTTTTTCTAAAATTTTTATTTTCGGAGTTATTTAAAAAAACATTGAATTTCGCAGTTCATTTGTTTAATAAAAAATGAAGCACCCACTTCTCGAGTAGAACTTTTTGATATGTTGTTTATTAAACATTTCTTACATTTCTTAATGAAATTACAAAAAGTTCTATCTTGTTTGATTTTTTTCGAAGTGAAAATCTATATACACTCCCCTAAAAGGTTCTAGGACAATTTTTAAACAAGATATGCTTTTTCAAAATGTGACATGTACGCATGCAATATATCCCACTAAGTTAGAACCATATGGATAATTTTTTATTATTAACTTTATGAAAAACATTATTGTTTATACATTGCTCTGCATAGTCTAAAACCTAAGGTGCAATTATCAGATATAAAATGTTATTATTAGTATACGAGGTAAGTTAAAAAATATTAATTTCGCTCGAGAGTAAAGTACCTTTATATTTCAGAATCTCGAAAAGTATTATTAAGAAAAGGTGTTTGGAATTAGAGAAGAATAACACAATCCAGAAAAACAATAGGTTGTCTAAACAGCGTACTGTGGAATCATGAAATATGAAAAAGAAGAAAACACAATATCTACGAATCTCTTATTAAAATCAGTCTATTGTACGGAGCAGAAACTTGGCGGATAACCGAAAACAACAGAAGAAAACTGGAGGCAGTAGAAATGGACGCTTTTAGAAGATCAGTAGGAGTGTCACGCAGAGAGAGAATACGTAATGATGAGATAAGACAGCGAATGGGGGTTGACGGCTCTCTAACAACAGACATAGAAAGAAAACAGCTGAAATGGTACGGACACGTCCAGAGGATGGATAACTCAAGACTCCCTAAAATAATTATGCAATGGGTACCACCAAAGCGCAGAAAGAGAGGAAGACCCAAGAAATCTTGGAGAAAGGGAGTAACGAAGGCGATGAGCGCAAGAGATCTTAGAGAGGGCCAATGGGATGATAGAGTGTCATTGAAATTAGGCATCGGACAACGTCGCAAGACGTTTTAAAACCGATTGATATATATATATATATATATATATATATATATATATATATATATATATATATATATATATATATATATATATATATACATATAAACGCTCTTATACAGGCCCGTACAAGATATATTTTGAACGTTTACAAGCCCGCAACTACCTTTTGGAGCCCGACTGCGGGTTTCGAAACGTCGCCCGAGTATCTAACAACCATTGGATTCCCCTTACTTTCTTACCCAACTGGACAAATTTTTGCGAAGGCTTCACAACGTACAGCTTATACATACACTTATACAAAAAGTTTCCAAAATCATGCGGTAGGGGGCGCTTTCGTGTATAAGTTTTATACATTTGAACTATTATATTTAAATAAATCGCTATGAAGCCCGACATTTGACAACGCCGCTGGGCTTGAAAACGTGCGTGAAATTTATTTTCACATATATACCATTGGGCGTAAATCACAATTGTTAGAAGTAAGAACGACACACATATATAAAGATAATCAATCTTAAAAATACTATACAGAGTGCCTAATTCAATAAAGAACACAAACATCGGTGTAGCTTCTCAGGGACACGAGTGGGTAATGCCCACCTTGGAAAAATCGACAGTATTGGTGAAATATAAAGTTCTCCTTCTTTTCATCTTGAAAACAAAATTTGATACAGTATTTAGTATAAAATAAAACAAATACATTGTTTTATAATAAAACACCCTATACCTATATGTATTGTTAGATATTTCTTTACTCGATTTCATTGAGTAAATTTCCTGCAACAGGTATTACAGATTTAAAAAAAAATGTCTGAAAAACCAGAAAATAATACAAAATAATAAATAAAATATTATATTTCGAATTATGGAAAAAAATTTAAACTGAAAATACAAACAGCTGCAAGAAAAAAAAAAGTACAAAAGTAAATACGAGTACTTCATTAAATATTTGGTTAATAGCTATTTTACATTTTATCTTATTTATAATTAATGCTGAGAATGACTAAAATAATTATTAAACATTGAAATAAAATTAAACGTTTATACTAGCGCAGTGCAAGTCTAAAATATTTAAAGTAAATTAGCAATTGTTTAACCTTTATAACAGTTATAAACAAAAGCTTTCACTGTGGCCCACGTCTTATCCTTGAATAAATCTTTATGTTTTTTCATTATCAACTCGGTTTCTTCTTTTCTCGGAGCTTTTTTGTTTTTTATGTGATCTTTGAAAGCTGTTTTCAATACATTTTTTTGCTCTGAATTCCACTTTCCTCGCTTTCCTTTTTTTATACTATTTTCCCTTTCATCTAAAACATAACAGTTTATCTTTCATTCCACGTTCTTTAAATTCTTAGTTCTGGATAAGGAAAAATAGATAATTACCTAATACCGCATTTTTCATTGCTTGTTCTCCGAATTGCTGTTCCCACGTCTCTTCTATTTCATTTTCATTAATATTTTGATCTAAAAACAATATATATATTAAATCTTCATGCCTGCATATATTAATTTTTTCTAGTAATCCTAATGAAATATCAACCTGATTTGCTAAAGTTACGTGGTGAGTAAAGCATGTTTTAAATTCCTCCATATTTCGTAGATACTAGTTAACGTATTAACTGAAAAATTAAGCATCTATATTTTTTTAACGGGGCGAATTTTGAAAATAAACTGAAATTTAAAAATTTTCATTGCACTATTGTTTGTGTTAAGAATCAATATTACAGTAATGAATTTGGCGCAGTACTTCGTGTTCTAATGACAGCAAATAACAAACGATTTCATTAACCTATTAATTTTCAAACAAAATATTCACTTTTACGGTATTGGAATTTATGTTGTTGATTTTACAAAAAACTTTATTGTCATAAAAAAGTTTCCTTCATTCTGGTACCTTAAAAGAAAATAAATAATTATGAATTTCTTACCATGAAATAAAGGTTTTTCTGCTTCAGTCTCATCCAGCAATGATTCATTGTCTGACAAAGTTATTTCGTCAAGGGATTTTCCTTTATACTTTGCTACTTGTCCACTATTAACAGCGATAAGTAATTTGGCAACTTTTGCTGTCTGATACAAGTCTTGAGGAAGCCTACGAGACAGAACTAGTTAATCAGAAGTACGTACATTTGAGTATGTAGCCAAGTAGACTGACCTTTAGTTTCTGTTTTTTAAAAGAGGATTGGAAAACAGAACTTTCCCATTAAAAATGTATGCGAAATATGGACAGTGCCACAAAAAATAGGTAATAAGCACGGTTTTTAAATAAATAAAGCAAAATGAAAACGTTTTTGTACTACACATGAATTTTTTTAAATCAAAAATGTAATAGATACTACTTGATTTTGGTGTAACTTGTTTAATTGGAACAAAAGCAATGAAATTAAGATTTTAAACCCCAAATACTATTCTAAACATATAGGTTCGATCCCCTACGGTGTAAGAAGTTTTTTATTTTTTCTTCAGATGTAAGTTGTTGTATTTTTATATAAATAAACTCAAATTGTCATTTATTTATGACCTGTGAATTATGATTCATTATTCACGACTAAATAAAGTTCATCATTATACTTGATAAAACACAAGTGAATGTAGTTTTTAAATGGTCGTTGATAAAAATGATAAAAAAATTGAATTTATAATTACCTATAATACGATTCATGTGTTTTTTTGGTGTGTCCCATGAAAGTAGCAAACTGTTCCATTTCGTCATCCTTAATATTGATTGCTTGCAATAATGTGGCAATTTGTTTTCTTAAACGGGTTGATGTAAACAGAGTTGTATCCGAAACATCAGCTTTTGTCGCCAGCTTTTTCACAATATGATAGCCACTCAACCACAGCTCTGTGTTAGGATTACCAAATAAATACGGATTTGTCGGAGTCACACAAATACTTCGGAAACTTAGAAGAAGTTCAATGAATTTCTGAAGGTCCGGTGGAAATAAAATTGCAACAGGTCTGCTTCCTTTTCCACCGGTCACTACTCTTTTGTAATTCTTGCACAAAGTTTGTTCAGTTTTTGAAAGACAATCTAGAAACTCGGTTTGCTGGTTTTCACTGACTGTTGAATTATAAGTCTCGGTTTTTAGGTACTGAATTTCCCCAATGCGCTTTCTATTTATTAATAATGTCAATGCTAAGACAGACTCGATCAGCTTTCGATAGTTCAACTTAATGTGGATATTCTTCTTCAATGCATCTGAAGCTTCATGGGCTTCGTTCATTACAAAAGTTTGGAATTTTATAACATCTTGGGTCAATGGCAACAATTTTGGAGAAACATAATTATTTTCCTTTAAATTTTTCAGTGCAAGGCTTGAAATCTCAGATGTCCAATGGTTTTCAATAAGATTTTTTAAACGCTTAATGTCTTTAAGACTTTCTTCGGCAGTAGTACAGATTATAATAGGACTTTTCTGTATAATATTCTTTGTAGCTATGTCACAAACTTGTTTAAGCGTGGTCCCCATGTGTAGTGCCAAACTGCTCGCTTGAAAGGTTTTGGTTTCTTCACAATATCCGCTAATAACTTTTACAGCTCCGACAATATTATCAAAAAACTGTGGTTTCAAAGCATCAAATAGTAGTTGAATTCCAGTTGTATTTCTCAAACTTATAAGAAGTCGTCCCAATTCTCTCATTTTATTTGAGATAACATTTCTTATTTGAGCACGCTTGTGCTTTCTTAGCAAGCTTTCAGCATATGAGCAAATGAGCATATCTTTCATAGCAGTTCTTGAAATCTCGTCACTTCGCATAATTGGAAAAACTTCTTTTTTTAAACGCAAAGAAGCAAGAAAATCACCGTGTACACCTGAACATACAGTGAATACTTGTGATAAAGATAAATGATTTTCACGTTTGACAGTTTTACATTTAGATCTGGCAGGACATTGCTTTCTATGTCTTCTTAAATACGTTCTTCTAAAGAATCCCATGCAATCGGGGCAAGAAACAAATAATGATGTATCTACATCTTCAGCTTCCTTGGGTCTTCGTACAGGTCTTATATTATTAGTTGATAAGGAACTAACAAAATTTCCCTGACGGCGAATAGCATCTAACAATAATTTTCTTTTGTGGTAATTTTGAGGAAATGACGAAAATTCCTTAACAGCACCTTGATCACAATGTCTTCTAATCAAGTGTCGTGCAAAATGGGTTACATCGTCCAAGCAATACGGACATGTTGTTTTTTTGTCTTGTGAACGACTGAAGTGTGACTCAACTTTAACATGAGAGGGTCCTACAAATTTACCGAAGTTAACTATAAAAGGGTCTACGTGCTTACTTGTAGTTTCTAATTCAAAGCTTTCTTCTTTTGGTTTTAAATTTTGATCAAGCAAGGTAGTAGTTGTGGATATTTCATTAGACTTGTAAGAATAATTGTTGCTTATATATTTTTTTGTTTTTTTGGTACTTTTACCTTCAGCTTTACTAATTCTTTCATAACGTATAAGCGGAAATTCTTCATTTTCCTCATCATCGCTTGAAGGTAGATACTCACTCCCAGAAGATCGAGAAGGTTCTTCCATTTCATCAATATCATAGTTTTCTTTAGATTCTTCTGACGGTTCTCTTTGTCTTCGAGTTACATTTCTTAGAGGAGAGTACGCTCCTAAAATGTCCTTACTGGTGATGTCTGATGGTGGTAGTATTTGTAGATCTTCCAATATAACTATTTTTTTCTCCATTTCTTTATTGGGTCTTTGTCTTCGAGGTACATGTCTAAGAGGAGAGTACGCTTCTAAAATTTTCTCACTGGTGTGGTCTGGTTGCGGTCTTATTTGTTGATCTTCCAATACAACTATTTTTTTATTTATTTCTTCATTGGATTTCTCAATATTGTGTCTCTTAACTAGCTGTACATCTTTTTCTTCATGATCTTCAAAATCATAGACATCTTTTAGCTCACCTTTTGCAGCAGCTGTCAAACTTAGATGGGTTAATGCTTTATTTTTATAATATGTTTGTAAACCCTTTGTTGTCTCGTAATCTGGTAAAAAAAGTAGATTACTCTCGTCACGCCGCGTCAGATTTAGTATTTTTTCCGTTCGTTTTTTCATGACTGATGGAGGTTAATTTATTCTGGAAAAGAGCAAGTCAATCAATTGGAGTCAAGGTCAGATTATAACAAATATATAATGAGAAAAACATCCAAAGTATTCATTCATAGGCCATGATGATTAGGTGAATTTTATCTTCCTTATGTAGTTAATGCTGCTTGTAGTTCTACCTTTTCAAACATAAACAATATTCCCATATTTATTATACATTAATGTAGGTAGGTACAAACTTATATTTTAAAAGTTTATCGCAAAGTAAACGACAAAGAAATAAAAATTATTTTAACTTTTTTTATGTAAATAAACAATATATTCAATTCTAAACCCCTTTTCTTTATAATGATTTTTAATATTGTCGAAAATAAATGTACTTTACTTTCAGCAATAATCACATTCACAGGCAAAACTAGTATAATATTGATAAAATCTTGATGGAAAATGATTTTTTCTCTTAATTATTATAATAAAATATTTTCCCCTGTATGCTAAAACTTATGTAAATACACTGTATAAGAGTTTTATTAACCTTCTCTCATCATCTTCCGTAGATGAGCAATAGTTCCTAAGCAATGTTTGATAATCTGATAGAGAGCCTCTATAATCTATCTTCGTTATAATACGCAGGGCCGGACTGGCTCATAAAAAAGGCGCCAACCCAAATCATAAAAAGGCGCCATCCCAAATTCTAAAAAAGGCGCCAACCTAATATGTAAACAATGGCGCCAGACCTCCCTCTTAAGCTTTGACATCAAACTTTTTTGAAATCCTAATGCATGTAAAATAAATCAATATTACTAAATTTAATTTAAACCCATAAAATAATTTACTATTTTTATTGAGAATAGTAAATTATATTAAGATTCCACAAAAATATAGCTTCAGTTTCCCAGTATCCGTTTTACTCTGCTACACTCTTTGATACCCTCTGAAGACTCCAAAACAATTTTCGAAAAGTGTGAGTTATTTTCACTTGCTACTATGGTGTATTCCACGAATATACGTCTGTTTTGGATTATCGCGACAACGAATATTTTAGTGTGCACCATAAGAACTACGAAAGTATTTTGCTCTAATAATTACTCCAATAAACAACAATATAATTTGCAATTTACTTTCGTTCTTCATATTTTGCACAGTAAAATATTCGTTGTCGCGATAATCCAAAACAGACGTAAATTCGTGGAATGGGGTATACAAAAGAATCTATTGGTTCAAAAACATTTAACAAAAATCATGATGATTTGTGTTCAATAGAAGTCACCTTTTGAATTTTTTCAAATTTTTTACTAAATTCCATATTAGGCCAATCAAGTTAGGTTTTTACTAGACATAACGGAAAATACGAGGTTTGACAGTTGAAATGTGTAGTATGATATATTACAAAAAGACTACTATCTTTGGATTCATCAATTTTTTAGTGGAACATTTTTTAAATAAACAATCAAAACGTCAAACTTAGTTTTTTACTCATAACTTAAAAACTTGTTTATTTAGAAATTTGACGTCCACAGGTAACTTTCTCAGAAAAAAAAAGATACATCGAATGAGATACGCTAAATAAAAATCGGTTAATAAACAAAAAAGTTATTGCAAAACGGATGACAAAATCACTGTTTTTGAATATAGTTAATAACAATTTTATTGTTTGTTAAAATACGTTTTAATATACCCAAAATTGAGGGGACTATGGTGTTTGAATGGTGTGCAAAAAATGGTCCAGATCTGTTAAATAGTTTTCGTAAAATTGAATTTGTTTATCAAATTTTTTTAAAAACGAGCTAGTTTCTGAGGCTGGTCCAGTTAATATGGCTGAATGTATTTCAATAATCCGGGGCTCATTTCCTTCGTTAAGATGTATACTAACAGCTTATGAAAAAAAATGTAAAAAAAAATTACATATACGTACACAAAATTATTTGTTAATAAATAGCAGTTTTTAAGCTTATAAACAATTACAATAATTTCGTAGAAGTTAGATCAAATTAAATGGCAATAAAAAAATGCGGAAAGCTGGTTAAAATACACAACTTTCAAAAAAAATTTTTAGGTCCTACGATCCTTGGGGTCTGAGATAGCCCCTTTTTTGGAAAAAATCACTGTTACGTTAATTAACAACACTAAAAGCTGAAATTAACCAATCTTTTATAAGAAAAGTAAAAGTTTTTAACAAAGTTTTTAGTAAGAAAAAATGTTAAAAATTGTTTAAATAGGAGTGTTATAAACACAGAGTATTTTGCGTTCCGACTAAAGTAAAAAATAGCGGGCGTAGTCGACTGACTGAATAGTGGGCGCGGTTGGCGACCGGCATGCGGCAGCAACTATTAAAATTACGTTATCCCGACCACAAAAATCCACTTTAAGGTGAATGACAAATTTTCGTCATTCCTTATGTTTTCGAGGTCTCTGAATCCGAATATGGAGTTATTTTTTTCTAGAATTAGTGGAACATGTTCAAAAATCAAATTTTATGCAAAAATGCGAAAAATCAATTTTGATGATTTTTCAATTTTAACTCACTGTATTTTTGGTCGCTGTAAATATTTCCTTTTGAAAATTTTACTGTGTTATCTTTGAAGCATTTAGATAACAATGAGATTTGTCCAAAATGACTCAACACGTTAAAAGAGAAGTTGTTAATTTTTAAACATTTTGTCGTCAGATTTCGTTAGTTTCATGTTTACTTAAAAGAGTTGAGTGACAAACTTTTTAGTTTATAATTTTAATTAACAAAGAAATAAAATATAATTTATGAAGAAGTTTTCCAAAAAAATTTAATTTAAAATATGCAATAGGAAAAATGTTATGTGACTTTATAGACGAGCGGCACACCCCCAAAAAGCTTATTTCTCGAGATACTGATACTAATTTTGGTCATACTTTCTATTTTTGATGGTGCTCAAAACTAAAATTAGGGTTGTTTTGAATTTTACGTGGGGGATCATTATCAAAATCGCTACTTTACCCTAAAAATAAAAAAAATCACGTTTTTTTGAGTTTAATTTGCTACAACTCTGTTCCATTGTAATATTTTTTTCTGATATTTTTATAGTATATATTTCTCACCTTTCTGAAGACAATGGGACCTGCTTCAATATTTCTGTCTTGCCATAAAGAAAGTTATAAATTGTTTGAAGTAAAGGGTGCAGATTCTTGAATTGCAAAGTTTAATCGCAAAAGTTGAGTAACAAAATTTGAAATTTAGCTGTTTAATTAATTTTAAGTTAAAATCTAGAGTACAGAGAACAAAATGTTTTATAGAAAAAAAGTGGTGTAACTTTTAATTTTAAGAAAAACGTGATTTCATTTTTTTTTATTTTTAGGGTAAAATTGCGATTTTGACCATGTTTCCCCATCTAAAATTCAAAATAAAACTCATTTTCGTTTTCAGCACCATAAAAAGTATAAAGTAAGACCAAAATTAGCCATTCACCACACCGTGGTTGATATCTCGAGAAATGAGCGTTTTTTGGGGGGAGTACCACGTACCACTCGTCTATAAGGTTGCGTAACTTTTTTCCTGTTGCATATTTTGACTTTGTGGCCTTTTTATTGTTATTTTTTAAATTTATTTATTTAAAATATAATTTTATTAAATAAATGTGCAACATAATAATATTCATAAAATTCAAGTTTCTACCAAAATATATAAATACATATAATATTAAGCTTCAAATCCGGTATACAGTCAATGTTAAAAATGGGCTGCAACGGTCTAGCGCTAGCGAATGCTAGTCCGCGAATTTATTCTCATTCGGCTGCGCCCATCATTTTTTTTTACTTTAGTCGGAACGCAAAATACTCTTTCTTTATAACAATACTGTTTAAACAATTTTTAACATTTTTTCTTGCAAAAAACTTTGTTAAATAAAAACTTTGACTTTTCTTATAAAAGATTGGTTAATTTCAGATCTTAGTGTTGTTAATTAACGTAACAGTGATTTTTTCAAAAAAAAAGGGGCTATCTCAGACCCCAAGGGTCGTAGAACCTAAAAATTTTTTTTAGAAGTTGTGTATTTTAACCAGCTTTCAGTATTTTTTATTGCCATTTAATTTGATCTAATTTCTACGAAATTATTGTAATTGTTTATAAGCTTAAAAACTGCTATTTATTAACAAATAATTTTGTGTACGTACATGTAATTTTTTTTACTTTTTTTTTCATAGGATATTAGTATACATCTTAACGAAGGAAATGAGTCCCTGATTATTGAGATACATTCAGCCATATTAACTGGACCAGCCTCAGAACTTAGCTCGTTTTTCAAAAAATTTTATAAACAAATTAAATTTTGCAAAAACTATTTAACAGATCTGGACCATTTTTTGCACACCATTCAAACACCATAATGCCCTCAAGTTTAGGTATATTTAAACATATTCTAATAAACATTAAAATTGTTATTAACAATATTCAAAAACAGTGATTTTGTCGTCCGTTTTGCAATAACTTTTTTGTTTATTAACCGATTTTAATTTGGTGTATCTCATTCGATGTATCTTTTTTTTCTGAAAAAGTTACCTGTGGACGTCAAATTTCTAAATAAACAAGTTTTTAAGTTATGAGCAAAAAACTAAGTTTGACGTTTTGATTGTTTATTTAAAAATTGTTCCACTAAAAAATTGATGAATCCCAAGATGGTAGCCTTTTTGTAATATCTCATACTACACATTTCAACTGTCAAACCTCGTCTTTTCAATTATGTCGAAAAACGGCTTATTTTTTACTAACTTGATTGGTCTATATAGCATAAGAGTAAACCTCGATAAAAAATCCGCAACCACACACGGCTGAATGGCCTAACATCAGACGGTCGCAAACGGAGCTCTCGGAGAATTGGTGAAACTACTTTGTAATTCAAGCCTTATCGTTGGCAAGGGCGCACTACCTCGACAGACAGTATAATTCGCCACTACTCGTGGAAACTATATGGATAAGTATTTAATCATGCAGGAAAAAGGGAAACAACAAAACGAAGGGATAATGGAGCGACTCACCAGTGATGGTGCAGCTGGAACAAGCTATGAATGAGATGATAAGGTGTTCATTGTAGTAAAGGGAACAAAAGGTATTGGAATCACCAGACACTCTGTTAAGAATGTTAATAGGTATGTTAAGGCATAAGTTTTAGACCGGCTGGCGCACAATTGTTATGTTTCACCAAACGTCCCGCTTCGAGAGGGGAATACCTATTAGAATGGATCCACGCCATGGCGCTTACCGTGCTAAATGACGGTAAGCCACCTACGTTCGTAAGAAGTAATAATGAACCCTTTCTGGACCTCTCGCTGGTTTCAACATCACTTCTAAACAGTGTCATAAGCTGGAGTGGTTTGGAAGAACAATCGCTTAGCTTCCATAAGTATGTATGCGAGTTTTGAACTAACAAGCAAAAGGAAGGAAGGGAAAGATGAAGATAGCGATCTAAAAAAAAATTCAAATCAGGAAGCTTTTGTTGATGCTCTTGGCTTGATTGGTCCTGTATGCGAGGATGTGAAGGAGTTGATCGAGAGATCAGGTATCAGATAACCAAATAGCTTAGATGCGACACGTAGTGCTTTCGCGTATAAATATCCGTTATTTGATAAACAGAGGAAATTGGTACCCACGAAAGGTGCCCCAATCGAAAAAATGGTCTTCGAGGGCGCCGCTCGTTGCATCTAAGCTATTTTTTATAATAGAAACAGCGGAAATTGATACCCACGAAAGACGCCCGAATCAAAAAAATAGTCTTCGAGGGCGTCGCATCTAAGCTACTTATTATAATATTTAGAAACAGCGGATATTGACCCTACGAAAGACGTCTGCATCGTAAAATGGTATTTGAGGGCGCTGCGCGTCGCATCTAAGCTATTTGATTATCTGATACCTGATTCTGATACAAGTTGTATTTTATTGTACCCACTGGCTTCATTATTTACGAGTTTGGGACACAACAATCCTTCATGTATAATGTAGTTTTGGAGCACTGAAAACCACACCTGTATATTTTAGTCCAATTGTGGGATGCAACACTCTTTGTATCAGGTATCAGATAATCAAATAGCTTATATGTGACGCGCAGCGCCCTCGAAGATCATTTTTCGATTCGGGCGCCTTCCATAGGTATAAATATCCGTTATTTGATCAACAGTGGAAATTGATACCCACGAAAGGTGCACCAATCGTAAAAATGGTCTTCGAGGGCGCCGCTCGTTGCATCTAAGCTATTTTTATAGTAGAAACGGCGGAAATTGATACCCACGAAAGGCGCCCGAATCACAAACATAGTCTTCGAGGGCGCCGCGCGTCGCATCTAAGATATTTATTACAATAGAAACAGAGGATATTGAACCTACGAAAGGCGCCCGAATAGTAAAAATGGTCTTAGAGGGCGCCGCGTATCGTATCTAAGCTATTTGATTATCTGATATCTGGTATTTTGTTGTACCCACTGGCTTTATTATGTAGGTTTATGGCGCGCCTTCGGTGCCAAACGGCGAAATCAGAAGCAAGTAAAAACATTTTTTAGGGGAATGATAGCTGCTGCATCATTTTTGTGTAAAGGTTAAAAAAAAATTTTTTTTCGGCGTTTAATTTTTTTAATGGAT
Source organism: Diabrotica virgifera virgifera (assembly GCF_917563875.1). Lineage (NCBI taxonomy): Eukaryota > Metazoa > Arthropoda > Insecta > Coleoptera > Chrysomelidae > Diabrotica > Diabrotica virgifera. The sequence continues at coordinate 137,628,931 of NC_065450.1, forward strand.
ATAGATACTAACCAAGGCAAAAGGCGCACCGGCCCGCGGGCCGGTGGGCCGGCGGCCCAGTCCGGGCCTGATAATACGATTCAGTCCATATTAAACTGAAAAAATCGTTTAAAATAAATAGTAAAATAATACTTACTTTATTCCCAATATCAAAGTAGTAATACTACCATATAAAAGCAAACAACACGAATGCAACTGTGAGAAGCCCGGTTCTTCTCCTATAACACTGATAATAATAATGGACAATATTCAAATATAACCTTGAGTCTAAAAATAGATGTACTATTAATAGTATCAGTAACCTGGCAACACCGCTAGGCTTTAAAACGTTGCAATAGTATATAGATTTTTAAACAGTGGGCTTCTAAAGGTTCAAGTAATATCTTTTGGGCTTCAAAAGGTGAAATTCGTTTCTAACGACAATTCTACGGAAAAAACTTTACCCCTCTGCTTTCCCCTCTATAGGTTTTAAGTGATTTTAAGGCGATAGGTACAAAGTATACACGCCGTAACCAATAGGAAGTGCAGGGCTCTGAAACTGCCCGTTTGTCTTCGGGCTCCGTTACGTGTCATTTATCAGTATATATATATATATATATATATATATATATATATATATATATATATATATATATATATATATATATATAGTTTGGAATTAAAAATTATGTTATAATATGCAATTTGTTTCTTCTAATTGAAAAAATAAAAAATTTCAAAATTTTTCTCAACTTCCGGATACCCTTGGATATCCTACGGATATCTTGTTTAAAAATAGTCCTATAATTTTTTACCATACACTATTTTAGAGTAAATAAAATATTCTATTTTTTTGTTGTATAATGTATATACTTAAATGTACAGGAAAAAAGTTATAATGAGAAATTTAAAAAATAAAATATAGAAATGTGTAAAAAAAGTTACAGAACAATGTTTTCGAAAAGATGAGAAAAATGGCCCAAAAACCATATGAACGGCGAAATTTGAAAAATCATATTTCGAAAACAATAAATTTTAGCGACTTCTACCATACGTCATTTTAAAGAGGAAGGATGGATATTTTTTTTATGAAGCAATAGGTGCACCCATATCCCCGTGGAAAAAAGTTATGGGGAAAAAACAAAATTGCATTTCTTTTGGGTTTTTTTTGCTTGTTTTTTTATTATTTTTTTTTTGAAAAAAAAATATTTTTTACTCTAGAGAGGTGATATTTTGATAGTAAATTTAACCCGGAATAATTTTTCTATAGACGTGTTTGTACCAAAATCGTATAGAACTCACCCTTACCTGTGCCTAGGGACTAATTCACCCCTTTCTCAAAAAGGTACCACTTTAAATGGTAGCACTACGCGGTTTGTTCATATTTAGAAGTCCATTGACCATATGAAAAAATATAACCCTGTTAACATTGTAGTTCCTTTTAGCTCTCTTATTTTAAACGTAATCAATACCTTAATTATTAAAGTTCCAGTATGTACCCGTGGGAATCGCACAAGGAGATTAGTGTGGGCCGAAAAACGTCAAATTTGACAACTAAAATGGACAAAAATTCTTTTCCCGATGAATCCAGGTTTGGTTTACGACCCGATTCACGAATATCGAGGGTGTGACGAACACCTGCCAACGCATCTCGCTTGCAAACCATTCAAGAAGTTGACAGATATCAAGGATGAACTTTGTTGGTTTGGGCGGGAGTTTCAATAGGTTTTCGAAGTGATCTCGTTCATATTAAAGGGTTATTAACAGCAACTGAATATCGAAATCATATTCTTGAACCTATTGTTCATCCATATATGCTGCATAATCCGGATAAAATTTTGTGCTAATGCACGACAATTCACGTCCACATATTGCAAGAAACCTGAGCAAGTTTTTGGAGCAGAACAATATTCAGGTATGGCACTGACCTGCTCAATTTCCTGACTTGAATCCCTTTGAGCACATTTGCAATATGTTAAAAAGACGTGTACAACAGCAATGATTAGTGTTTCTGACAAGGGAAGAGCTGCAATACTTTATGCAAGAGGTAACAAATATGGGCAAGACGATATTGACAATTTGATGAAAAGTATTCCAGATCGCCATCGAACTGTCATTAATAACATAAGTGGTCATACACTCTACTAACAAGAGCCTACGACTTTATTTTTAAATCTTAGTTGGGAATTTTTGTTTCATTATTTTTTAATTAGTTAAACCTTTTGTATACAACGACCGGTTGTTGTGTTATTCAGAATTTGTTGTTAAGTAGCATCCAGATTTGTTGAATTCCAATGTTGTCTATATAAATTGTCAAATTAGTCCATATGGTGAGACCGCTCCCGTATGAAAAAATTTTCTGATTCGGTTTCTTTGTGGATTCCCATTCAAAAATGCCCCCTTTAAACAAATCTGAAGGGTGCCGGGCGAAATTTTTGGGCAGAAATTGTTTAAACAATTTTTTGAAACAAATACAAAAGATTACTGTTGTTCTGAAGCTATTTCCCTGTGGCATTTTTTTATGATTATCTATTTAGTGGGAAATAAGCCACAATTAAATTGAAAAAATAATTTTTATTAACGTTTCGAAGCCCAAATCGGGTTTCGTTGCCAAAATAGTGTTTTGTATTTTGACAACGAAACCCGATTTGGGCTTCGAAACGTTAATAAAATTATTTTTTCAATTTAATTGTGGCTTATTTCCCACTAAATAGTTAGTCACAAAAGATTACGTTTTTTTGCCCTGGAGAATATATTTTTAGGTTTTTGGGTTATCCTAACCAAGAAAGGTATGTTGTAAATTTTCTTAAAAGTTGATAGTTTTCGAGCTATAGGCGATTTAAAATCTGAAAGATGCGAAAATACGCATTTTCGAGGCTTAAAAACTCATATTTAGATTAGTATCTTTGAGGTTGCCAGATACTTAAATTGAAGATTAAACATTCCGCTTCAAGATTCTAAAGAGTGATCGCGTCTAGCCTTAATTAGTACCGTTGTTTTTTATTTGTTAATTATGCGTGTTTATCCGATTTTTTTGCCGGTGCGGTGCGCTCTATTTCAAAAGTCTCCTATTTTCCTCCGAAATATATTTTTTCTGGATTCTTTGGGATATTCTAAATAAAATAAGTTTCTTGACATTCTTCACAAAAGTTAATAGTTTTAAAGTTATGAGCGATTTAAAATCCGAAAAATGCCAAAAAAACGCATTTTCGGATTTTAAATTGCTTATAACTTTAAAACTGTTAACTTTTGAGAAAAATGTCAAGAAACTTATTTTATTTAGAATATCCCAAATAATCTAGAATAAATATCTTTCGGAGGAAAATTGGAGATTTTTGAAATGGAGCGCGCCGCACCGACAAAAAAATCGGACGGACATGCATATATAACAATTAAAAAACAACGCTTTATATTAAGGTTAGACACAATCGCTCTTCAGAATCTTGAAGCTGAATGTTTAAACTTCAATTTAAGTATCTGGCAACCTCAAAAATACTAATTCAAATATGAGTTTTTAGGCCTCGAAAATGCGTATTTGCGCATTTTGCAGATTTTAAATGGTCTATAACTCGAAAACTATCAATTTTTAAAAAATTTACAAGATACCTTTCTTGTTTAGAATGACCCACAAAACTTAAAAATATATAAACTAAAAAGGGGTAGTTCCCTGGATTGGCTGTATACCTTATAGTTAAACAAACTGGAACATGAAGTAAAAACCACTTCTATGTAAAAGGTATATTTACTAAAAATTTTTAGAATCCCAATGGATTCAATAAAATGAGTTCATCAGAACGTTTTCAAACCTATCGGTCCATCATCAGTGATTTGAATACTTGCAAAATAGCCCCAGAACCAAACAATGGTTGTGATTATAAATAAATCTACATTATGTTGAAATAAATTTAAAATGGCTAAACGCCGATGTTCAAGGATTAAACCTCTGGGAACATGGTGAAACTCTACCCGAGGACCCAATCAACCATCTTCGGTCAACGATGACTACTAAGTGAGACTACTAAGTGACTACTAAGTGAGACTTAGTAGTCATCGTTGACCGAAGATGGTTGATTGGGTCCTCGGGTAGAGTTTCACCATGTTCCCAGAGGTTTAATCCTTGAACATCGGCGTTTAGCCATTTTAAATTTATTTCAACATAATGTAGATTTATTTATAATCACAACCATTGTTTGGTTCTGGGGCTATTTTGCAAGTATTCAAATCACTGATGATGGACCGATAGGTTTGAAAACGTTCTGATGAACTCATTTTATTGAATCCATTGGGATTCTAAAAATTTTTAGTAAATATACCTTTTACATAGAAGTGGTTTTTACTTCATGTTCCAGTTTGTTTAAAAATATATGTTCCGGAGCAAAAAAACGTGATATTTTGTATTTATTTAAACAATTTCTGCCCAAAAATTCCGCCGGCACCCTTCAGATTTGTTTAAAGGGGACATTTTTGAATAGGAATCCACAAAGAGACCAAATCAAAAATTTTTCCAGACGGGAGCAGTCTCACCACATGGACTAAATAAGCATTTAATTATTCTTTTTTATGACTTTGTCCCCTAGGACCTAGACCATTTTGATGTGTGTATTAACACTTTGTACATCACGGAATCGGAGTCTTCATTAAAATTACATGTTATAAAAATCGCCGTTTTTATAGACATTGAAGTTTCAGTTCTAATTAGTGCTTTTATTAATCTTATTCTATTTGAAAACTGGCTGAGATTAAAATAAAAAGAAAAGTAATCAGGTTTGGCTTAGCTCGAGGTAAATGTTCCAAAAGTTTTACTTTTAATACCGGTCACCTTATTTTTACAAAGTAAAAAGTTTAACAGAATTCAAGTTATTAAAGCATCGTAAAGTAAAATGAGTAATAATCAATGATTAGACGAGGAAATAAAGCATTAACCGCCTAAACCTCTAACTTTTTAGAATAAGTTCCGGAGTAGAAAATACGGAGAAAAATCTTCCGTATCAATATTATTTAATTATAAAATCGTATCTGCCAGATCGCTTTTCATTAGTAAAACAACAAGATGCTCGCTCAGAAATATTTAAAATAAAATATGGTGTCCCACAAGGTAGTGTACTCGGTCCCTTACTATACCTGTTATTTACTGCTGACCTACCTACAACTAGATTAACAACAGTCCCAACATTTGCAGATGACACAGGTATTATCGCATCTCACACAGACACCCAAAGAGCTTCGCATAACTTACAAGCCCACTTAAATAAAATAGAAAAATGGTTAAAAAAATGGAAACTAAAAGCTAATGAAACAAAATCGACCCACATGACATTTACCATGCGAAGAGAGAGCTGTCCACCAATATACATAAACAACAAACAATTAGTACAAGTATATACAACCAAATACCTGGGCATACATCTAGATAAAATACTAACATGAAGAAAACACATCTTCACCAAAAGAAAGCAACTTGGACTCACACTTCAACAAATGTACTGGATTCTGGGCAGACATTCAAGACTATCAATTGAAAATAAATTAGTGGTATACAAAGCCATATTTAAACCCATATGGACCTATGGCATATGGGTTTTGCCATAGAAACGAAGATAGCTATTGTTGCAACTGTGTCAAATGCTTTTAAAATACCAACAAGTTGTCTGTTCTTTTTGCTAGACTTCTCGAATAGAGTTTTAAGGAACTGCAGATGGTCGTTTGTTCTGTGGCCTGATCTAAATCCTGCTCGTTCTTCTGACTGATATAAATCGAGTCTTATTCTGTATCATACTAGTATTTAAAATAGTTTAAGAATTTTGTTCATACCTTGTTTTGTTTGAATTATTATTATTAAATCGTATTTAAATCGCACTTATCCATATGCCTAAAAAGGAAAATCTTTGACCAGTGTGTATTGCCTTTCTTCACTTATGGAGCCGAAACCTTAACACTCACAACAAAGGTGGTGATTCGCGTAACTCAGAGGGCTATGGAGCGCCAGATGTTGGGCGTCTCCCTGAGAGACCGAATCCCAAATGAAGATATCGTCTTAGAACAAAAACAACAGAAGCTGTTGAAAAAATCGCATTGCTAAAGTGGAAATGAGCAGGACACGTCGCCAGATTGTCATACAACCGATGGGCAAAACGTATTGTCGAATGGGGGCCATAAGAAGAAGCACTACGGAGCAGAGGACGCCCACCGACCAGATGGGCCGACGATCTGAAGCATGTTATCGGTAACTGGGGTACTATTTTCGAATTCATTCGAGCATATATTTCGCATACGAAATTAGAAGGTGTCTTGTATTTTCGAATACTTTGTATACGAATTTTTTCGTATACGACGACTCGAATGGATATGAACCATTCAAATCGTGATGCTCGTATACGAATCATTGATGTCATTTCAAGGTCATTTCAGTTGTCATGATAGTTTTAGCCGATAATAGTGTTAACTGTGTTGTTGTATACAATATTTTTTCATTGAAATTTATTTTCAATGGCTGGTTTAAATAATTGTTTAATACAAAGAAAGAACATATTGTACGATTATGTCATGAAATTATAACCTAACCTAACTTTATGTATGCATTTTAGCATTGGATCTAAGCTCCAAACTTGACATATGACACCGTTGCCATATACTCAATTTTTGAAGTTATACTTCTTTACGGGCATAATGACGGTGAATTTTTATATGGGAAAACCTAGCGACCGGGCGCATGCGCATTATAACTTTGTTCTGATTGGATGTTCAAATGACATGACAAAAATTATCCAATATGGCAGCTGTGGCACAGCTGTGGGACTGTGGTTTGGTTATAATGTATGGTTGTTGCGTTTTAAAATTTGTAGGAAGAGAAACAACAAACAAAAAGTTAGTTAATGGTTATACTGCCTTTTTAAATAGTTTTCATATTATATTTTTGGACTTATTTACATAGAAGAGATGATTGTTGCATGCCAATGTGAAAGCCCATCAAACTGTGACTAGTATGAGTGCCGCAGATTTCGCTTATTCAAAGCTAAAGAATCTTACACTGGTACGTGTTTTATAAATAGTTGATCAAATTTTGTTATGATATTTGAACATAGCCACTTTGCACGATGCAAGTGATTGCGAAATTTATTAGTCGTTATACGGGCTCCGATACCTACCTATTTGAACCTACCAAAATACATAAGTAGTATGTAATACTTTTATTTACATAATTTGATTACCATCAAAATTTCTATCAATATTCACCTAATATATTGTTTTCTTACTCTATGTTTTGTTGTATTTTTTCAATTCTAAATCATTTCAATTCAAAATCAAAATAATTTGATTTGCATAAGTTAAAAATGTCAAAAGTTTAATCCGTTTAGTTAGTCGATCTTCGCACATAATGACAAACTGTCTCTGTGGCGAAGCTTTTAATGCGAGTGAACCCCAATACAACGCAAATACCAGCCTCGTGGTAAGTTGGTTCGAATCCCAATAGAAACTTTTATTTTTTTATTTTTTTTTATACATTTTATGATTGTAAGTATATTTATTATATAATTTTATTTTCAGAAAATACGTACTTAGTTAAAAAATTTTCCGACAATTAATGTTCAGAAATCATTTGTGGCATTTTTAATGTGTTTGTGTGTGTGTTATTTTTTTATTATTTTAATTTTTGGCACTGCTTTAATAAAAATGTTTGAGAAGTAGTAAGTATAAATTAGTTTAATATTTAAATAAAATATAAATAAAAAGTATATTAATTTCGTTTATAATCATATAATAGAAGTATAACTTCTTACGTGCGTACAAAGTACACACACATTCTTTTTCATACTATCACATTACATAAAGGTGCATTTAAAAAATCGCTTCGAAGTAAAGTTTTGAAAAGTAAATAGTAAAATATCAGTGTAAATACTGGATACAAAAATAATATTAAACAAAATAGCATACTTTCTGCGGACTTTGCAAATCGATATTACTAATATTCCTATGCAATCTTAAGATGCGATTACCTACACTTAAAATAACTGCTAACGCCCGGTTTCATAATCAACTTAAAGTCAACATTAACTAAAGTTCACTTTAAAGTTGACATTTACCTATATGAATTGCATTGATCAACTTACCAACTTAAAATTTAAAGTAAACTTTAACTGATTATAAAACCGGGCGTAGATAACTTTTCCCAAAAATGGCCTTTTCTTATAATTTGTTCAGACTATAATAAGTCGTTATCTTTATACAGGGTGTCCCGAAAAGATTGGTCATAAATTATACCACAGATTCTGGGGTCAAAAATAGGTTGATTGAACCTCACTTACCTATATACAATAGTGTACACAAAAAGAGTTACAGCCCTTTGAAATTACAAAATGTAAATCGATTTTTTTTCATGTATCAAAAACTCTTAGAGATTTTTTATTGAAAATGGACATGTGGTATTCTTATGGCAGGGACATGTTAAAACAACATTATAGTTAAATTTGTCCAACCCATAAAAATTTTATGGGGGTTTTGTTCCCTTAAACCCCCCCCCCCCCCAACTTTTGTGTATGTTCCAATTAAATTATTATTGTGGCACCATTAGCGAAACACAATGTTTTTAAATAATTTTTGCCTCCTAGTACTTTTTCGATAAGCCACTGTTTATCGAGATATTTTGAATATTTGTCGAATCCACCACACATTTGTATATATGGTTAAGTACGATTATAGAGACCTGTTAATAATCTGAAAATTTATTTGTAATTCTCGATACACATCTCGATAAAACTTAATGGTGCCAAAATAATAGTTTAATTGGAACGTACACAAACATTTGGGGGGTTTAAAGGAACAAAACCCCCATAAAATTTTTATGTAAATATATTAAAAAATAAGGCGCATCTCGATAAAAAATGGCTTATCGAAAAAATATTAGGAGACAAAAAAGTTTTAAAAACGTTGTGATTAACTAATGATACCACAATAATGAATTAATTGGAACGTACACAAAAGTTTGGGGGGGTTTAAGGGAACAAAACCCCCATAAAACTGTTATGGGTTGGACAAATTTAACTATAATGTTGTTTTAACATGTTCCTGCCATAAGAATGATACATGTCTATTTTCAATAAAAAATCTCTAATAGTTTTCGATATATTGAAAAAAATCGATTTTCATTTTGTAACTTCAAAGGGATGTAACTTTTTTTATGAGCACATTTGTACTAAGGTAAGTTAGGTTCAATCAAACTATTTTTGACCCCAGAATGTGTGGTATAATTTATAACCAATCTTTTCGGGACACCCTGTATATTAAACGTTCTTATACAATCTTTTGCTTGTACATTATACCCCAGTATATATAACAAATATAACATTATTTGTTTTTAATACTGTGGTTATACCATTGATTGAAATTATACAAGAAATAGACAAAAAAATATGGCAACATTGTGACTCTTTAGATGACAAATAAGTTGAATGTTATTCGAATTTGCAGTGTTGCCGGTGCAAATTTTTCTCGTATACGTATAACATTTCGAAGGATGTTCAAAAATACACATTCACGTTCGTATACGAAATTTTTTATTCGAGTTAACTCGTATGCGAAAATATTCGATTGAATTCGATAATACGACCCCTGGATGCAAGCCGCACAAAACAGAGACAGATGGAAAGAGCTGTGGGAGACCCATGTCCAGCATAGGACGCGTACAGGTTAATGATGATGATGATTTGTTTTGTTTCCTTTAACGTTTATTTAGAAATGTTTGCAACTAATAGTAATTAATTACTTTACTGAGTCTCCGTGTATTCAAATATCAAAAACAATAGTTCAAAAAGTCCTGTAAGTGACAATATCTTTTATCTTTTATCAGTGTGTTTGGGGCGAATACGACACTGGTGGAGCTACCTATTATTAAACTCTGAGAACATCTTCTGTTCAAAACTTATTATAAAGCCCTTGTTCATTAATGGTTATTAAATTTCCTATTAAATTTTTAATAATTTCAATTTAATGTAACTAATTGGGCGCCGAGAAACGATTTACATCCTCATTTTTACCAAATTACAATTAGCTTAATTTGTTTAATCAAATTATCGAGATTCTTGCTCTAGTTTTGATGTGTCCCAAGTTGCCTACTGACATAGTAATTGACGTGTTGCAAAAAACGTGACTGTTGTTTGTAGATAGAGGTAATACGTTTTTTAGAATAGCTTTATTTATTCAAATTTGCGTTACTTAATTCAAAAAGACATTGTTTTTAGAGCAAATAATTCAATATCAGTATATCAGTGCTTATTGCTTCATAATATCTGTTCTTGAAATAGAAGTAGTCTTTTTGGATATAGTACTGCTTCTTCTTTAGTGCTTCTATAGTGCTGTTTGTAAAGTTTTATAGTTTTATTTAAGTACCTATACCTAACAACTATTATCTAGATTCATCTGAGTAAAACATACTTAATAAAACTTGCCCTTTTGCAGACAAATGTGAATCATGTAAACTTTTGGGCGAGATGATATTTATCAGTATTAGTAGTAATAATTCACGAAGTAAAAAAACGACATGGATACCACATGGGAGCACATAATATCACGATAGTATGCCATGCCGATGATGCAGTGCTAATTGCTGATAACGAGGATGACCTACAAAGGCAACTCCACACCTTCAATATCACAGCAAACAAACTTAATATGAGAATATCAGTAGAAAAAACTAAAAATGTATAGTGATCAGTAAAGAGCCGCGTAGATGCAAACTAGAAATAGTCGGCAAAATTGTAGGCATTGACTGCAAAGTAGTGAAGTTCAATTACCTAGGAGTAGAGATCACTAATGACAGGAATATAAGAACAGAGACCACAAGGCAAGCATCAAAAGCACCAAGAGTAAGTGGTTGCCTCCGAGAAATCATATATGGAGAAACAAATATCTGACCACGTAAAGCAAAATGTAAGTATACAAGACAACTGTAAGACCAATCCTAATATATGCAGAGGAGACTAGGACCGATACAAGAAAGACGAAATAACAAATAATCAACAATATCGAAATAAAGTTGGAAAAGACTCTAAGACTTGTACACATTTACAAGTAGGTCAAAACGGCAAACAGATGTATGCTCTCAAAAAACTTTTGATAGTGTTTAAGGTTGATATGAACCCTTAATTAATTTGTTTCTGATCCTAGAGATGGCTCTACTGTAGCATGCCATTGTGGTAACATTTTCAACTTAATTGTAGATTTCTACATGATGACTCAGTAATATGTAGAAACCTGAACACTTTTTTATCGTTACACCCATCGGCTCAATTGGCTATGATGCCAAATTGTTTAAACAGTAATTTTACCAACGCCTAATAACAATGTTAATAGCAAGAAACATTTAGTCCATGTTGTGAGGCCGCTCCCGTCTGAAAGAAAATTATGTTTCGGTTTCTTTGCGGATTCCTATTCAAAAATGTCCCCTTTAAGGAAATCTGAGTGCGAAATTTTTGGCCAGAAATTGTTTAAACAATTTTTTAAAGAAATTCAAACGATCACCATTTTTTGCTCCGGCAAATATTTTTTTAGGTTTTTTGGGTCATTCTAAACAAGAAAGGTTCTTGTCATTTTTCTCAAAAGTTGATAGTTTTCGAGTTAGGGGCGATTTAAAATCTGAAAAATGCGATAATACGCATTTTCGAAGCTTAAAAGCTCACATTTATATTAATATATCGCACATCCCATTCAATACCGATACAACTGCGGTTTTCTTCTTCTACAAAATAGATATTTTAAGACAAGTAATTGAATATTAGAATATTAGTAATTCAATAGCACACGAATGGATATCTTTATTGAAAAACAAGCAATATTTAACCATTATAAATATTTGTAAGATATGGCGGTATTGCATTATATTTTTAAATAACTCATCAACCATAACTGCTACGATTATACAGATTAACAATGAAAAACCAGACAAAGTTATAAATGGTAGTTTACTAGATAAATTTATCTAATAATTATAATTATTGTATATTATAAATCACAACAAAGTGAAATTAACTCAACAAATTGAAATAAAATGATTGATGTACATTTGCAATAAGATTTTTTTTGCATAATTCCAGTAAATGCTCTTTTGTTTTCTCTCCTACAGTAGGAGGCTTTTCGTAGGCTGGTTTTGAGTTATATTGCTCTAAAATATTATTATTATTAGAAAAACGACGAGTAGAAAGGTCAATAGTTTTATAGGTAGTATAGTCAAAGTTAACTTTGTAAAAAAAATTTGTAGGAAAACACTTTTCTACTTTAAGAATTTGTATATTATTCCATATTACTTTCTCGTTATCCGAATTTTTGGTGAATTTTTGCCCAAAAATTTTTGAAAGGTACTTGTCAAAAAAGTCTTCAGCGTCCATTTCATTCCCTTTATAGGGCCTACCGTTTTTCTTTTTGCAGCACTTATTAGAGGTGGCCACTGACATGAATTGAGTTAAACTGTGTTTTTGCTTTCTCGATTACTGCATGCATCGAATCACCCTCATTTTGGGTATGACCCAACAGTTAAAAATTTGTGAGTAATGTTATTTATTTCAGCATGCGTAACTGCATATAAGTACATAAGTACCACCAAAACCGCCTTATTCTTATTCTTGCCAACGCAGTTGTCGGAATAAAAAATAATATCTTTTCCTGCAGGTAAAGTAGATAGATAGCTAGAGAGGCATGTTGCAATTTAATTTGCTCCTCGCATAGCAATGGCCTCGTGCCGAAAACAGCAGGAACTGTTTGCGATGCTACTTCGAAAATCGTAAAATTAAAGCAATTGAGACAGGACTTATAAAAAAATGTAGAAATATCTCCGCAATGTGTAGGTAATACTGCTTGCAAATCGTAGCAAGCTACTAGGAGTTTATTATTTTTTATGTAGGATTTGTAATATTTTTTGCTTTTTCTTCTCGGCTTCTTTCTTTACTACGAATGTGACGTGTGTATTGTTCTTGGCCTTTTTATTTTTCTTCTTGATTGCATTGTTTATACACCTCATAAGTTGCGCAGTGATCTTTCGTCGGTTTAAAAAAAGAAATATTACATTCTGTGTTAAAAAATATTTCATATGTACATCTTTTGACAGATGGCAACTGCTTTTCTTCTCGTTACTCTTTGTAGTATCTATACATCTAAGCTAAGGTTAATGATCCATCAAGGAATTCTCTTTTCTGTAAAATACCCCTAGCACTCGCAACATGTGGCGGTATTACATTAAAACATATTATATTCTACGTGCAATATCCATACATGATACAGTTAAGGCGCTACAAACTACGTTTTTGAAGTTACGTCACTAATGTTCTCAGCAAGCGACGTGTATTCTCGCAATTTTCAGATTTTAAATCCCTCGTAACTCGAAAACTGTTAACTTCTCAGAAAAATGAGAAGATATCTTTTTTGTTTAGAAGAAGCCAAAAACCTAAAGAATTACCTAATTGCAGGGCAAAATAGGAGATTGTTGAAATAGAGCCTGCTGCATTGGCATTAAAATCGGATGGACGCGCATAATTAACAATTAAAAAACAACGGTCTAAATTGAAGTTAGACCCGATTACTACTCAGAATTTCAAAAATGAATGTTTAAACTTCACTTTAAGGACTTGCCAACCTTAAATTTAATAATTTAAATATGAGTTTTTACGCCTCGAAAATGTCTATCTTCGCATTTTTCAGATTTTAGTTCACCTCTAACTCGAAAACTATCAACTTTTGAAAAAATGAAAAGATATTTTTCTTGCTTAGAATGACCAAAAAAAAACAAGAAAAAATATTTTCCTGGACAAAAAATGGTAATCTTGTGAATTTGTTTAGAAACATTTTTTTTAACAATTTTTGCCCAAAAATTTCGCTGGCACTCTTCTGATTTATTTAAAGGGGACATTTTTGAATAGGAATCCGCAAAGAAACCAAATCAGAATTTTTTTTCAGACGGGAGCGGCCTCATAACATAGACTAATTACATATTATGTTTCTCCGTAACTAAATATTCGAGTTTGTAAGGAATTCATCTTATCTCACACTGACACTGAAAGATGGTAATAAAATTTTACGACCTCTTCCATTCACTCTCGACAAATCATGTAAAAGTGTATTACATTGCACAAATTTTGTTTATACACATAAACCTTTTAACACGTTGACGGACAGTGCGAATGCCTCAAATGTATAATCAAGTGTTGTGATACTATATGAATTTTGCAAAGTAGAATAGGGAAATTGCTAAATTTGTTTTAGCGCTTATATATTATGGAAACAATATGTTTTTTGTAAACATGTGGACGACGGCCATGGATGTATCATATTTTATATGCATCTGTAGATGTAATAATAGGATTTTGATTTTAAATTCCGCAAAATATGTTTAAGCAAGGCGAAAACCTCGCGTTTCTTGGGAAAAATATTCCCATGAGATCTTTTTGCGTAATCAGTTTCATGAGATACCTCAGAATAAGACAAAAAAGGTTATAATAAAGATATTAAAAATGACTTAACAGAAAAAAATACTGAAAACTATTTCACTAACACCAAAACTAGTTCGTCTCTGTCTTGCTAAGAGAACCGTCGATTTATTGCATTTCGATTTAATGTCCATGATTCAGTTCCATAGTAAAGCACACTGTGTACATAACATTTAATTAGCCTTATTTTGAGGGCCAATATCAGATCTTTGCTGCATAAAATCTTTTTCATTTTCACGAAGTTGGCACGTGCTTTTTCAATTCTCTCTCTTATTTCTGCAGTCTAATCGTTATTTTCTGTGATTATCGTTCCCAAGTAAGTATATTTTTTTACTCTCTCAGACTGCTGGCCGCCTACCGTTAATATTTCATTTATGTTGTTGTTATTGCTATTTTTCATAAATTTTGGTTTTTTGAGGTTAAGGGAGAGTCCGTATTCTCCATTACATATATCTTAATATTTTGTTCATTATTTAAGGGAGAGTCCGTATTCTCCATTACATATATCTTAATATTTTGTTCATTATTCTTTCTAAGTCTTCCAAGTTGTCTGATATTATGACTGTATCGTCGGTATACCTAATGTTATTAATTAAATTTCCATTCACTTTTATGCCGACTGTCTCGTTTACCAAAGCTTCTTGTGTGATTTCTTCAGAATAAGAACTAAACAATAACGGCGACAGTATGTAACCTTGCCTGGCCCCTCTCCTTATCTCCATTTCTTCTGACACTTCTCCAAATTACACATTTGATCGTTGGCTGTAGTATAAATGGTATAGTTCAGATTTAGCCATACGGCTCACACTCCCTCTAAGGGGAAAATTGACTCATCCCAGATACCTACGGTATCAAAAGGATTGAGCTCTGGTGGGACTCTTTCCGTGTTATCGAGCCCTAGGTGACTTGGAATGCAGGTGTATCTCCCAAAAATTTTCGTACACTTCTGGCCGTCGCGAGTAGTGCAGCTTTCTGCATGGTCTTATAAAGATGTTCATTCAGACCCAGCTTTTTGATGCTTTCGAGGAGGGTCTTCGGAATGACTCCAGTAGTAGACATGATAATCGGTATCATCTGGGTACTTTGCATTCTCCATTGCCTTCGTATTTGAATTTCCAGATCTCTGTACTTGGCGATCTTTTCAGTAAATTTACTACGTAGATTATTGTTGTTAGGTATCGCCACATCAATTAGTGTTGTTTGTTTTGTTAATTTATTAACTAGTACAAGATCTGGTCTATTATGTGCCACTGTTTGGTCTGTGAGCACAGTGCGGTCCCAGTATAGCTTGTAGTTGCCATCCTCAAGCATACTCTCAGGGACGTATTGATAATACGGGAGATGGTCCGTTTGGAGAAGTCCCAGCTTGAAAGCTATCTCCTGATGAAGGATTTTTCCCACTGCATCATGCCGTTCCTTGTATTCAGTTGCAGAAAATGCCTGGCAGCCCCCTGTAATATGTTGGATGGTTTCTTGGGCTTGACATCCATATCGGCATCTGTCGTTTTGAACCTGAGGGTCTTTGACGATATATTTCAGGTAATTTCTGGTTGGTATAACCTGATCCTGAATGGCCAGTAATGAACCCTCCGTTTCAGAGAACATCTTTCCTGATGTCAACCAATAGTTCGACGCTGTATTGTCGACATAGTCTTGGCTGACCTCATTGGGATGTCGCCCGTGCAGAGGTTTACCCATCCAGGTGAGCATTTTTTCGTCTTTAGTGAGGTGGTTTATGCGTATTTCTGGTTCCCTCAGTTTGATCGGTGTTGTGTCATCTACTGCGCAAATAGCGCGATGTAAAGTAGATGTCTCAGCTTGCAACTGAAAATAATTTCTTAAATTAGCAATTTGTTTATCTAATTGCTCACCTATATCCATAAGTCCTCTTCCTCCTAGATTCCGTGGTAATGTTGTTCTTTCTACTGCACTTTTAGGATGGTGTTTTTGTGCCTTTGTGAGGTGTGTTCTTACTTTTCGCTGAAGATTCTCTATGTCCGTTTTTGTCCACTTAACAATGCCAAACGAATAGCTAAGCGCGGAACATGCGTAGGTGTTTAGTGCCTTAAACAAATTTCTACTGTTAAGTTGTGAGCGAAGCAGCTGTTTTACCCTTCGTATAAACTCTGTAGTTATCTCTGTTTTCATTTGTTTATGGTCAATTTTCCGCGCTTGCTTTACTCCAAGATATTTATACATATCGTTTTCACCCATGGCCTCGATGTTCTGGCCATTTTGCATATCGAATCCTCCGGGCTGTACTTTTCCTCTGACTATATTTAAAATACGGCACTTGTCTAGTCCGAAGTGCATACTAATATCATTAGAAAAAGTTTCTACAGTTTTTAGCATCTCATCGAGTTGGTTTCGAGTGGAAGCCATTAATTTCAAATCATCCATGTACAATAAATGATTAAGCTTCGCCACCACATTGTTGTTATTTTTGATGCTAAAACCTGCGTCTGTGGAGTTCAATAGCTGAGATAGTGGGTTCATAGCTAGACAGAACCACAGAGGACTCAACGAATCTCCTTGAAACAGGCCCCGGCTGATTGCGATATTTTCAGTTTCGATGTTAATTTCACCAGGTATTTGAAGGTGAATTCTAGTTTTCCACTCTGTCATTATATGCTCTAAAAAGGTCACTATATTATCATCGACTTTATACAGGGTGTCCCGAAAAGAATGGTCATAAATCATACCACACATTCTGGGGTCAAAAATAGTTCGGTTGAACTTAACTTACCTTAGTACAAATGTGCTCATAAAAAAAGTTACAGCCCTTTGAAGTTACAAAATGAAAATCGATTTTTTTCAATATGTCGAAAACTCTCAAAGATTTTTTATTGAAAACGGGCATGTATCATTCTTATGACAGGCCCACCTTAAAACCAAATTATAGTGAAATTTTTCCACCCCATAAAAAATTTATGGGGATTTTGTTCCCTTGAACCCCCCCAAACTTTTGTGTACGTTCCAATTAATTCATTATTGTGGTACAATTAGTTGAACACAACGTTTTTAAAACTTTTTTGCCTATTAGTATTTTTTCGATAAGTCAGTTTTATCGAGATGCGGCTATTTTTTTACTATATTTACATAAAAAATTTATGGGGGTTTTGTTCCTTTAAACCCCCCAAATGTGTGTGTACGTTCCAATTAAACTATTATTGTGGTACCATTAGTTAAACACAGTCTTTTTAAAACTTTTTTGTCTCTTAGTCTTTTTTTGATAAGTCAACTTTTATCGAGATGTGGCTTCTTTTTCAAAATATACCAAAAAATTTAAGTTATAAATAAATTTTCAGATTATTAACAAGTGTCTATAATCATACTTAACCATATACAAATAGGTGGTGGATTCGACAAATATTCAAAATATCTCGATAAACACTGCCTTATGAAAAAAGTACTAAGAGGCAAAAAAGTTTTAAAAATATTGTGTTTAACTAATGGTGCCACAATAATAATTTAAATGGAACGTACATAAAAGTTTGGGGGGGTTTAAGGGAACAAAACCCCCATAAAATTTTTATGGGGTACACAAATTTCACTATAATTTTTTTTTAAGATGCTGCTACCATAAAGATTCCTCATGTCCATTTTCAATAAAAAACCTCTAGAAGTTTTCGATATATTAAAAAAAATCGATTTTCATTTTGTAACTTTAAAGGGCTGTAACTTTTTTTGTGTGCACTATTGTATATAGGTAAGTGAGGTTTAATCAACCTATTTTTGACCTCAGAATCTGTGGTATAATTTATGACCAATCTTTTCGGGACACCCTGTATATTCTCAATATATCTATAAGCCATTCATGCGGCACTGAATCAAAGGCCTTCTTGTAATCAATGAAGGCAGTAAAAAGATTCCTCTTTTTGGAATATGCCTGGTTAGAAATGACTGAGTCGATGATGAGTTGTTCTTTGCATCCCATGGAACCCTTAGCGCATCCTTTCTGTTGAGGTTCTATGATATTGTTCAGAGCACAGTGTTGGTAGATACGCCGGGCTACACAGGATGTGACCAATTTATACAAAGTTGGAAGACAAGTAATTGGGCGGTATTTGGCTGGATCTTGGGTGTTATTTTGATCCTTCGGTATTAAATAAGTGGTACCCTGAGTTAGGAATGCTGGTATATCCTGCGGATTAGAAATAACATGATTAATTAATGATGATAAGCATTCATGAACACTCCAAAACTTCTTGAGCCAAAAGTTTTGAACTCCATCTTGTCCAGGAGATTTCCAGTTATGAAGCTCTTTGATGATATTTGAGACTTCTTCAGTAGTGAAGGGTTCGTAAAGGGTAGTAATGTAGTGTTGGCAGTTCTGTGTCGTATCTTCTATCCATCCAGCATTGTTGTTAAGAGCAGCTGGTGTGGAAAGTTGATTTCCCCAAAACTCATGAATTTCTTCTTGGCTTGGGTAAGTCTTATCGACACGTTCTACAGTGGAATTGAGTTTTCGATAGAACGCCTTCTCAGAACTCTCAAAAAGAGCATTGTCGCTTTTGCGGTTGTTACTAACTTTGTACCTCCTTATTCGCCCTGAATAAACGGAGAGTTTTTGTTTTAATGTATCCAGACACTGATGGGCTGTGTTGTTTTCTGGATCATATCTTGAGTGTCTTGCGGTACTCAGCATTATTTCTGAGTATAGTTTATTACTAAAGTTATTATTATGGTATGGTTTATTACTAACGAGGAAGTTATAAATGCCTTAAATCAAATGAAAAATGGAAAATATAAAGACGACGGAATAACAAAAGAGATGATTAGAGATGGAGGTCAAACTATCTTGGAAGCAGTTAAAATCCCAATGAAGAAGTGCCTCTTTGATATTGCTATTCCAACCACTTGGCAAAATGCGCAGCTACTTCTACTACAAAATAAAGGAGGCAAACACAAACTCGAAAATTACAGACCAATAAGTCTGTTACCACATCCGTACAAACTGCTTACCACAATAATGACCAACAGACTATCAGATAAATTCGATAGTTACCAGCCTGTTGAACAAGCGGGATATCGCAAAGGTTATAGTACCGTAGAACACCTACTCCTACAGACAATAAGGACATTTCTCGAAAAGTGTAACGAATACAATGAACCTCTTCATTCAGCATTTGTTGATTACAATAGGGCATTCGATTCCATAGAACTCTGGGCCGTATTAGACGGAATGAATAACGCAAGGATTGATTCCAGATATAGAATATAGAATTATTTACTATTGAATTAGAAGATGCATAAGATGCCTTATGTCTTAGAAGAAAAAGTTAAATTGTCACTTAAATTTTTAAGTCATCTAAGATTTGCCGATGACATAGTGCTCATAAGCAACAATACAGAAGAACTAATCTACATACTAAAGATGCTTAAACAGGAATCTGAGAAGAAAAGCGGTTTAAAAATAAATTTAAATAAAACAAAAGTGATGACAAATCAAAATATCAGAATCGACTTAGATGGAAGTCAGATCGAAAGTGTCGAAGAGACACACGATCAAGCTAGGCAAACAGAATCAAACGGCAGAGATAACTAGAAGAATCCGAATTACTTGGGCAGCAGTTGCAAGACTCAGTGATGTGTTGAAAAACAAAAAGATACCAATAAACCTAGAAAAAAGGGTATTCAACAGTTGTATTCTACCAGTTATGACTGATGGAGTGGATACCATGACACTTACAGGGTTATCAGCCAATAGATTCAGAACACAGAGGGCCATCGAACGAGCTATGTTAGGAGTATCTCTGAGAGAACATATTTGAAATGGGACGTACGAAACAGGACGAAGGTGGAATATGTAACTGGAAGAATTGCGCAAATGAAATGGAACTGGATAGGACACGTGGCACGGCAAAACAAAGAAAGGTGGACGAGAACATTGTACATTGGAGACCACGCGAGCATAGTACTAGCAGAGGAAGACCACAAAAACGATGGTTAGATGACTTCAAAGCAAAAGTGGGGAGAAACTGGTACCAAAGAGCACAAAACAGAGAAGAGTGGAAAACTCATGGGAGGCCTTTGTCCAGGAGTGGATGCAAACAGGCTAAAGAAGAAGTTATTGTTTTCTTTAGGGACATTCACTTAACAAGCTACATGTTTTTATGGATTTGGCTGTCTCTAGAGGTGTATATTCTCGGGCTGAATACCGATAACCTTTTTCCAAGCACACAAACAATCCACATTGCTTTACTATATTTTTTGTTTTTGTTCTGTTAGTGTATCTTTGGTTGCCTATATAGATGTCATATAGGTGAACAAGGATTAGGATGAAGTTAGGTTAGGTCTGATCCGGGGAACCGGTACCGGGACAAGCGATGTAAGATGATCAAACTAAATAAAGATATCTTAATCAAGAGTACTTAATAATCATTATTAAAGAACCCAACTAAACATGGTGGCAGCGGTGTTGAGTGCAGCACGTATATTTTAAGTATAAAACTATATTACCCATTAACCACTAGCACATGCCAAGAGTAGCAAAGCAAGGTTAAGGGGCAAGAAAATATTCTGCATTGTGGTCAATTGTGGTTGAAATCATACCCGACATAAAGTAACACTGAAAATGTCTACTAATACTACACTTGCGATCATAAAAAGCGGGTCACTCGACGAATTATTCGAGTTTGATGTCTCGAATTTTTTAAACCTTTGGTCCGATTTGATGGATTTTTTAGTATGTTATAGCCTTATTCTCTAACAATATCGCTATAATAATATTGTTGCTAGACAGGTAAATTGTCATTGTATACTGGGTGTAACAATCATACTGTGTTTATTCCTCAAAGTTCGGAACACCCTGTGAATGTTTTAG
The DNA here is from genome assembly GCF_917563875.1 of Diabrotica virgifera virgifera. Lineage (NCBI taxonomy): Eukaryota > Metazoa > Arthropoda > Insecta > Coleoptera > Chrysomelidae > Diabrotica > Diabrotica virgifera. Next base: position 137,650,204 of record NC_065450.1, read on the forward strand.
CATAGATAAAATATTGAAATTAAAACTCGATTGTAGTCTTAGGCTTTAACATTTTCTTTTTTGTTTTATTTGTTTATGTTGGCTAATAAAAAAGTTAGACACGTTAACAATTAACCATGTTCTTCATCAATACAGGGTGTTTCTAAATAAGTGCGACAAACTTTAAGGGGTAATTCTGCATGAAAAAATAATAATTACCGTTTGCTTTATAAACGTATATGGCTGCAAATTCTTCGGTTTCAAGATATGGGGTGTTGTTTTTTTTCTTACAAACTGACGATTTATTTATTGCTCTAAAACCGGTTGAGATATGCAAATGAAATTTGAGTGTTAAGAGGTAGTTATGGCGTATTTTTTGACATACAACTAAGAATTTTATATCCACCATTGGCGTGCATACGGGATGTATCTAAAATGTTTATACCCGTATGCACGCCAATGGTGAATGTAGAATTATTAATCGTATGTCAAAAAATGCACAATAACTGTCTCTTAACACCTACCAAATTTCATTTGCATATCTCTACAGGCTTTAGAGCAATAAATAAATCGTCAGTTTGTAAGAAAAACTTAAACATTTGCGGACATACATATGTTTATAAAGTAAACTGTCATTATTTTTCATGCAGAATTGCCCCTTAAAGTTTGTCGCACTTATTTAGAAACACCCTGTATTGATGAAGAGCATGGTTAGTTGTTAACGTGCCTAACTTTTTTATTATTCAACAAAAACAAATAAAACAAAAAAGAAAATGTTAAGAAAGCCTAAGGCTACAATCGAGTTTTAATTTCAATATTTTATCTATGCTAAAACATTCCACAGGGTGTTCCGAACTTTGAGGAATAAACACAGTATGACTGTTACACCCGGTATACAATGACAATTTACCTGTCTAGCAACAATATTATTATAGGGATATTGTTAGAGAATAAGGCTATAACATACTAAAAAAATCACTCAAATCGGACAACAAGTTTAGAAAAATCGATACACATAACTTGAATAATTCGTCGAGTGACCCGCTTTTTATGATCGCAAGTGTACTCCTGATGCAAATACTCAAGGTATAGTAAGTCCAGCACCATTGAATGTTAACCCTAGGAAAAATTCAATTTTTTGGCCCCAGCAATTTGGCCTGCATGGAGGAAGAGGCTGGAACGCTACATGTCGGTATCAGGGCAGCTCCAAAAGACAGAAAAACAAAAAATAGATATCCTAGTGTACCTTATGGGAGAAGAATCCGAAGATATTTTGATACAATTTCAAAAAATTCCAAATACTTACGAGGAAGTTCTAAATGTTTTTGACAAATATTTTATCCCTAGACGTAATATTATATATGAACGTTTCAAATTCAATTCTACAGTACAAAAACCAGGTGAAACCATTGACTTATTTATTACTAGCCAACATACCTTAGCAGAACATTGTAATTATGGGCAACTGAAGGAGGAATTGATCCGAGACCGTATCGTAGTAGGCATGCTGGACACAAAAACATCAGAAAGGTTACAGCTAAAAGAAACAGTTTTGATAGCAATTTCTGGCTTTTCTTCGTGTCTTATCAGATAAAACAATTGTTCCAGATATCGTTATCGCGTTTCCTTTTTTACTTCTTTATCGATGATTATTCTGCCGCGCCGTTTTCATTTTCTAATATTCCATACTCTTTCTCTTTCTGCTCTCAAAGAAACTGTTTATTAGATTTTTTTCTTTCTCATCTAATTTATACCGATCCAGATTAGCTCCATATAACAGTTCTAGTTCTACTTGTACTTGCATCAGACTAATCAATACGTTTATTTAACATATTATTAAGTGTCAACACATTTTTTCTTTTGTCTTCGCTAATATTTATTTATTTCTGTTGTTTTTGTACATAGAAGAAATCAATATAGATGTAAGATTTTTAAAATTGATTGTTATTATTTCTTTTATATTGATCCTTTTTTTATTTTTAATATGAAGGTGAAAATATTTTTAACGTATCCTGAATTAATTTCAAAAGTGGTTATTTATTTAGGTACTCTTACTCCATATCTATTTAAATATCGTCCAATTGGTTTCCTTTAAATTTAGCTCACCACAAATGCAAAAAGTAATGAACAATGAAAATTTTAAAGATAAAATAATGATTTCAATTAAAATCTTTAATAAACATAAGTGCGACAAAAGAGAAACACCATGGATGGTAGTTATTAGAAAAACTATTTGACAAAAGTAGACTATTTATTAGACAAGGCGAAAACGGCGGGTTCGAAGGGAAAAATATTCCCATGAGATTTTTTTGCATAATCACATTCGTCAGACATCCCAAAATGAGGTTCAAGAAGTCGCCCACGTGAAAAGTGGGCCAATTTTTTTTAACAATTTTTTTTTAATCAAATTGCAAAAATCAATATTTTTGGCCCGAACAATTTTTTCTTTAATTTTTTGGACCATTCTGGACGAAAAAGATCTCTTATAATTTTTCTCTAAAGTTGATCGTTTTCGACTTATAAGCAATTTAAAATTGAAAAAAACGAAAAATGGCGATTTTCAAGGCTTAATAACTAAGTTAAAAGTTATTATTATGAAAGTCAATATATGACTAAATCAAAGTTTAAAGTCCCCCCTACAAGATCCTGAAGAAATTTTTGTCATTATTTTATTACTAAGCTGTTATTTTTAAGTAATAATAATAAGCGCCATGCACGTGTGCGACGTATGTAAATGCTGAGTGCGAGAGAGAAGCCATTCCAGCAGTCCAATAATTGTGCATCTTACTCGCACTCACATTTACAACCGCGTCAATACGATCTAATCGCTCATTGATATTAATTAAAAATAACAGCTTAGTAGTAAATTAATGACACATATTTCTTCAGGATCATGTAGCGGAGACTTTAAACTTTGATTTAGTTACTTTCTGACTTTCATAATAATAATTTTTAACCGAGTTATTAAGTCTTAAAAATGGCCATTTTCGCGTTTTTCAAATTTTAGATGGCTTATAACTCGAAAAAGATCAACTTTGGAGAAAAATTATAAGAGACCTTTTTTGTCCAAAATGATCCAAAAAACCTAAAAAAAATTTGTCCGGGCCAAAAGTATTGATTTTTTGCAATTTGATTAAAAAAAATTGTTAAAAAAAAATTGGCCCACTTTTCACGTGGGCGACTTCTTGAACCTTATTCTGGGATGTCTCACGAATGTGATTATGCAAAAATATCTCATGGGAATATTTTTCCGAACGAACCCGCCGTTTCCGCCTTGTCTATATGCTCCAATTCAAAATACATATAGTCAAATACAAAGCTTCAGAGATACATGAAAAAATACAAATAAAAAAGACAACTTTATGTTATTTAAAAACATTAAAAAGCCAACTCGGGTTTAATCGAGACAAAAAGTACCGGCCCTAAATATATCAAAATCTAATACGGCCAAGGGGACTGACAATATTTCAAGAAAAGTAGTTAAATTAATTTCAGAAGGTCAGGTTGATGCGTTATAAATAGACGTTATAGTAGGCTTATGTCTGTATTATATTACCTACTAACTATAATACAATAACACGTTTTGTTGTACAAAGTAATTGATATGGCAACGCTGCTAGGATAAAGTTCTGTTTGACGCGATTCTAGCAGAAGGTACTGCTATCTATCGAACATAAATATTACCGATGTTGTAGATGGAGCCACTTCATGGCGGCACAAATTCACAGCGGCAATTCAAGATATAATTCTTGTTTAACGAGATTTTTCATATGTTTAGGAAAAAATATTCAACATTTTATTGCAAATATTTTCCACTCTTACAGTTTTATATATGTTGTTATTAAAATTTTGTCCGATTTCTTACCGGTAGCTTTATTATAAGCCAAAACATATTATTTTTTCCTATTGTGGCAAAACTGTAAGATCAAAAATTTTCAAAAAATTCATAAGTATTTCTTAGGATTATATCTTTATGCTGTAAGAAAATTAACAAAATTGTATGTTTGGTTTTCCCGCTTTATACTTGGAAAAAAAGAGTATTTTTGAGTTTTTTCGAAAACGAAAACATGAAGTTCGCTCAAAATTTGTCAAAATACTTCTAGTAATCACATACACCTTCTCAAATTTTTTCAAAATTTTTGAACTTCAAATTTTTTTTTGGGGGGGTTCAGATCAACCTTAAAAAAACCATTTTTTACACACTATCAAAAGTTTTTTGAGATCATACACCTGTTTGCCGTTTTGACATATCATTAAGAGACAGACAAAGCAACAAAAGTATACGCGAACAATGCAAAATTCAAAATATTAACAGGTGGATAAAAACAAGAAAAAAAATTAGGGCACTCGTGGGAGTGCCGACAGAAGTGAAAACTTCTTACGAAGCCAGCCACTTCGGGTACACACTCTATCCCTCCTCCAACCATTATAACTTCGGTCGAACTTATACGCAATACAACCTATAGTATATAAATTACTAATATCTGCGAGTTCAATGCTTTTTCCCCATCCAAAGAAAAGTGATATACCTACATTATATAGGTACCCATTGGGTGCATCCTATACTATTTATATATAGCTACACATAATACATAAACGTACAGAATTTATTTCGGCGAAGCTATGACGGTCACGAATTCAATGCTTTTTCCCATCCAGAAAGTGCACAAAATCGCTACAGAAGTTTTCACTTCAAAAATACTTTAAACACTAATCACTTATAATGATTGGAGTAGGGACCGTGTGGCGCCTTATGCGCTTGCTTCGCAAACTCTTTCGGGTACACACTTTATCCCTCCTTTTACCATTATAACTTCGTTCGAACCAGTGACTCCCACATCACTGGTTCGAACTTATAGGTCGACAACAGGTTAAACAACAGTCAAACTAGTCAGAAATCGTCAGCAAACAGTTGACCAGTGCGAGAACATAATACAGTTATCAGTGCTATCCCCTCTACTCGCGCTGGTCGACTATTCGCTGATAGTTTCTGACTAGTTTGACCGCTAGTTGGAACAAAACTTTATAATATACGCAATTCAACCTATAGTATATAAATTACTAATATCCCGCCGTAGCGATGACGGTTGCGAATTCAATGCTTTTTCTCAATCCAAAAAGAAGTCCTATACCTATAATATACACACGATGCGTGCGTCCTATACTATTTATATATAAATATACCTACAATAATATGTAATAGGTACCACAAACGCGAAAATTTCAAACCAATAAGCCTGTTGCCACATCCGTACAGAATGCTTACCAAAATAATTACTAACAGGCTATCAAATAAATTCGATAGTTACCAGCCTGTTGACATAGTACCATAGAACACCTACAGACAATAACGAACTTATCGAAAAGTGCAACAAATACAATAAACATCTTCATTTGGCAGCTGTGCGGATTACAATAAGGCATTCGATTTCATAGAACTCTGGGCTGTATTAGAAGGAACGAATAACGCAAGGATTGATTCTAGATATAGAATACTACTTTATATACATATACAACAATGCAACTATGCAAATAAATGTATCAGAAGGTCTAAAAACAAGCAAAATAAGAACGGAGAGAGAAGTTAGACAGAGGACAAAAACAAATAAAACAACAGTGATGACAAATCAATTTATCACGATCGACTTAGACGGAAGTGATATCGATAGTGTCGAAAAATATATATACCTAGGTCACACGATCAAATTAGGAAAACAGAATCAAACGGCAGAAATAACTAGAAGAATCCAAATGACTTAAGCAGCAGAAGCAAGACTCAGTGATGTGTTGAAGAACAAAAAGATACCAATAAATCTAAAGGAAAGGGTATTCAACAGTTGTATTCTACCAATTATGACCTATAGAATGGAGACGATGACACTTACAGAGGTATCAGCCAATAGATTGAGAACGACACAGAGGGCGATCAAACGAGCTATGTTAGGGGTATCACTGAGGGAACATATACAAAATGAGGACGTCCGAAGCAGGACGAAAGTGGAATATGTAATTGGAAGAATTGAAATGCAAATGAAACGAACCTGGGTAGAACACGTGGCACGACAAAACATCGAAACGTGGACGAGAAACATTGTACATTGGAAACCACGCGAGCACAGTCATAGTAGAGAAAGACCACAAAAACGATGGCTAGACGACATCAAAGCAAAAATGGGGAGAAACTGGCAACAAATAGCACAAAACAGAGAAGAATGGAGAATGGAGGCTTTTGTCCAGGAGTGGATGCAAACAGGCTGAAGAAGAAGATAATATATACATACAAAATTTATTTCGACTAAACGATGACGGTCGCGAAATCAATTCTTTATCCCCATCCAAAAAACGGTGGTATCCCAATATTATATACGCGTTGGTTGGCTTCTACACTATTTATATATACATACACATAATAATATACATATATGTACAAAATTTATTTCGCCGAAGCGATGACGGTCGCAATGACGGTCGCGAATTCAATGCTTTTTTCCCAGCTAAAAAGTACACAACGTCCTTAAAGAAGTTTTCACTTCAATAATAATACTATTATTATACGCACATTATAATAACATACGTATAAAATTTAATTCGTCGAAGCGATGACGGTCGCGATGACAGTTGCGAAATCAATCCTTTCTCCCCATCCTAAAATAGATTTTACATTTATTTTAAATTTACAATTCTACACAATTTATATAATATACACACACATAATAAATATACGTACAAAATTTATTTCGCCGAAGAGATGAAGGTCGCGATGACGGTCGCCAAAAAAATCCTTTTTCCTCATCCAAAAATAGGTTTTACATTTATTTTAAATTTAAATACTTCTATACAATTTACATATACATACACATAATATACATACGTACAAAATTTATTTCGCCGAAGAAATGACGGTCGCTATGACGGTCGCCAAATAAATCCTTTTTTCCCATCTTAAAATATGTTTTACATTTATTCATTTATTTTAAATTTAAATTCTTCTATAAAATTTATATATACATACACATAATATAATATATCTACGTACAAAATTTATTTCGCGGAAGAGATGACGGTCGCCAGATAAATTGTTTTTCCCCATCCAAAAATAGGTTTCACATAATGTATATACGTACAAAATTTATTTAGCCGAAGAGATGACGGTCGCGATGACGGTCGCGAAATAAATCCTTTTTCCCCATCTTAAAATATGTTTTACATTTATTTTAAATTTAAATACCTCTACACAATTATATATACATACACTATTATAATACACTATTATAATACACTATTATATATACATACACATAATATATAGCATAAGCGATGACGGTCGAAATGACGGTCGCGATGACGGTCGCGATGAGGGTCGCGATGACGGTCGCGATGAGGGTCGCGATGACGGTCGCGAATTCAATGCTTTTTCCCCTATCCGAAAAGTGCACAACGTCCCTAAAGAAGTTTTCACTTCAAAAACTGGAACAAACATGTAAACCGAATGGGACCAGATAGATTAGCGAACATCTGTAAAAACGGCAAGCCGTAAAGGAGAATACCCGTTGGAAGGCCGCCGAAATGGTGGGAAGACAATGTACAGTAAAGAACAACTGAACCAGAATAAGAGGCAGACAAACAGGAGTAAACCAAGAAGAAGAAGAGGAAGAAGAAGAAGTAATAATATTACAATGTCATTTAAGTTAGACAAGTAAACTACTATTGCTCCTATTATTTTGCTAAGATTTTTAAGTTTAAAAGGCTATTCGTACTGTTTTATTATTTTTTAAATACTATGTTTATACAGTGCGCTGGAATAAGTGTTACCCCCTCCCCTATTAACTCATTTATTTTTACCACATAAGCAAAACGCTCGGACAGGTCGATTTTTAAAATAATCATATTATATTATAGCATCAATGTTTCGAACTTTACGCAATCTCTCTTCAGATGACAGGCATAACTTTGATTTTTTAAATAGGAAAGTACATCGTGTGACAACTCATTCAAAAGGTTTTGAAAAACAGATTACAAAAATGTATAATACTTTAATCCTTTTTGAGAGCGTAGGCGCAAAATTTCGGTCGAACTTTTTATTAAGCGCATTTATTTTTTTCGAATCCTGAGAAAACTAATATTATGCATTTTTGAAAAATTTAAACGCATAACGAAGGATTACATTATTAACGAGGGCAGAAAGTTCCTTATAATAAACAAAAAGTTTATTTTGAATGATATATTTGAAATTAAATATCAGACTAAATTTTCTCCTTTTTCACCCCTGTGTAAAATAAACATTATTAAGTTCTCAGGGACTTTTGTCGTTGGGCCGGTATGCATTTACGTGAAAATGGCCACTTTGTTTATCAGAAGACAGATCTAGTGCGCTATACACCCGTGGCTTAAAAACCTTGAAGGAGAAAAGACGTCCATCATGTAAGTAAAACTGGATTATTGGGCCTGGATCCCACGTACCAAAAAAATTTGATTAATAGTATAGGATTGCACTCGTCAGCAAATATTTTCCGTTACCAATTCTTAACTTCCATTAATCATACCGCGAGCCGAAGGCCAGTTTCAAGTAGCATTGCAGAATAATCAAAAAACGCTGTAGATAATAAGTCGAGCATGTGAAGCGAGGACAGTGTGAGTAAGATGGCAAAGTGATATGCAGACGACATCTCATCTCTAGACGACGAACGATGTGTTCACATTCAATGACGTGTTCGGTCATATGTCAGTAGTGTTATAATTACCACCGTCTATACCCTATTCCACGAACCAGCTATGGGGTACAGCAGCAAAGTCCAACATATCCATGTTTCACAAAGTGTTACGCTCTATAACAGACGCCCCATGGTTCGTGTCAAACAAAGACATTTAGTGCCGGCGCAAATTGATCCTAAGCGAACACAACCTGGCACCAGCGGGGTGCGTAGAGAGTTCTGCGCATCCTATATCAGTGAATACAGTGCCAGGTCTACACATGCGAACGTTTGTCATCGAAACACAGTTTTCTGGTGTCGTGGGACGCGTGACTCAATTCTCAGATGTGGTTTTGGTTTCGAGATGGACGTAGAGAAGCTAATAGAACTCGTTCGGAATTGCCAGTCTGATTTTTGCATGAGAGTTTAAAATGAAAGGGTAACAAATCAATTGGAAGTTCTGTCCGACAAAATACATGGGACGTTTTCGTAGTATGACGTTCCAAATTTTTAACCTGTTCCACAATTAAAACTTCCCCTGTTTCAGTGTTCCTGTACATCAAAGTTTGTCTGACGAGACACCGTTAAGCTATTAACAAATTTTCAGCTTGCTATTAATCAACTTTTTCTTGGTACGCGGGATCCAGGCCTAGAAATACAATGTCACAAATGATGGCGTAATCCCTTTTCTGTAGGTATAAAAATTTTGTAAATATCATTCATTTCTTAAATCTACACAACATTATCATAAAAAATGATTCATTACTAAAAACAGTTAAGCACATCTGTGAATATCGCATATCCTCAAATAAAATGTGTCATCATACCGGGCTTGTTCATGCTTAAAAACAAAATAGTAGACGAGATATAAATATATGTAATAGGTAAGCAGTTTTTGCAACGACAATCAAATCACAATCAATGTTGTTTATAATAATAGTATCGGCATCGGCTGATAAAATAATTAGTTTTTAGCAAAGTTCGCACCTTTCGGGACACTGATGTACATAAAAGCAAATTTGTTAATTGTTGAGAAAACGTAGGCATTTAAAGTTTTAAAAGGTACAAATGAGATGCAAATTACAAGAGGAAGTAGAAATCTATTGTCCACAGTCCTAGTTATTAGGATTTTAGGATTAGAATTTTTCTTAAACATCACCTCAAAGCTTCCTTTTCTTTATTCATTCTTCTCAAGACCTCGACGTTTGCGACTCTCTCCGTCCATGATATTCTCAAGATTCTGCGATACATCCACAGTTCAAATGCCTCTAATTTTTAGGTATCAATCTTTTTCAGCGTCCTTGGCTCCATTCCGTAGAACAGCACAGAAAGTACGTAACATCTCATCAGGCGAAGTTTCATTTCAAGGCTCAAATCTTCCACAGAACACTCTCTTCATTTTAGTGAATATGGATCTTGCTTTTTCTATTCTTATTTTGATTTCTGCTGAGCTATCGTTGTCTTCATTTATAAAAGTGCCTAAATATTTGTATTTGCTAACTCGATCGATAATTTCATTGTGTAAATATAAATTTTGGACATTTCGTGTTGATTTCGATATTACCATAAATTTAGTTTTCTTTATGTTCAAAGATAGTCCATATTCTTCGCTGCAGTCGCTGCTATCTTATTCACCAATGTCTGTAGCTCTTCAAGTGTTTCTATCAGAACGGTGTCGTCGGCAAATCTCAGATTGTTTAATCTAACACCATTTATTTTAATACCTATGGATTGCTTAGAGAGTGTTCTATTCATTACGTCTTCGAAATAGAGATTAAACAGGGTTGGTGACAGTATACACCCTTGTCTCACACCTCGCTTTATTTCAATTTCTTCAGTGGTATTATTCTATACTCTCACTACTGCTTTCTGATTATAGTACATATTTGCTATTAGTCGAATATCTCGTTTATCTAAATTCTTTTCTGCCAGGAGTCTGATTAGATGATCATGTCGCACTTTATCAAAGGCCTTGTTATAATCTATGAAACACATCAGATACAGATACATCAGTATTTTGTAATCAGTATTTTGTACTCAGTATCTACCACTGAGACCCGGTATCAAAAGTAACCGTTACACGTCCGCACTGATTTTGCCCGTCCCTCTATTCGTTGCAGAGACAGCCAACGGTTGGGTTTTGTTGTGAACAATATGCGGTGCGCTTTATTGTGATCTAGAACAGCGGTTCTCAATCTGTGGTACATGTACCACTAGTTGTACATTTCATTTTTTGAGATGGTACACAAAACGCAAAAACAGCCAAAATCAGCACCACTATTATAGTTAATTAGATCACCTTGTTAGATATGTATTTCAGTTAGGTGGTACCAAAAATAATAAAAAGTATTTGGTGGTACATGACACAAAACGATTGAGAACCGCTGATCTAGAAGTATTACCTACGATCAGTGAAGTGATAGTTCAGTGCTGCAGTGTTCGGTACATAAAACGCCTAGAAAGCCATCCATATGCCCTGGCAATAAACTTGCTTGATAATAGTCAACAAACTCACAGACTAAACCGTAAAAATCCACTGGACCTTAACTATAATTAAGTTTTATAACTCACCGTAATTGGGTTTATGTTTTAGATATATGTATTGTTTGTAAATGTAAAATGTATGTTTGTATGAAGCATAATATTATCGGAATGTCATGTTTGTTCCATACTAGAGGTCCAGTCATTGGACTGATCTCTCTAACGTCAATTTTTTTTTACTTCAAACCCCAAAGACGCTTATTGTTAGAATTTTTTATAACTAACAGATTGCTGAATAAACGTTTAAAAAAACCGAACATACGACTGTTGTGGATTATCTGAAGAACGAATATTTTACTGTGCAAATTATGAAGAACGATAGTAAATTGCAAACTACATTGTTGTTTATTGGAACAATTATTAGCGCAATTTGCTATCGCACTTCTTATGTTGCACACTAAAATATTCGTTGTTGCGATAATCCAAGACAGTCGTATATTCGTGGAATAGTCCATACATTAGTTCTATATTCCTGTAATTTACAAGTTAAACAATACAATGTTTGTTATATCCTCGAATCGACCCGTGGCCATTTAATTAAACCCTAGACAACAAAAGATAAACCCTACAAAAAATAGCAAGCTGAAACTTTGTTAATAGCTTAATGGTGTCTAGTCAGATAAACTTTGATGTACGGAAACACTGGAACAGTGGAAGTTTTAATTGTGAAATAGTTCAAAAATTTGAAACGTCAGATTACGAAAACGTCCCATGTATTTTTGTCTGACAGAACATCCAATTGATTTGATTCCCTTTAATTAAGCTCGCTTGCAAAAATCAAATTTCTATTACTAACCAACATGATTCCTGTCATTTGGCATGTTCTTCGTGTTCGAATCATTAAAATGCCCAGTTGGTGATAAACACCAGTCTGATTTTTGCATGAGAGTTTAATGAAATGGCAACAAATCAATTGGAACTTCTGTCCGACAGGGAACATGGAACTTTTTCGTTGCCTAACGTTCCAAATATTTAACCTGTTCCACAATTAAAACTTCCCCTGTTCCAGTGTTCCCATACATCAAAGTTTGACCGACTAGACACCATTAAGCTATTAACAAATTTTCAGTTTGCTATTAATCAATTTTTTTTGGTATGTGGGATCCAGATCTATATCTCACAATAGTACATTGTTATAATTACCCAGATATGACTTATAGCCCGATCAAAGAACAATCTGACCCCAAGAAAAATAAAGGAAGGATGAAAATTTGGGAATAGGTAGTTGAAATTGTCTATTATTATATAAGAAAAAGTTTACAATTCTATATCCCCTCCATTTTACAAAAATGGAGGGGAATACCCCCTCTCGAAGTTGAAAAATATACATTCAAAATAGGACCGGAATTGGATAAAATGACTAATTCTAAACAACTGTTGTTCTATAAAGTTTTTTCGCTAAGTCAATACTTTTCGAGTTATTGGCGAGTGAATATGTTCATGTTTAACAAAATAAAACATGTTTTTGGACGGTTTTTCGGAGATAACTCTCTAGATGCAGTAGAAGCAGAGTTCCAGCTAATGAAATGTAGGTTCTTCTTCGTCAAATTCCAAATCGAATATTCAATGTGAAATAACCCAAAAACGGGCACTCTTCTAGGAAAATTCATTTTAACTTTTTTAAAATGTTTAAAAAAAAAAGGTTTAAAAAGTAAGTTACGCTCAAAATATTGTTGGTCCCTTTTATTTTTTAGTAAAAAAATCGCGAAAATCACCCCCTAATTAGCATCACAAATAAATTTTATCATTACCACTTCACAAGTTACTTTTCCTATGTATTATTTATATGATCTGTAAGTTTCATTGGTTCAAAGTTCTTATTTTTGAAAAAGCTGTAGTTAAAATGGCTTGATTGAGTAACTAATCACAAGTTTAGGCAAATTTTGAACAGCCATACCATAACCAATTTTTGTCTAACAAAAAAACAAAAAAATGAAGAATATTCAGAAAAGCAAAATGTAGATTTTATTACTCTTTGAGATTTTTGTTATTACTAATAATTTTTAAGTTAATTTCATAAACAATTCAATTTTTTTTTTCAAAATAAAAAAATGTTTTATTTTAAACCCAATTTTTTTCAAAACACAGCACTTCGAACCAATGAAACTTATAGATAATATAAAAAATACATAAGTAAAGTAACTTGTGAAGCGGTAACGATTAATTTTATTTGAGAAGCTAATTATGGTGTGATTTTCGCCATTTTTTACCAAAAAATAAAAGGGACCAACAATACTTTGAGCGTAACTCACTTGCTTTTAATGCTAGAAGTATTTTTAAACAACAGTAATAAACCTTTTTTTAAACACTTTAAAAAACTTGTCATGAATTTTTCCCGAGAAGTGCTCCGTTTTTTGGTTATTTCACATTGAAATATTTGATTTGGAATTTGACGAAGAAGAACCTACTTTTCATTAGCTACAACTCTGCTTCTGCTGGGTCTGTAGCCCTCACGCATACACCATTTTTTTCATTTTTTATAAGTTATATTTTTGCTAAGAATATTTTTTCGCTGAAATACTTACTTTTTGACGTATCTCTGAAAAACCGTCCAAAAACATGTTTTTTTGTCAAAAATGAATATAATCACTCGCAAATAACTCGAAAAGTATTTACTTAGTAAAAAAACTCTATAGAACAAAAGTTGCTTCGAATTAGTCATTTTATCCAATTCCGGACTTACTTTGAACGTACGTTTTTTCACCCCCGAGAAAATATTTTTCACCCCGTATTTTCCAATTTTTGTTAAATAGAGGGGAAGTAGAATTGTAAACTTTTGCTTATATAATAATAGACAATTTCAACTACCTATTCCCAAATTTTCATCCTTCCTTTAGTTTTTTGGAGGTTTTCGTAAAATGTTGTCTTCCCTGATCGGGCTATTAGGTATTGGCAGATAATCCGGTATTCGCTGTGAGCCGATGAGTAGAGGGGATTTGACAGTTTTCGCCAGCGCTGTTAGCGGCAGTTTTGTGCATTGAATTGAACAATTTTATCAGTAGGGAGCGGATTTTATTCTAAATGCATATTGCTTGCATATTTCGCATATTTGAGAACTTTACCAAATTTTGCATATTTTTAAAGAAACTTGCATATTATGTGCCTTTTTTGAAAACATTTTTGTCCACACAAAAAAATTTTAAAATTTTTTAATTCGACACAAAATATTCCCCCGCACATGGTGTCATATTTTTTCGAGAACTACCTGAAGTCGGCTCATTCACTAATTTCTCGGTTTTTCTTAGAAAAATTCTGATCTTTTGTGCGATGCCACATTATGCATTTTGACCGGATGCGTTTCCACCGCGTCCAGTCAAAACGCATAGTGTAACAGGTCGGTCCGGTTGCGTTGGAAACGGATGCGTTTTGAGACATCGTCACGCGATTACAAACTGCACCAGACTAAACGCATAGTGTGACAGATAGGTCCAGTTGCGTTAGAAAGGGATGCGTTTCCACAGCATCCGGTCAAAACGCATAATGTGACACCGCACTTTCCCACAATGTGCGTCTAGTACGCTGTCATAAAATGATTATAGGATGTTAAATACCCTATTTTTAGGAGAATATTTACACCTGTAAACATCGTTATACGATTCTCTAAGGCCGATGTCAGATTATGCGTTTTGACCGGATGCGTTTCCGCTGCATCCGGTGAAAACGCATAGTGTGACAGATCAGTCCAGTTGCGTTGGAAACGGATGCGTTTTGAGTCATCGGTACGCGCTTACAAACTGCACCAGACTAAACGCATAGTGTGACAGGTCGGTCCAGTTGCGTTGGAAACGGATGCGTTTTCACCGCATCCGGTCAAAACGCATAATGTAGCATCGGCCTAACGGAAATTTAAATATGATTTAAATCAGATCCCGTAAATCTGTACAATTAGTCACCTTTAGTCAGTCAATGCGAATGTTTAGTTTTTGTTTAAAAGTACTTTTTTTGTGAATAGTGCAATATGTCGAAAGATTATAGCCTGGTTTATTCCCAGATCAGAATCTATCCTTAGCTTCTTTACACCAATGGAAATTATTCTGCAAAGCATGTAATAGAATGGTGAGTTTAAGGTTGCTTACTTCCTCTTTTTTCTTTAATAAGTAATACTTGGCTGATTCCTCAACATTTTAAGTATAAACAGTTTGAAAAGTATGTGTTATTGCTGTAGATACCACCTTAGCGAAAATTTTCGGTTACACGACACGTCGGGACAGAACTACATAAGTCAAAATGCAAGAAGATCAGTGGTGTCATGGCAAAATTAGCAGTGCCGGAACGCACTGCTAATTTTTGTTTACAAAACCTAAATTCTCTATTTATTTTTTTTTTCTTCTTTTCTTAACCAGTGTGGGAACGTCGTTCCCACGCGTTCCCACACCATGACACCACTGAAGAAGATGAGCAAATCGAATGTACTTTTGATCAGTTACCCATTGACAGTAGACAATCGTTGATGACTTCATCCAATGAACAATATTTTAAGCCGGATTTAAAAAACTGGAAAATCCTATTAGACAAGGCGGAAACGGCGGGTTCGTTGGGAAAAATATTCCCATGAGATATTTTTACATAATCACATTCGTGAGACATCCCAGAATAAGGTTCAAGAAGTCGCCCACGAGAAAAGTGGGCTAATTTTTTTTAACAGTTTTTTTTAATCAAATTGCAAAAATCTATATTTTTGGCCCGGACTGATTTTTTTTTAGGTTTTTTGGACCATTCTGGACAAAAAAGGTCTTTTATAATTTTTCTCTAAAGTGGATCTTTTTCGAGTTATAAGCTAGTTAAAATTTGAAAAACGCGAAAATAGCCATTTTTAAGACTTAATAACTCGGTCAAAAATTATTATTTTGAAAGTCAGAAAGTGACTAAATCAAAGTTTAAAGTCGCCGTTACATGATCCTGAAGAAATCTGTGTCATTAATTTACTACTAAGCTGTTATTTTTAATTAATAACAATGAGTGGTTAGATCGTATTGACGCTGCTGTAACTGTGAGTGCGAGTAAGATGCACAATTGGACTGCTGGAATGGCTTCTCTCTCGCACTCAGCATTTACAGCCCCGCACACGTGCATGGCGCTTATTATTATTACTTAAAAATTACAGCTTAGTAATAAAATAATGACAAAAATTTCTTCAGGATCTTGTAGGGGAGGCTTTAAACTTTGATTTAGTCATATATTGACTTTCATAATAATAACTTTTAACCGAGTTATTAAGCCTTGAAAATCGCCATTTTTCGTTTTTTTCAATTTTAAATTGCTTATAAGTCAAAAACGATAAACTTAAGAGAAAAATTATAAGAGACCTTTTTTGTCCAGAATGGTGCAAAAAATTAAAGAAAAAATTGTTCGGGCCAAAAATATTGATTCTTGCAATTTGATTAAAAAAAAATTGTTAAAAAAAAATTGGCCCACTTTTCACGTGGGCGACTTCTTGAACCTTATTCTGGGATGTCTCACGAATGTGAATATGCAAAAAAATCTCATGGGAATATTTTTCCCTTCGAACCCGCCGTTTACGCCTTGTCTATATGATTAAAGGTTTTTTGAAAATATATTGCAAGAAATGGGGGGCCGATAAAAGTTCATTGAAAAAAAATTACGTACCAGAAATATACAACGATAGCATAAAAAAATCAAAAAGATAGTGGAAAATGTAATTTCATTGTAAATTACATTTAAGTAATTGTAAGTGGAAAATGTAATTTCATTTCATTTCAAATGTACATTCATTTTATTGTAGATAAATATTTGGTTTCTCAAAATGTGAATTTTTTTAAAATTTTTGTGCATATCTTGCGCATATTTTGTAATTTTTTACTGCATATGTATGCGCATATTTAATCAAAATTGCTCACATATAAATCCGCTCCCTATTTATCAGAAAAGTGCAAGTTTCAAACCACGAGAAAGCGCTACCGACGAAACTCACAGCAAATAAAAACAGAGGTAACCTCTCACATAAACTTCTTCTTTTTCTCAATGGCCTCTTGCGTAAGCGTTCATCCAGTCGCACGCATTTATATTAAATATTAAAATTATAATGAATAAAATAAAAAGACATAATTACTTTTACTATTAATTCTGTGTATTCGTTCAGTAATCAGGTTACAATAATATTATAGTTCATAATTTGTGGTTTTTTATTTAAATATCAAAAGTACAAGTTTCAGACCGCGAGAGTGCGCTACCGTCGAAACTCACAGCCAATATAACATTATTGCGTTTCTAGCAGCTTCAACTAAAACAAACCGGCATATTCTGACTTAAAAGCAAACATTACACCGAATTTAACGTCATACTGGCATATCTGCATATTTCTCTTAATTTAATCAATTTCCGATTTATTTGCAACTACTGCAGTAAGTAGTAATTATCTAAATTTTATTCATGCATGAGGTTAAGGTGAACCAAACTGACGTTAAATGGAAAATATTGCATTTGAAAACTTTAAAGTGACCTTAGGCCAGGGTAATAAGACAAAAATATACCCTGTTCGTGACACTTCAGCAGCCAGGGTACTGAAGCGTTTTTTCGACAGGTAATACCTGTAGGAACAAATTATAACTATTTTCTGCGTAGGATCTGGCGGCCATTTTTACTTATAAACACTTAACTGTCAAAAAATGGCATTTTCCCGTTTTTTTTTCAAATCAACGGAAAACAGTGAAACTTATGATTCTTTTAGTACAAACATCTTCGAGATTATGGAAAAAGCTTTAAAATGACGTATTACAAAGTTTGATATACTCATTTATTGTTAATATAATTGCGAAAAAAGGTCGGAATTGCAAAAAAAAAAAATTCTCAATAACTGTTGTGAAAATTAGTGTACAACTTTGAAATTTTTGTCAAATGACGGTCTTTGGTGCTTAATATGTGATAAAAATTTCAAAGCGATTCATTCAATTGTTTAAATTTTATTCAAATTGTTTATTCCAGAGAGCATTTTTTTTGCAATAACATAAGTAAGAAAAAAATGACCTTAGAACCATTACACAGGTCTCAAATGAAAGAGTATGAGCTACATTTTCAACATGGTTTAAAAAAGTTAATAAAAAATGCATTTTGAATAACTTTTTCCAAAAAAATTAACTTTTTTACCCTGTTTTTAGTGCACAACTACCAAGTAATGTTATTTATATCATAATTGATAAAAAATTGTAATAAATATGTATAATTTCTTATATAACAAAATAAAAAGTTTATAAGGAAAGATTTACGAAACTTTTGCATAATTATTTATTACCAATAAATGCATTTTTAATTCACTTTTTTTAAACCAAATTGAAAATATAGCTCATGCTATTTCATTTGACACCTGTTGAATGGTCCTAACGTCACTTTCTTCTCACTTATGTTATTGCAAAAAAAATGCTCTCTGGGATAAACAATTTGAATAAAATTTAAACAATTAAATGAATCGCTTTGAAATTTTTATCACGTATGAAGCACCAAAGAACCCTTATTAGACAAAAATTTCAAAGCTGTACACTAATTTTTACAACAGTTATTGCGAAAATATTTTTTTTTTGCAATTCCGACTTTTTTCGCAATTATATTAACAATAAATGAGTATATTAAACTTTGTAATACGTCATATTAAAGCTTTTTCCATAATCTCGAAGAAATTTGTACTAAAACAACCATAAGTTTCCCTGTTTTCCATTGATTTGAAAAAAAAATGAAAAATGCCATTTTTTGGCACTTAATTGTTTATAAATAAAAATGGCCGCCAGCTCCTACGCAGGAAATAGTTACAATTTGCTCTTATAGGTATTACCTGTCGAAAAATCGCTTCAGTACCCTGGCTGTTCAAGTGTCATGGAAAAAACCTTATTACCCTGGACTACTTGTTGAAAGATAATATGCATTTTGCAGAAATACCGGTTTAATTTCACAGCGACGATATAAAGCTATAAATAAAAATAAAAAATAGTTAATCTGTGTTTCTTTAGCGGGATGGACCTGGACGATATTTTACCGAGTGTGGGGGAGTTCGGAAAATACCAAAAGCTGGTTATATGGTTTATTTTATTACCAGCTGTTTTTCCTTGCGGTTTTCACGCTTATAATCAACTGTTTATGGCAACTGTACCCAGGCACTGGTGTAATATTTCATATTTATTAAACAACACAAAAAGCTTAGGCTTAGGAAATATAAGGTGAGATTTTCTTTTTTATTATATACGTTTAATATAAGACGCTTAGGGATTTATAGATTTAATTTTAAGAGTAGTCGAATTTTTACCAAAATTATTAGGTAGATATATTTCTTTAATAGGTTAAACTCTACAGTCTATCCCATGATTGTACGACTGTTTCAGATTATCGCGAAAACGAATATTTTACTGTGTAACATAAAAAGTATAGTTCTATTTTGTATAGGAAAAGTAAAACAAAGGAATTCACGTAATTTTCCCCTATTGTAAAGTTGAAAAAATATATAGGGATTAATCAGATTTTTTGAGATACCATTCCTATTGAAGCGAGCATGTCATTGGCTAGAATTATAGACGAGTTTATATGACGTCATTATTATATTTGGCGAAATTGAATATCGTAACTGACGTATGTCTTAATATTGGAGGTAAAATATAATGTCGAATTATTGTTTTTTAATTATGTATTATTTATTTAGTATACAGGGTGTTTCATTGGGAAACGGAAATACTTTAATGGTAAATAGAGGTCACCAAGCCGGTTCAAGATATACTACATTTTTTGCCTTACCGACTTGTATGACCGAGTTACAGGGTGTTTTATCGATTTTGCCCATTTCTTTCCTAATCCATAACTTTAGAACCACCCAGTATATTTTTTTGATATTTGGTACACATATCTCTCATTCAAAACCAAAACGACTGATATACTAACCATAAAAAAAATCCAAGTCCGGATTAACAAAAAAATATAAAGTAATTGTGACCTTAAAACAACACCCTGTATATTCAAATTTTGAAAATCTGTTTGCATATTTGAAAAGAGCACAAAATACTAAGTTTAATGGTTCGCTTTTATTTTTCGGCCAGACAATTTTATGACTTTAATTTTGAAATTATATTGAATTTTTTAAGAACTCTGACATTAAAAAGCAGATATTATTAACTTTTAGTTATAAATTATTAAAGTTAATAAATAAATACTCATTCTAAAAATAATAAAATACTTATTTACTACATTGGAACGACCCAATTAGTAATCACAAGAAAAATCCAGATCCGGATTAACAAAAAAATTATAAAGTAATTGTGACCGTGAAACAACACCCTGTATATTGAAATTTTGAAAATTTGTTTGCGTATTTTAAAAGAGCATAAAAACTCCGTTAAAAGGTGCATGTCAAATTTTTGCGCAGATAATTTAATTACGGCAATTTTGAAATCATATTGATTAATTCTGTGAAGGTGACAAGAAGCTGCCAGAAAAATTAAGAAAATCCCAATGTAATTAGAAAATCGATTCGAAATGTTTTAAAACGAGCAGGGAAATGCATCGAACAAAATTTTGGACATTTTGAGCAACGGTTATAGTTCAAATATTTTTAGTTCAAATATTTATAATTTATGTTATATTGTTGAATTTTTTTAACGATGTTTTTTTTTTAGATATAGCTGTCTTTTTTAAATTTTTTACTAAATCATTAAAATATCCCAATTCTCGCAATTCTAACTTTTAATGATGTGCATACAGCTACAAATCCAAAGAATCCATGATAGACCAGGGCACATCTGTAAAAATATTAGTACATTTGGACGTTGGGAGGTGATATCCCCCCTTTCAAAAAGGTCCGGAACATTGTTTAAATAATCAAAATGTCAAAAAATTAAGGAAAATTCGATTTTTTTCTTGGTTTTTTGATTATAACTTTAAAAGTATTAATTTCCGAGAAAAGTTGTACTGGCATAAAAGTTGCATAATTAAATTCCCTACAAAATGGAATTGATTAAAAATTTAAAAATAGTCACCCTTGTTGCAAAATAGCAATAATTGTGAAAAAAACATACAAAAACAAGTATTCGCATTTTACGTTTTTCAACCATTTATGCTACACTTAGGACCTTCATATTTCACCCTAAAAAACTTTATGATATAGTAAAACAATACTGTAAATTTCATTAAGATCGGTTTAATAGATTTTGCAAAATAAATTTTGCAATCCAGCTTTCGTAAAAAAAATTCCTTTTTTCAAAATGTTACAGGACTGAAAATAAAGCAGATAGCAAGTTAAACATTGTTTTGCATATAAAAGTGTACTGTACCTTTCATTTGCAATTTTGCAAAATTAAAATCGATTAACACCACGGCGTCAGGAATTTTTTTAAATAAACATTAATTATTGGTGCTACGCGCAGGACAGCGGATAGTTTGCTCTGAATGGGCATTCCAATGACCTTTGATAATGATTGATACATTTTAATTTTTATTACATTTCGATATAAATACATAAATTTGTTTATTGCAAAATAAAAACACATACTCTACCCATTGAAATAACACTTTTATTAGCAAAAACTTTCTTTGTTCATATATTTTAACTTAAATAATAAAATTTTATTATTTTTAAACATATGCAATTTTTTAAACAATATTTCACAAACAATAATAAAATTAGTTTGATTTTTGTGGAATTAAAATATTAAAATACAACAAAATATAGAGTAAGAAAATAATATATTAGATAAAGATTGGAAGAAATTTTGGTGGAAATCAATTTGTGTGAATCGAACACCGCTGCCCTGCGCGTAGCACCAAAAATTTTTGTTTATTTAAAAAAATTCCTGCCGCCGTGTTAATTAATCGATTTTAATTTTGAAAATTGCAAATGAAAGGTACACTTCTATAAGTAGAAAAAATTTCAACTTGCTATCTGCTTTATTTTCAGTCCTGGAACATTTTGAAAAATGAATTTTTTTTGCGAAAGCTGGATTGCAAAATTTATTTTGCAAAATCTGTTAAACCGATCTTAATGAAATTTACAGTATTGTTTTACTATATCATAAGGTTTTTCTGGGTGAAATATGAAGGTCCTAAGTATAGCATAAATGGTTGAAAAACGTAAAATGCGAATACTTGTTTTTGTATGGTTTTTTCGCAATTATTGCTATTTTGCAACTAGGGTGACTATTTTTTAAATTTTTAACTAATTCTATATTGTAGGAAATTTTATTACGCAACTTTTATGTTAGTACAACTTTTCTCGAAAATGAATACTTTTAAAGTTATAATCAAAAAACGAAGAAAAAAATCGAATTTTTCCTTAAATTTTTAACATTTTGATTATTTAAACAATGTTCCGGACCTTTTTGAGAGGGCGGATAACTCAAATATTAGTTAGTATGTCAGTCGTTTGGGTTTTGAATGAGACATAGGTATGTGTACCAAATATCAAAAAAATATACAGGGTGGTTCTAAAGTTATGGGTTAGTAAAGAAATGGGTAAAATCGATAAAACACCCTGTAACTCGGTTATAAAAGTCGATAGGGCAAAAAATGTAGTATATCTAGAACCGGCTCGATGACCTCTATTCACCGTTAAAGTATTTTCGTTTCCCAATGAAACACCCTGTATATTTTAACGACAGTTTATTTTTTAACACTTTCCCTTCCCTATCCTTTATTGGCCGATTAGGTTGCTAATAGTTTTGTTCTATGATAATGTTAGTTAGGTGTTAATTTTAAGAAATGTTGCTGGCTACATGGACACATCTCCCAAAGGCCATAAAAAAAAAGAAGAAAAAAAATAAACAAACAGAAATCTTACATACCCTTCTATACTACAACATGACTTTGACACTTATATTACAGATAGTTATCTTTGTTTCACACTCTTAATGATAAAGAGACACAGTGTAGCCCCTAGCATCTTTGGCAAATACACTATATTTTTTATTTGGCAACAGCGCTTTCCTTAAACCTAACGGAAGCGAAAAAACTTATATCTGAGGAAAAATTTGTTGAATTTGTTTTTAAGTTTGCAGTGGTGGTTTATGATGTCATTAAATGTATGACGTGCATTCTTAATTGTTTCACTTTAGTTTATCATTGATACGTACTGTCATTAGTAATGATTATACAGGGTTTAACGAAAATACGGGTCATAAATTAAACCACGTATTCTGAGACCCAAAATAGTTGGATTGAACCTAACTTACCTTAGTACAAATTGTGCACATAAAAAAAGTTACAGCCCTTTGAAGTTACAAAAAGAAAATCTATTTTTTCGAATATATCGAAAACTATTAGAGATTTTTTATTCAAAATGGATATGTGGCATTCTTACGGCAGGAGAATCTTTAAAAAAATTATAGTGAAATTTGTGCACCCCATAAAAATTTGATGGGGGTTTTGTTCCCTTCACCCAAACTTTTGTGTACGTTCCAATTAAATTTATTGTTGTGGGACCATTAGTTAAACACAATGTGTCTAAAACTTTTTTGCCTCCTATTACTTTTTCGAAAACCCAGTATTTATCGAAATATTTTGAATATTTGTCAAATCCACCACATATTTGCATATTTAAGTATAGGGCAATAATATGAAAATTTATTTATAATTGACATTTTTAGGTATATTTTTAACCATATTAAAAAAGAAGCCACATCTCTATAAAAGGTGCCTTATCGAAAAAATACTAAGAGGCAAAAAAGTTTTCAAACACTGTGTTTAACAACTAATACTACTGCTATAATTGGTATAATTGCAACGTACACAAACTTTGGGGGGTTTAAAGGAACAAAACCCCTATAAAAAATTTATGTTAACATATTAAAAAGAAGCCGCATCTCGATAAAAACTGGTCTATCGAAAAAATACTAAGAGGTAAAAAATTTTAGAAATATTGTGTTTAACTAATAATACCACAATAATAATTTAATTGGAACGTACACAAAAGTTTGGGGCGTTAAGGAAACAAAACCCCATATAATTTTTATGGGGTATGAAAATTTCACTGTTACTTGTATTTAAGATGTTCGTACCATAAAAATTCGACATGTCCATTTTTAATAATAAATCTCCAATATATATACACACCGTTATTAAGCGTCAACGTCCTTCGGTAGGGATCTATGGAGGAGTATTACCAAGCCGCATGCCCTTATCCCTTGCCGTACCGCTCCTTCATAGGCCGATCAGACGCCAGTTATTCCAGATCAAGTCGTAGATTCTATTGAATTTTATACTACCGACATTGGCCTTTTTATTAATTTCATGACTTGGCTGAGGCTCGAACCGTCGATCGCAAATCCACTAAACTTGTCGATCGACTGCGCTTTTTCCAACTGAGCCGTCGTGACCGATAAATCTCTAATACTTTTCGATATATTGGAAAAAATCGATATTTATTTTGTAACTTCAAAGGGCTGTAATTTTTTTTATGTGCACATTTGTACTAAGGTAAGTTAGGTTCAATCGAACTATTTTTGGCTCCAGAATATGTGATTTAATTTATGATCTGTATTTTTGTTACACCCTGTATAAATGTCTATTGTCCCGTAGACGTATTTTATAAAGTTATTTTATTGAAGTGTTTAATCTTTTTTCACTATTGAGGAGATTGATGGACACAACATTAAACATCTGGAACATAATACCGACTGCTAGTAGTAGGGTATAAAGTTAAATATAGAATAGTAGTAAATAAAAAAAAACAAAAACTGCTGGCTTATGCCAGCAACTGGTATACCAACTCCTTTACTAAAGTACAGGCATGTATGTACCCAGATTTAAGCCTCATTTACACTTGGCAAATTTACTGGCTAAAAGTACTTAGGCCACTAAACTTGCCATGTGTAAACAACAGGAAAGTGTACATGCTAATAATTGTCCTCAAAGTGTACATGCTAATAATTGTCAGACAAACTTGAACTGGTTTACTGCCTCAGATTGTTTTTTACGGAGCAGTGTTATGAGCACGGAAAAGCCGAAAATTCCTATACGAATGAAGATCGACTATCTCCTTTATCGTTTCTTTCTGACTCACCCAGAGTATTTCTACGCCTTATCCAATCTCTAATCCAAACTCGTTTTTCCGGTTATTCATGAGTTGTAACATAACAATTTAAATTATGGCATTTCACCTTTCAAAACATTGACAGCAGCATGTACTAAGGCACTTGAGGTCATTCTCTTTTCAAATTACTAGCAAATAAACTTGAAAATAATAATACAGGGTGTTTCATTGGTAAAGTAACATACGTTAACTGTAGAAAGAGGATACTTAGGCGGTCTCAAAAATACCTACTTAATGGGTCTTACTCCAATAATAACAAAGATACTGGGTGTTTTATCTATTTTTCCATTTTCTTAATTGGTTCATAACTTTTTGACCACACTGTGTATTTATTTTATATTTGGCACGCAAATATCATTTAAGGCGTACAATAAATTAATTTATTTACAATTGTTAAAAATCCAGGTCCGGCTTAAAAAATATTGGAAAAATATTCCGACCCCAAAACAACAACCTGTACATAAAATTTTTTTAAAATGGATTTTTCAGTTGAAAAGAGGATAAAAAACTAAATTCAGTGGTATACTTTGAATTTTCGGCAAAATGATTTTTCTGGTGAAATTTGG
Source organism: Diabrotica virgifera virgifera (assembly GCF_917563875.1). Taxonomy (NCBI): domain Eukaryota; kingdom Metazoa; phylum Arthropoda; class Insecta; order Coleoptera; family Chrysomelidae; genus Diabrotica; species Diabrotica virgifera. The sequence continues at coordinate 137,675,994 of NC_065450.1, forward strand.
AATTTGAATTCTGAAATTAAGTGAACTGCGAGAGCTCTAAGTAGAAAAAAAAATGAAATACAGCTTACAACTTGTCAACCACACTGTATATTGATTTTATATTTAACACGCGAATATTCTTTTAGGTGTCCAGTCAATTAATTTAATTACAATTATAAAAAATCCAGGTCCGGATTAAAAAATATTGTATAAATATTCCAACCCAAAAAACACCTTGTAATTAAATTTTTTTAAAATGGATTTTGCATTTGAAAAGCGGATGAAGAACAAAATTAGTGGTATACTTTGAATTTTAGGCAAAATGATTTTTCTGGTAAAAATTTGAATTTAAATTCTGAAATTATGTGAATTGCGAAGCTCAAAGTAAAATAAATTAAAATATGACTTAATTTTAATTAATACCATTATTTAATCTAAATTGGTAAAATATTAACATTTGCACACATATCAATAATTTTTGATGACCCCCTCTGTGGCTCAGTGGTAAGAGCGCCTACCTTTGGATCGAAAGATCCGAATGGTCGTGAGTTCGAATCTCACCAGGGTCAGAAATTTTTCGTTTATTATAAATTAATAAATGAAAATAGTTTCTGTCCTTGTGGGATCGGTACTCACCGGAGGGACCGCAGACGTTCGGATACAATTAGCGTCTCTTTGCAAAGACAATGACGTCGAATTTTCAATGTAACAAGACACTTACTCAACACACACAGTACCCAGTACACATGACGCTAGGTACCTAACTACAAAAATTTACCGTACCTACGTATAAAAAAAAATAATTTTGATGGTGGTAATTTTGAATAAGTACTCTAGTTTTGAATAGTGATTATGCTGCAAATGTTCGCTGTTTTGTTATAATTATTAGCTATTTTGTTGATTAAAGTGATGTATTCTTTATTGACCCTTTATTATTTATTCATTATTTAAAGATGAATATTCGCCAAAAACTATTTTTCACACATAATAAAAAAACACTAAAATATTAACATTTTACCAATTTAGATTAAATAATGGTATTAATTAAAATTAAGTCGCATTTTAATTTTTTTCTACAAGAGCTCTCGCAATTGACATAATTTCAGAAATCAAATTCAAAATTTTACCAGAAAAATCATTTTGTCGAAAATTCAAAGTATACCACTAATTTTCTTTTTAATCCTCTTTTCAAATGCGAAACCCATTTTAAAGAAAATTAATATACAAGGTGTTTTCTTGGGTCGGAATATTTACACAAAATTTTTTAATCCGGACCTGGATTTTTTTATAATTGTAAATAAATTAATTGATTGTACACCTAAAAGAATATTCGCGTGTTAAATATAAAATCAATATACAGTGAGGTTGACAAGTTGTAAGCTGTATTTCAATTTTTTTCTACTTAGAGCTCTCGCAATTAACTTAATTTCCGAATTCAAATTCAAAATTTCACCAGAAAAATCATTTTGCCGAATATTCAAATTATACCACTGAAATTAGTTCTTCATCCTCTTTTCAACTGAAAAATCCATTTTAAAAAAATTTAATGTACAGGGTGTTGTTTTGGGGTCGGAATATTTTTCCAATATTTTTTAATGCGGATCTGGATTTCTTACAATTGTAAATAAATTAATTTATTCTACACCTTAAATGATATTTGCTTGCTAAATATAAAATAAATATACAGTGTGGTTAAAAAGTTATGAACCAATTAAGAAAATGACAAAATGGTTAAAACACCCAGTATCTTTGTTATTAATGGAGTAAGATCCATTAAGTATGGTATTTTTAAGATCGCCTAAGTGTCCTCTTTCTACAGTTAACGTATGTTACTTTCCCAATGAAACACCCTGTATGTAGACGGAAAACGACAAGAAAGTTCAGCATTGGGACTACGTGCATTATCGTATTATTCGATCGCATGATTCGATCGTATTCTCAAGGAATATAGACGTTCTAGAAGAGACTACACTAAACTCAACACGGACGTTTGCTGTGATTGGCAGTCATCGTCATCTGATTTTGACATAACCGCTTCGGTATGTTCCGGTCTCTCTGCTCCGAATATAACCTAAATATGCTATTTCTAATCTATTATCTTTGTTTGTAGGTAACACATTTTAAAGAGAGAAAATATTGTTCTAGTTCTAGTTGACAGTAAATATAATTACATATTGAATTATTAAGTAATATTAAGTATATGGTTGGAAGAGGGGTTTTTCAAGACCTGTTACAGTCTGTTTCAGTTCCAAAAATTATCTGTTTCAAGAAAACTGTTTCAGTTTCAAACTGTTCCAAATCTAACACAGTGTTGCGGGTTGCTGCACTGCACTGAAAAGTTGAAAAGTATATCAATCAAGACACAAAAATGAAAAATGTAGCTCAGTTTGGAACTTTTTTACCAAAGATGACATTGACAATAGGATTGCGAAGTGTCAGTTACAAAAATATCCTATAAATATGCTATAAATCATTAATAATTAAATTAAAAAAAACTTATTGACATTATTAACAGCACAATACCGCAACACCGATCTCTGTTAGTAGTTGTAAATACACAATACACTATTCTGATGTGTGATAATTGATAATAATGTTAAAAAAATCGTTCCATTGGAACAGAAAAACTTATTGCTCAGTATCTGTTCCAAATAAAAACCTGTTTCGAAAAGAACAGATCCTGTTCCAAAGTACCATCTCTAATTAAGTATGTACAATAAAGATTTTTTCCTTTGTCCTTTGGTGATATGTAGGTAAAAATATCCTACTTATATGCGAATGTGTAACTTTAAATCCAATATTTTTGTAAATTTTTTATTATTTAGGTAGGTTTTGTTTAGTTAGAGCAGGGGTTCCCAAACTGGGGGGCGCGCCCCCCCTGGGGGCGTAAGGACATGTCAGGGGGGGCGCGAGACAAGTCGAAAATTAAATTAAATTCAGGTGCCTACCTAGTCTTTCTAAAATTCTAAATTAACCATGATGTTTAGAAAATTAAAACAAACCACTGTAACATCTGACTTTACTACATAAATTTGAAATCGAAGGCTTGAAAGAATGGAATGTGAGCCGTTCAATGTGGCAATAGCGCGCATAATTTGACAACCGAGCGTTTTCAAGCACTGCCTCCCTCCTTCCCTCCTAACCGCCAGACGCAGGTCAGCTAACCGCAGACGCAGCTCTAATCAATTGTGACTCAGTGTTTGAGGTGGTGTTTGAGATACCTTGGCGTAGCCTGCACTTATTTTTGCATTATAAAAGCGTACGTGTTGTGAAATTTTAATTGTGGTAGTTGACTTTTATTGATTTCGTTGATTTGAGTGAGGGAAGATAATTGTAGTCAAGATGAGCTCAGCAAAGAAACGCAAGTATAATGATGGTTATATCAAATATGGGTTTATTTGTATGCGTAAAGATAATGTCGAACATCCTCAGTGTGTAATTTGCTATGAAGTATTAAGTAATGATGCAATGAGACCTAATCGTCTTGAAAGACATTTGTCATCCAAACATAACCCTTTTAAAGACAAATCAAAGGAATTTTTTGCTACAAAATCCGAAAATTTAAAACGCATGAAGTTAGATAGTACTGGTTCTACTGCTCAGTCATCTGAAAAAGTTCTTGAAGCTTCATATGAGCTATCACTTCTGATTGCTAAAGAAAAGAAGAGCCATATTATTGGAGAGACGCTTGTTAAACCGTGTTTGTTAAAGGCAGCTGATATTATTCTTGGAACGCAGAGTAAGCAAAAGTTATCTCAAATACCTCTTTCTGACAATACCGTGAAACGTCGCATTGATGATATGGCCGAAGACATACAAAACCAGGTAGTTGATGCAGTAAAACAATCGCCATTTTTTGCTAGTCAGCTAGACGAGAGTACCGACATAGCACAATGTTCTCAGTTAATTGTTTATGTTCGGTATGTTGAAAATGATAGAGTGAAAGAGGAGCTACTCTTTTTTACAGAGTTGGAGACCACGACAAAAGCTATTGATGTTATGAAAGCAGTGTCAGACTTTTTTGACAAACAGGAAATCTCTTGGCAAAAACTAATCGGTGTATGTGTTACAGTTCAAGTTGATTCTCAGTCAGAGTTGACTCCAACTAGTTGGAGTCAACTCCAACTGAAACGAGCAGTAAAAGTTGATTTTAAAAATTTAAATCAACTTTTACTAGTTGGAGTTGACTCTTCCTGGATCGATTCAGTAAATGTTGATTATAGGAGAATCTCAAGTGCATTTTTGATGAGTGTGCGTTTCTTTGTTTTGACCGTTTCAAGTACTTATTAGTATAGTCTGTTAGGTAAATTATTCTGATTCGATTTTTTGCACAAACTTACTCAAAGAAATACATCCGTATAACAATCCTTATAACAAATACACAGGGTGTCACGCGGTACCGCGGTCGAAAAATTGTTTAACCAATTTCAGTAAAGTCAGTCAGTAAAGTGACTCTTTATCGAAAGAGTCTGATATTATGAGCAGAGGAACAGACGCGTTCGATAAAGAGTATTGAGGTGGTAAAATTGTATCGTCAATCATAAAAAACATTAACACTTACTTAAACTTTGAGGATTTCTTTTAATTTTAGACGAAATAAAAAATTCGTATGACAGTAATGACAGATGACTTTTGCATGATGGTCGGTTTTGATGTGTAATCGATAGTTATCAATATTGTATACCTACCTAATTACTAAATCTGTAAAGTTTTGATTTATTTTGTATGAATATAATTGCGAAACACTATAGAATTTTACCTTTTGACATAAATTTTATTAATAATAAGATAAATTTCGTCCAATATTTTTAATAATTAAAGTAAAAAAAATTTAATTTCACTCAAATAAATAATCGATTGCTGACATTGACCACTTACATTCAATCTCGGTTAATTTGATTAATTATCGCGGCAGGTAAAGTAACATTCTTCTTTCAATACAACAAAGTGTTACTTTACTGCCGAAAATGAGGACAAATGAGTACAATACTGACTGATTTTAGTGAAGTTTGGCGATAAACAATGATTTTAAGCAAATTCGCAAAAATACATAATTTTTTCACTTCGTACAAATTTTTTTTTAGATCCGTTGGGCCTTTTTGTCTATAAAATTGACTGTTGTCGAGTTATTAGCGACTTAAAATTTGAAAAACGCCAAAATAACCATTTTCAAGGTTTAATAACTCGGTTAAAGATAATTATTGTGTGAAAGTCGAGCGAGCGGCCGTGGAGTAACGGCATAATCGCTGGCCTCATACGCCAGTGCACGTGGGTTCGAGCCCTGCTAAAGACAAACCATTTTCATTTTCAATAATGACACGAGCCGTCTCACCGTGCCTCGGAGAGCACGTTAAGCAGTCGGTCCCCCTGGGCTAGTGTACATCGACACTAGTTACTTGAAACAGGGTTAAAGATGTAATTGGCGCCGGAACTGTCCGAAAGGCAAAAATGCCATACGATATTATATATTATGAAAGTCAGAAACTAAAAAAAATCAAAGATTAAAACTACCTCTATAAGATCCTGAAGAAATTTTTGTCATTATTTCATTAATAAGATATTATTTTTAATTATCAACAATGAGCGCTAACCTTGTATTGAGGCGGCCGTCAATGTGAGTGCGAGTGAGATTCACCATTGGACGGCCGGAATGGTGCATCTCTTTAGCACTCCCCATTGACGGCCGCCTGATACGCACTTAGTGCTCATTTTTAATAATTAAAGATAAAGCTCAGTAATAAAATAGTGACAAACATTTCTGCTGGATCTTGTAGAGGGGCTATAAACTTTGATTTGGTCACTTTCTGACTTTCATAATAATGGATTTTAATGGAGTTAAGCCTTGAAAATGGCTATTTTCGCATTTTTCAAATTTTAAATCGCGTATAACTCGACAACAATCAATGTTAGAGAAAAATCACAAAATACTTTTTTGGCTCAGAATAACCCAAATGATCTAAAAAAAATTGTTTGAAGTGAAAAAATTATTTTTGTGAATTTGTCTAAAAAAAATTGTTAACAATTTATCGATCAAGGTACTACTTGGCACCCAGTAGATTTGTTATGAGGACCTCTTTTTGAGTAAGTTTGTGCAAAAAATTCGAATCGGAGTAATTTACCTAACGGGGGCGACGATACAGCCTAGACTAATTTGAACATATTCAGTAACATTTAATTTCTAGAATCGGCTGTTTGTGTGAATCAGAATCAACTTTTACTAAACGGCATTGGGAAGAGTATACTTTTCCTAGTTGGAGTCTACTTTTACTAGTAAATGTTGAATATAAATCTTCATTTTATATTTAAAATCAACTTTTACTGAAACCAGCCGTTAGAGTTGACTCCAACTAGTTGGAGTCAACTCCAACTGGATAATCAACTTGAACTGTAACATATGTACGGATGGCGCGCCTTCAATGCTTGGTTCTCGCTCAGGATTTGTACAATTAGTAAGAGAGAAAAATGCTGATGTGACTGCGATACATTGTGTTATACATCGACAAGCCTTGGCAGCAAAAACTCTTTGAAATGAATGCAATGCTGTCTTAAAGTTGTGTATTAAAGTAGTGAATTACATAAAAAACAGTGCGTTGAATACTCGACTGTTTAAATCTCTTTGTGAAGATTTAGGAAGTGATCACAAAACACTGCTATTTCATACAGAAGTACGATGGCTCTCAAAAGGAAACATGTTAGCAAGATTATTTGACCTTCGAGATGAAGTAATCACCTTCTTGGAACAGCAAAAGCAAAATGAACTAAGCGTGGCCTTCAAAAAAAGTTGTACCCAAGTAATATTGGCTTATTTGTCAGATCTCTTTGACTCGTTGAACAGCCTTAACTTAAAACTGCAGGGTGGAGACTCAAATATAGTTACTCATCGTGATGCGATTAATATGTATATTGAGAAACTGCAACTTTGGAGGCGTAAAATGTCAGCAAACCCCTGCAATTATTCGAGTTTTCCTAAAGTAGAGTCAATGTCAGAAGAAACACGCTTCAGAGATATTTATGAAGGATCAAGTTTGAAAATCCGAATATCAAACCATTTGGAGAGCCTAATTGCAGAGTTCCAGAAATACTTTCCAAACACTTGTGACGATAGTTTTTTTTTTAGAATGTCAACCGACCCATTCCATGTCAACATAGACTCCTTGCCTGAATTACTTCAAGAAGATGCTTTGCAAATAAAACATGATTCCTCTGCCAAATACAACTTTGATATAATGGACAAACCTTCATTTTGGTTAAAATATTTCAAAGTGTATCCTAGTGTATCACGGAAAGCTCTTCGTTTATATTTGCCTTTTGAAGTACCTATTTGTGCGAAAAAGCATTTTCAACACTTGTGGCAATTAAAACAAAGTATCGAAATAAACTTGATGCTGCTAGTGACTTGCGCTGTGCACTTACTAAAACTCAGCCACGAATAGGCATACTAGTAAAGAAAATGCAAGCCCATCCATCTCATTAACCAACCTAATCTATTTTTTCTTTTATTAATAATTTTTGTATTTTATTAAAACTGATATTGTTGTATTTTATGGCAGTATGTATATATAAATAAATGTTTTGTTTTTTATGTAACACTTATTTGATTTTGTTTTGTTCCCAGGCATATACAATTTATTATTAAGGGGGGGGGGGGCGAGAAACTTTCATTTCAACAAAAGGGGGCGTGGTACAAAAAAGTTTGGGAACCCCTGAGTTAGAGGGTTCTTCCTCTTATTACTTTTATTTCTAGAATATTATTATTACTCTCTTTGCATTACTTCTTGTCGGCTTTCTATTTATTTTCCTCCAAACTTTTTTGTATCATATCAAAGTGAATACCTTTTACACCCATATGCTGATCAACTGTCGCCCACCACGTCTTTTTCAGTCTTCCCCTTATATTTCTTCCAGGGATTAAGCATCTCTCTGCTATTTGTATGGGATGGTCCTCATCTCTTTGTTGCTCATAACTTAACCACCTTAACCTGTTTCTTATTTTGTTTCCAATGGAATCCACACCCAATTTCCTCTTATATACTCATTCTTAATTTTATCTTTTCCAGTTACTCCACTCGACCAACAAATGACAAAGCATTCGCCTCTCACTAATATACAATTTCTGTTCATCCCAATGTTTTACTGCCAAAAATTCAGTACCATGCATCATAACTAGTCTTAACCCTTTCGCTGCGTAAAGCGCACATGCGCGCCCTCCTATTTCTTTGTAAAATGCGTATGGCGCACATGAGCGGCCTATGTATATGGTGATTTCCATATACATTTAAAATTGACTCAGTTTCAGGAGATCAAGGAAACTTTGTCCGCATTTTATTAAAGGTCACTTCTATTCATAGGTGGCGTCGCGGCTCGGTGAATCATGTGGTTAGGTTTGCAGAGCTATTCATAGGTGGCGTCGCAGATCAGTTACTCACATAGTTAGGTTTTCAAAGGTGTTGTCGTTTCAAACGGTTTAGTGTGATTATAAGTTTAATTATTTGTATAATAATGGCTGATTTAAATAAAGCTGGACCTTCAGGCGTAAAAAGACGTAAGACCGTGAAAGTGAGAAATGAAAAAAATCTGAGTGTTGAGGAATTGATGCAGTTTTTATATAATTCAGACTCAGATGAAGATTATGAAGACTCTGATGTAGATAACTGTAAGTAAATAAATGTAATAATAAACTTGTGGTCTGAAATTAATATTTTTAGTTGAAATTGAAAATGTTTCGGAAGACTCTTCTGGAAGTGATACTGAGGATGATGTACTACAGAACGAGTTAAATAATACCGTTGCAGATAATCCTGACGTACAGATTACAGACAATGAATGGACCGAAGCAACTAGCGGTATGAAACAAATTCCATTTACAAAAAGAAGTGGATTGTTAGTCGATAGTCCTGGTGATAGTGCGTACGATTGGTTTAGGCTGTTGTTTGACGATGAACTTTTAAATATGATTGTCTTACAAACTAACAGTTATGCAGTTGAAGTTCTTTCTACCAGCAAAGGATGTGACCGTTCAAGGATTTCCCTATGGAAGGAATTAACAATATCGGAATTGCTAATATTTATTGGATTAACCTTCCATACAGGAACAATCCAATTGCCTAGCATACAAGACTACTGGAAGAAAAATAGATTATTTTCGACTTGTTTTTCTTCATACATGAGTAGAGACCGCTATTTGCTTATAATGCGATGCCTTCATTTTGCCGAAAATGTAAAAGAAAATGAACCAGTTCCAGTAGATTGATTATATAAGGTAAGACCCTTGCTGTTCTTCTTCTTCTTAGCCTTCTATCGTCCACGTTTGGACATAGGCCTCTCCCAACTCCTTCCATCGGTCTCTATGCTAGATCATTTTAATAACAAAATGAAGACGGTATACTATCCAGGGAAGTATTTATCTCTAGACGAATCTATGATCTTGTGGAAAGGAAAACTGGTATTCAAGCAATATCTCCCTAAGAAACGACATAAGTATGGAGTAAAGCTTTATATGCTGACAGAAGCCGATTCAACAATTTTGGATATCCATATATATGCTGGTGCAGGTGATGCAACTGCTGGTAAGTCTCATACAGAAAGAGTGGTGCTACACCTAATGCGTAATTTTTTCGACCATGGACATTCACTTCATATGGACAACTATTACAATAGTTATAACTTGGCCAAATTACTACTGGATAAAAATAGTTTTTGTACAGGCACTCTGAGAAAAGATAGGAAAGGCTGTCCAAAAAACGTCGTAGACGCAAAGTTAAAAAAAGGCCAGACCAAAAGTATGTACCTCAACAACGTAATGGTTGGAAAATGGCGAGACAAAAGAGATATCATTTACATTTCAACTGAATATAAAAATGAGATGGTAACCGTAAGAAATAGACGAGGGGATGAGAAAATTAAACCACTGCCAATCATTCAATATAATAAATATATGGGCGGAGTAGATCTTCAAGACCAAATGTCTTCTTATTATCCGCCGACACGCAAAACTTTACGTTGGTACAAAAAAATTGGCATACATCTGTTTCAGCTATATTTGCAAAATGCTCATAGATTGTATAATAAGTACCACGGAAATAACAAAATGTCATATTATAAGTTTCGATTGTCAATACTTGAAAAGTTATTACCAGAAAAATGTCAAGGAACAGCAGTTGTAACGGCAGAAGTAGCAGTTACTTCGGGTGTAAACCACACACCTTCAAAAATTGAGTTACATAATGAACGTGGTAAAACTCTTAGAAAAAAATGTCGGACATGCAATAAAAATAAGATACGTAAGGATACTATTTATCATTGTCAAGAATGTCCCGATAAACCTGGCCTCTGCTTAGGCAAATGTTTCAGAGAATATCATGTATCAATATAGAAAGACATTAGGAAAAAATTAATATTTTTTTTTTTTTTTTTTTTATTTTTTATTTTTATTTATCCGCATCAACCACTCGGGTTATTAGCGGTATATTTATAATACAAAATAGATAGAGCAAAAGATACATTTTTAGAATATATATAAGAATGACAAAAATATGGAAATTATTTAGAGTTTACAAAGAAAAATAGAAATGAATCATAATTTGTTATACAGTTTACAATGATTTACAAAAGATAAAACTTCATTGAATTTTGTGACCAGTGCTTCTTTCAGGCTGTTGGGTATCTTGAATATTGTTTTCGCTGAAGTGTATTCTGGACATTCTATTATTATATGGTTAACTGTGAGAGGTATTTGGCATCTTTGGCACATTGGTGGCGGTTCCTTGGAGATTACGTAGCTGTGGGTAAGTCGTGTGTGTCCGAGCCGGAGTCTGCTGATAATTACTTGGTCTTTTCTTTTTGGTGGCATAGGAAGATTTTTTGAAGATACGTCTGGTTTAATGGTTTTCAGATTTGTGTTTGTTTGATCCCATATTTCTTGCCAGATTTTGTTTACATGATTCTTGAATAAAGGTTTAGTGTCAGAGATTGGTATGCCTGTTGTAGTCGGAATGTTCACATTGTTTATCGCTTCGAACGCTGTTTTGTCTGCTAACTCATTACCAGTTATTCCTACATGGGATGGGACCCACATAAATGAGATGGTTTTCCCAGAAAATTGGAGCTGATGCAACGCGTCTTTAATTAGAAATAGATTGATGTGGGTAGGGTAAACATGTTTGATGGCCTGTAAAGAACTTAGTGAATCTGATAATATTAGTATTTAGTAAATTTATTCGTTGTTGACAGGATTGAATTAAATTGTTGATATGTAAAGTCCATGTGAGTTGTGAGTCAAATACTATACCTAAAAATTTGATTTCACGGACTTGTTTCAGAGAGTATCCATTTAGACACAGGTTTAAGTTGTATTCCTCTCTTTTTTTGTCAAAGATTATTACTTTAGTCTTCTCAGTTAAAAATGTTAAACCAGTCTCTAACGACCACTTTTCCAGGCTGTTTAATGTTCTTTGTAGAATTTGCCTAGCTAAACCTATATTTTTACTTTTAACATATATTACTAGATCATCAGCATAAATACTAGCTTTTACAGGAAGCTCTATATAGTTTGTTATATTATTAATTGCGATTAGGAATAATATTGTGCTTAAGGCCGATCCTTGAGGAATTCCATTATGGAGTGATTTCGATGTTGATATGAATCCATTGGTTTTTACTTGTATGGACCTGTTTTGAAGAAAATTTTTGGTAAAAGCGAGAAACTTACCATCTATTTTCCAGTTTTTCATCATTTTGAGAATATAATGCGTCCATGTCGTGTCGAAAGCTTTTTTAATGTCAAAAAATATTGCGATTACTTTTTGTTGTTTTGTAAATGCTTTATGAATTTCCGATTCTAGTGCGACTATATTATCAGTTGTCGATCTGTCTGAACGGTATCCGCTTTGTATTGGAGTAAAAAGGTTTCTGTTTTCCAAGTGCCATTTCAGTCTTTTACTTAATATTCTTTCCATTGCTTTGCATATATTACTGGTGAGCGATATTGGACGATATGAGGATGGTAAGTTTTTTGGCTTATTCATTTTTAAAAATGGAATTATAATTGCTTGACGCCATATTGAAGGGAACTTTTTATTTGTGTAAATATTGTTAAAGATGTCGACTAAAATTTTCTTTGCCGATTCCGGTAATTTCTCAATAAATATAGTTGGAATATCATCAGGTCCTGGAGAAGTTTTTTTAGCATTACTTAGGCTTTCGTTAAGCTCATCTAGTGTAATAGGCATATTGAGAGGGCATAAAATATCTTCTATTTCGATCTGTGACAATTCGGATTTTTCTTTGTGTTTTAAGAAAATAGAGTTATATTGGTCATTGCTAGAATGTAATTGATAGTGATCTGCTAAGATTTCTACAATTTCTAGTTTATTTGAAGTAATTAAGTTATCTGTAGTAATGGTGTCGATATGATTAACTTTGTTTGAGCCTTTTATTTTCCTTATTTTCTGCCATATATCACTTATTGGTGTAGATGAATTTATTGACGAGACATAATCGGCCCAGCTTTCTTTCTTAGATTTTTTGATTAGAAATCTGGATATGGCTCTTAAGGCTCTAAATCTAGCTAAGTTGTCTTCAGAATTGTGTTTTTTAAATATATTAAATGAATGTTTTGTTTGTTTCAAAGAAGTCTCTATTTCGATATTCCACCAGGGTATGGGTGTTTTAGTGGTAGCTTTAGTTTTTCCAATCGCTTCTCTTGCTGAATCAACTATAACATTATTAAAATTTGTTATTGTTGTGTCTACATCTTCTAATATTTTGAAGTCTTCCATTCGTGCAGTTACTAAACTAATGTACTTTTCCCAATCTGCTGACTTTAATTTCCATGTTTCATATGGTTTTGTATTAATGTTTGCGTCTTTAATATGAGTGATTAAAATTGGTAGATGGTCGCTGTCATATAAGTGTGAAAGCGTATTCCACTCAAGTAGTGGTGCTAAAGTTGAATCGCTGAGGGATAAATCAATGGTTGAAAACGTGCCATTGTATGCGTTGAAACGGGTAGGCATTCCCGTATTTAATAGTACTAGTTTGAGGTTGTTAATTATTTCCAATAGAGTTTTGCCATTTTTGTCAGTTTTTTCAGATCCCCAAGATTCGTTATGACAGTTTGTGTCAGCCAGAATTAATTTAGGAGATGGAATTTGTTCTATCACTTTTTGTAGTTCTAGGAGTATGGATTCGTCTGGATGTGGTAGATATATACTGCAAATGTTGATTTTGAAATGATGAAGTATTGACACTGCAACCGCTTCTAAATTTGTGTTTATCGGAATTTCTTTGGACTCGACAGTAGATTTCACAAAGATACCTACACCACCGCTAGCTATCTGCTGCACCGGTCTACATTTAGTGTAAGATGTATAGTTTTTTAAATTTACTTTATTATTAGAAAGTCGCGTTTCTTGTAAACATATTACTAAAGGTGAAAATTCATTGATTAGTATTTTTAAGTTTTCGATATGGCTGTAGAAGCCATTTAAATTCCATTGAACTATGAATTTGTTATTGAATAGGGTTACAGTCGCTTTCTTCCTCAGTAACAGAAGAGTAGTTGTCTGTTCCGTTTATCTTTTTTAAAATCCTTGAAATATTGTTTTTAAGGCGTCGGTCGTTTGCGTTTGCGTGCACCATTTGCAATTCAGCGCTAAGTCCTTGTAGGTCATTAGTATAATCCTTTGCTATTGTTTCAGGCAATTTGGAACCTATAGCATTTGTAATATAGTCACATAGTTCTGTATATTTTAGTGGGTAAAGAGTAGTGGCTGACGATAAAATGGCTTCTATAGGTTTCATTGAGGTTTCGATGTTAAGTGCTTTTTTTATTCTTTTGGGTGCAGATTGCTTTGGAGCTGGAAGTATTATTTTTTGATTTTCTGACTCTATTATTTCAGGAGATGTTGAAATTTGTCTTTTGATAGAAGTATGTGCTACTATGTTGGTAGTATTAGATGATGATTCAGATAGGTTTTGTGAGTTGGAGGAGGCACTTGGTGGTGGATTGGTTATAGAAGTAGGAGGAGTACTGGATTGATGAGCAGTTGGAGACTCTGATGTAATGGATTTTTGGTTTATTGGATAATTTTCTGTTTCAGAAATATTAACATTCATAGGTTGAGATAACTGGTCAAGATTTTGTTCATTAATTGATTCAGTAGTGCAGTTTTCATCTTTATGCCCTGTGGTATTACATTTAGAGCAATTTAGACCATCTAAGGAAAGATAAATTCTGTAAGCGGTGTTGTCGTGAGATATTAGAAGTGAATTTGGGATAGACTTATTAATTGTTGGAGAAACAAATACTTGACGCCTAAAGCTCAATATATGACTGTATTCAGATTCAGGCATGCCAACTTTTAAAAATGTTATTTTAGACACTGCAGTAAGCTCCAATTTTTTAAGCTCTTCTTCGATTATAGTATTTGGAATACTGGGACAGACACCTGATATCACTAGTCGGCTTGCAGGAGTAATTAATCTTCTGATCTCTATGTCGTTTCCTTGTATTGAAACGGATTTGTGATTATGTAGTAAATTTTCTACGATTGTGGTGTTACTAAGATAGATGCATACTCGGTTGTTTGAGATTCTGGACGCGAAGATGATATTTTTTGGTTGTACTAAAGTTCCTATTGCTGTTATGTATTCATGTATTTTTATGTCTGGTACAGATGACAAAACGACTGCTTGTTGCTTGGTGGGGAAGTTAAAATTCGTTACGGCGTTGGAATAAGTAATTGTTGAAGATGTTGAAGAGGTAGTTTGTGTTGATAGTGGTTTGGTATGAGTTAAATTATCGCTATCCATTTTTAATTTTTGCTTTCTTCATTTGAAGGAAATTTTCTAGAGCCGCTCCTGACTTAATTTAAATAAGCCGGTTATTCGGCGTTTTTATTTTAAATAAAAATGGATTTTCTGTTGGTTAGGTTTCAGCAATATTCTTTAAGAAATGGTTTGATATGGTCGAAATGAAAATTGTACTTACAATTTTTCTTCTCTGCACTTAAAAACCACTTTAAACTTCACTCTTATTACAAACTTGTTTTCTAATTATTGGTATAAACCAACAAAAAACACGTTTAATCGGAGCTGAAATGTATCGATACTTTTATAACGAGTTCCAGGGCCGGAGTCAAATTAATATTTTGTATACTTTTATTTTACATTATATGTTATTTGTTTATTTTACATCCTGTTTGAATGAATAAAATTTTTGTTTAGATCAAAAAAGTCGATTTAATTTACTAAATACAAAAATTTGTATCAAGCGCACAAGTGCGTCCTCCGCATTTTTAAAAGAAATTTCTTGAAAACTGCGTACAGCGCACATGTGCGTCTTGCAAAAATTCAGAAGAAAAATTATAATAATCCGTTTTAACATATGTACAAAAAACAATTGTTGAAAAAATATCGCATTTAGTTTTAAAAAACTACTGCCGCACTGGTCAGCGATATGTATTTATTTGACGCAGCGAAAGGGTTAATGCAGTCCTATAAAACTTACTTTTGAGTTTTATTGGTACCTTTCTATCACACAGTACTTACTACACTTACCCCTTCTCATTTCATCTATTTAGCCCTGGATCCCGCGTATGAAAAAAAAAACTGGATTAATAGCAAGCTAAAAATTTGTTAATGGCTTAACGGTATCTAGTCGGACAAACTTTGATGTACGGGAACACTGGAAGTTTTAATTGTGGAACAGTTTAAAAATTTGGAACGCCAGATTACGAAAATGTCACATGTATTTTGTGTGACAAAACATCCAATTGATTTGTTATCCTTTCATTAAACTCTCATGCAAAAATCAGATTGCTGTTACTAACTAACATGATTCCTCTCATTTGACATGTTCTTCGAGTTCCACTCATTAAAATGCCCAGTTGGTAATAAACACCAGTCTGATTTTTGCATGAGAGTTTAACGAAAGGTTAACACATTAATTGATGTTTTTTCGAACAAAATACATGGAACGTTTTCCTAATCTGACGTTCCAAATTTATAAACTGTTTGTCTGACTAGACATTGTTAAGCCATTAACAAATTTTCAGCTTGCTATTAATCAACTTTTTGTTCATACGCGGTATCCAGGTCTATTACTTGTATACTGAATTTGCTCTATCGAGATTCACTTTGACACTGACGTTAGTAATTTCTTTTTTGAAAAGTTCAGTTGTCAGAAGTGACTGGAAATTGCTACAAAACCAACGCACCTGCTCATATCAAATATTATTAGTAGTAAACAGACATAAAAATAACAAACCGTACGCCAATCAATAATTATTTATTTACACCATTATAATGTATTGATAACGAGATAATGAGAAAATTATTTATTGTACAAAATAAAAATATTTTGTAGAAATAAACTTCACAAAATTTTATGAGATTAGTAGACACTCCCACTATTTCTAATAATTCTTCTTTTTTTAATGAAAGATTAAGTTGATTTTAGCAGTTAATAGTGTGAGGTAGGAATTTTTGTGTTTTATGTTTCCTATTCCGAATGTGTCAAAAAAAATCTCGCGAGAGTGAATGTAGTAATATCTAGTATCTCCATGTACTTTCTCATTGCTCAGTAATATCGATCCTACATACATAAAACTATCATCTTGTGAAACTCTTGTTTATCCCAGCTAACTACTCTATGTGGATTTGTAATACCATCTTTAAAAGAATATTCTGTTTTCATTGCTCTAACTCTGATTGTTACCATCTCATACATGTCTAGCAGCACTCACATATTCAGCCGGCATTACTTTCCTACTTAGTACCAGTAGGTTTCCAGTAACTTTGGCATATCGATACATTTTTGGCAAAGTAACGTAAGTGATATTTTTGGCGAAAATCATGTTTTTCCATTAAACTAACACTATTATTGTTTAGAAGGTACTGCCAAAGTGTAGTAAGCCTAGAATTACTTTAAACATGATATATGTATACTACACTTTGTTACTACACTTTGACAGTGCCTTCAGAACAATAGTAGCGTTAGTTTAATGGAAAAACATGATTTTCAAAAATGTCACTTACGTTACTTTGTTAAAAATGTATC
This sequence comes from Diabrotica virgifera virgifera, assembly GCF_917563875.1. Classification (NCBI taxonomy): domain Eukaryota; kingdom Metazoa; phylum Arthropoda; class Insecta; order Coleoptera; family Chrysomelidae; genus Diabrotica; species Diabrotica virgifera. The sequence goes on from NC_065450.1 coordinate 137,693,032, forward strand.
GATATTTTTCTCACGATTAATAAAGTACTATGTGCAAGCCTTTCATTTTCTCCAAGTTTTTCCATTAGCCGTCTTAAAATAAAAGTTGCTGTTGTGGACCTGCCTTGCATAAATTCAAAATGACTTTAATTTCTATAACCTTACACTAAATTTTGTTTTCACCATAAATATACAATAATAAAAAATGTTTACTAGAAATACAAACTAAATAAAACACTAAATACCTAATGTTTAAATTTTTTTATTCTTAATTAAAAATCTGGGAAATCAAAGGAGGGGAGGCTCTTATTGGTGCAATGGTGAAGGTAAAACCCCCTCTAAACCCCGCCTGGGACCCAGTATATTTTGATTTTAAAAGTACAACTCTAGTATATAATGCTGTCTGTAAAATAACATCATTACTTAATTAACAATTCTTTAAAATTCAGACCTAAATTAAGTATGCATACATAAATATAAGAAATTTCACAATATTATGAATCACTATAAAAACAAACTAACATTCTTGTAAATTAGCCTATACAACTACAGTAGAACCCTGATCCGTGTGTAGATTATCCGTGCTATGATTACTCAAATTGAATTTTTGAGGTTTCATCAAAATAGAGTCACTATAAATCACTCGACAGAAACTCTATATACAGAAAAGGAGACTCATAATGAAAGGTTTATTTTTTCTGTTATCTTTTTATGATAGGTACATATCATGTACAGTCGGAAAAATGAAAGAATACCCATGAACGACCACATCAATCACTTATTTTGTATTTGCTGTCGTTTTCCATAAATGACAAACGTTCGTTATAGAAAAAGACAGCAAATACAAAATAAGTGATTGATGTGATCGTTCATGGGTATTCTTTCATTTTTCCGACTGTATATACATATGTATCATATTATATAAGAAATTAATGATCAGATTATCCATGCTTTTCAATTATCCGTGCCACGTCCGGTCCCGAGGAGCACGGATAATTGAGGTTCTAAGTACTGTATAATAAAAATTTAATACAGATACCAAACAAAAAATATTTGTGAGCTAAAAAACTATCTAAATATCAAATTCAATGTTTATTTTATTTTTTATTTTTATTTATTTATTAATCATACGGGAAAACCCCATTAAAAGTGTAATTATAAAGTCAATAATAATAATAACTAGCATCAACACAAAAAAGTAGTACACATAAGAAGATACAATGCAATAATACAAGCAATCAAGCTTACTTACTCATCAATCATGTTTACTCAGTTTCTCTTTTTATTTGAGCGAAAAGGCTCCTGCTTATCAATTTTTCGCTTCTTTGTAATTTCTTTGCCTTTTTCTAAAATTATTCCATTGTTCTTTGAACTACAATGCTTCTTTTGGTGTTTTCCTTGATCACAATTATCAGCTCTAGCTTCCCTCTGACAAACTCATTAATTTGCTCCTCATGCCTTGATTTCATAATTGAAGTTTCTTCCAAACACCTTGCAGCATCATCTAAAACAGAGTTAGTATTATTCACAAGGTATTCTTCACTTATATACTTTACAGCTGCACTGGTAACAGTGAATACAAATTTTACAAACTCTACAAAACAATGTGTAAGGCTGTTGTCTCCAATAGACGCTGTAGGCTGCGTATGTCACGCTATAGGAAAATTGTTCATTTTCGTTCTTTTAATGAACTTTGAAGGAAAAAAACTATCTTACAACCGAAAAGAGTTAAAGAAAAGAGTAATTCCAAAACAAATTCAAATTAAGGAGTGAATTGTAGTGGCCACCGACTTAACCGTTGGTATCCAATAGATACCTTAGGCTGTGTACAGTGTTTATTGGAGACCACTGCCTTACACTCACTTTCATATACCTGTGTTAAAGTTACATTATGTAATATAATAGGATCCCTAAGGGATTTTACCTGAAATTGCTCATGTACCTTCACATTCTTCACATACTAGGTGGCACCTCAATCATTAATTTCTCTACAACCATTTTTCTTGTATTTTTGACAGATGCATGGTTCTTAATTCTTCATTATGTCCAGCATGTGTTTTCCAATACATAACTGACGGAAACCTGTCCTTGATCTCTCAGTTTGCAAATCAGTCTGGAGGGACAATTAATGGACTAGATTTCTCTGTCCTAATTTTAAAGTTGGGCTTATATCCTAAAGATAGACAAGTACCTATAAGTTTTAATTATTGCAAGTAACAAAGGACTTACCATATAAATGAATATAATATACTCTCCTAGCATATTATTATGTTACTTCTGATTAGGTTACACTCATAGCTTCTGTTTATTATTATGTTACACTCATAGCATGACATTGATTATACTCGTAGTATAAATCATCTTGTTTCTTTGTGTGAACTGTTGTAGACCTTACATAACTTGTCTCAATTTTCTGCATATCTTTCCACGTCTTCATATTTCCATTCTGAACAAATTTTTCAAAAACATGAAAGTATAAGACAGACAAAAAATATACAATATACATAACCACAAAAATTGAAAAGTTCATCAAAATCCATATATTATGTCTATGTCAAAATCAGATGATAACTACCCACTACCAATCACCGCAAACGTCCGTGTGGACTTTAGTAGTCTGTTGGGAATTTGGGAACACCTCTTCTACTTACGTCTATACTCTGCAAATTTGCATAAATGCGATCGCATCGCTTGAAACGAAAGTGCACAGAGTCCCGCTGCAGTTGTCGCAAGTACTTTCAGCCAGTAAAGGACCCCGCACCACTCCTTATGGAAAAGTGGTCCCGGTCAAATTTAACGAAACTTTGGTCAATGGTAGTCCTCAGTCAGTAGATTAAATAAGTCCATGGTTCCTAGGTCTGAAAAACAATTATTCTCAAGTTACAGCCTTCTGAAGTTGTTAAATTCAGGTACTCGGTTTACGTGAACTAATTTACGGTCAAGTGGATGAAAATATCTATTAATGAAAGAAAACAGACTCATTTTTTCATGCATATTTGCGTGTTGCATATGAATTCGTGCTCAAAAATAGATGCATCCTATTTTAGTCTTTAGAAAACTTCCGAAAAGTTCTCAGAAAACTGAAGAAGTGCGATAGAAAATGTGCTGCTAGAGTAACATAACAATTATTATGTTTTCATTAATGCTTCACACTTATCCAATACAGTTCCAAATTTTCTTTAAAAAACTACTTAACATTGGCGGACTTAGGGGGGATAGGGGAATTCCCCGTAACACGGTCCAGAATTAAAGAAAATTATTGAAACAATTATTACACTTAGCTTACATGCAACTTACTACGGACAGACAAATTCAACCCAATTAACTCGGCAGTTAGGAAAATAAAGGGAACTTATTGCATATGTTCTTACCTATGCCTTTTATATAGTTTGGTTTTATCTATTTTATATATTTTTGAGTTAGTGTTTTATTGGAAGTCGCTTCCCTCCCCCAAGGCAAAAGGGATCCGCCATTGCTACTGAAGTATGCTGATAGGTCGTTAGTTAACACGACATATGATGCATCTAACCGAAATCAGCAAAATTTTAACATACAAATAGTCGAAGGTGACATAAACAGGATTTTTCCATAGAAGATTGTAATTAATATTTCGCGTTTACCTACTACAATGTATGTACTTCGTTTTTTTTTTTTTCGTATTGAGATCAAGTCCATTTTCTCTACTCATATCTGATCTGGAGATGATTCTTTGCAAATCATCTACGCTATTTGCAAAAACTACTGCTTCGTCGGCATATCTAATAGATGCACTCTATTCTGCATATCTTATATGAGGCACTCTATTCTGAATAATAGAATAGAGGCACATGCAGAATAGAGGCACTCTATTGTGAGATTTCTTGTTCTGATCTAGCAGCACTTATTGTGGTTGTTCCTCTATTTTCTGAAGGCTCTTCAGTAGCAGTGGCGGAAAATTTACCTTGGAAGGGGGGGCAACTTCCAATAAAACACCAACCCCTAAATACATAAAATAGATAATACCAACCTACAAGACATAGATAATAACATGTGCAATAAGTTCCCTTAATTTTCCTAACTGTCCTTAACTGTAGTTTTCTAAAGATATGGCGGAACTACAGCTATGTTATTGGATAAGTCTGACCCATTCATGAAAACATGATAATTCTTTAGTCGCTTATTAGAAACACATTTTATATTGCACTTCTTCAGTTTTCTGATTAGTTTTCGGAGGTCTTCTGAAGACTAAAATACGATGCATCTATTTTTAACCACGAATTCATATCCAACACGCAAATATGCATGAAGAAAATGAGTCTCTCTTCTTTCAGTAGTAGATATTTTCATGCACTTGAGCGTAAATTAGTGCACTTAACGTGAACGGAGCACCTGAATTTAAGAACTTCAGAAGGCTGTGTCTCGAAAATATTAGATTTTTAGACCCAGGTGCCATGGACTTTTTTAATCTACTCACTCAGAACCATCATTGACCAAAGTTTCGTTAAATTTGACCGGGGCCACTTTTCCATAAGGAGTGTTGCGGGGTCCTTTGCCAAGTTTAAATGAAACTTTAGACAGGGAGACACTTCTTCTTCTTCTTGATGTGCCTATCCGTGACGAATGTTTGCGATCATCATGGTAATCTTCACCTTATATGCAGCAACGCGGAAAAGCTGCACAGATGTTGTGTTGAACCAGGTTCTGAGGTTTTTTAACCAGGATGTTCTTCTTCTTCCTGGACCTCGCTTTCCAAATATTTTTCCTTGCAGGATGGCTTGTATGAGGGCATATCTGGATTCATTTCGCATAATGTGTCCAAAGTATTCCAACTTTCGAGATTTGATGGTGGTTAGTATTTCTCGGTTCTTCCCCATTCTTCTAAGAACCTCCTCATTTGTGACCTCATCAGTCCATGGGATTTTAAAAATTCTCCGATATAGCCACATTTCAAATGCTTCCAACTTTCGGCACATATCCTCGTTCAAGGTCCATGATTCAACACCATAAAAAACGACAGAGAAGACGTACCATCTCAGCATTCTTACTTTTATACCAAGAGAAAGGTTGTGGCTCTTGAAAAACACCCCCATACGGTTGAAGATTGATCTAGCTTTTCCGATGCGCGCTCTTATTTCTTGGTTATTGGTTCATTCTTCATTTATTATGGTGCCGATGTAGTTGTAGTGCCTCACTCTTTCTACAGGGGTTTGGTTGATATAGAGTTGACCTTCTGTTATCTTTTTCTTGCTGACGATCATAAGCTTTGTTTTCTTTACGTTTGTATTGAGTCCATATTGCTGACTGTAATACGTGATTTTGTCCATGAGTACTTGTAGGTCTTTTAGGTTGTCCGCAAATACTATGGTGTCATCTAGTCATCTGCATACCTGATATTATTTAGCCGGTACCCGTTTAATAGAATACCTTTTTCTGTTTCGTGCAAAGCTTTGATAAATATTCTTTCAGAGTAAAGATTGAAAATTAGGGGGGACAAAATGCAGCCTTGCCTCACTCCACGCATGATTTTGACATATTCGGTGAGTTCACCGTCAACTCTGAGGTTTGCAGTCTGATTGCAGTAAAGGTTTCTAATTATTTTCAGATCTTGGTTGTTAATTCCTGCTTCTTTTAGTATTTGCATCATCTTGGCGTGTTGTACTCGATCAAGCGCCTTTTCGTAATCAACCAGACATGCGTATACGTCGCAGTTTACGTCTCTGCATCTCTGGAATAAGACTTGTATTGAAAACAAAGCCTCTCTCGTACCAACAGCATTTATGAACCCGAACTGGTTGGGCAAAATTTGACTTTCACATAACTTGTAAATTCTCGTATGGATTACCTTTAGGAACAATTTTATCAGATGACTCATCAGGCTTATCGTACGGCATTCTTCGCACTTTTTGGCTCCTGGTTTTTTTGGAAGTTCAATAAACTCAGACTTCAGCCATTCTGTTGGTATTTGTCCAAAGTTGTATATGTTGTTGAATATCTTTGTGATTATTGCTATTGATTCGTTGTCCATCAGTTTGAGTAGTTTTGCTTGTATATTATCGGGACCTGCTGCTTAGCCATCCTTTAGCTGTGTTATGGCAGAATAAATTTCCTGCTGTAATATTGTTGGTCCATCATTTACCTCTTCTTCTAGCTCAAAGGTGTTGCTACCTCTTTGGTCTTCAAACAGTTTTTCTAGATATTCTTTCCACGTTCTGATTTTACTCTGTTTATCTAAGATGATGTTTCCGTCAGAATCAGTTAGATTTCCTCCCTGTCTCCGTCTTAGTCCATCTGTGAGTTCTTTAACTTTCCTATGTACATTGTGACTATCGTACTTTGATTGTAGAATCTCAATTTCTTGGCATATCTCCATTGCTTCTTTTTCTTTCGCTTCTCTAATTTTCCTTCTTATTGATATATTGATTGTTTTGTATGTGTCGGGGTCATTTTTGGCATTTCTTCTTTCGTCCATTAGTTTCAGGATCTCATCTGTCATCCATGATTTTTTCTTGGTTAATTTATCTGCCTTTAAGTGTCTATCCTTTACATTTTGAACTATTTCGGTCATCTGTTTGATCATTTGTTCTTCGTTCGATGTGTCTCTAATTGCAGTCACTTGCTCGTTTAACGTGGCTTGGACCCTCATTTTCGTGTCAGGGTCTTTTAGCATACGTAGATCGTATGATTGTGATTTCTTTTTCTGCACTATTTTGAGTTTGACGCGAAATACTCCCACCAGTGGAACGTGGTCCATATCTAAGTCTGCTCCAGGATAAGTCTTGACAGATGTAAAGCTGTTTCGTTATCTTTTGTTTACTAAAATGTAATCTATTTGATTTCTAATAATTCTCCCGGGTTTGTCTTGAGGGGATTTCCATGTGTACAGCTTTCGAGGTGGTAACTGGAAAAATGTGTTAATGACAACGAGTTCTGAGTCTTCTGCGAATTTTTCTAGGAGGTCTCCTCTGTCATTTCTGACTCCAAGTCCATGTGCGCCGATGTACTGCGTCTTATCTCCAGCTCCAGTCTTGGCATTAAAGTCTCCCATAATGATAAGAACTTCCTGTCGTTGAATTTTCTGTATAATTCTGTTGATATTCTCATAAAACTCAATAGCTTCTTCCTCTTCTTTGTCTGCCGTGGGAGCATAAACTTGGATAATATTTATATTGACAAGGTTGGCTTGTACTTGTAGTAACATCACTCTCTCTGATATTGGCGTAAAGTTAGTAACGCATTTGGCAACTTTGGGTGATACGATAAATCCGACTCCATATTCATGTGATCCATCACTTTTTCCCGAGTAGTATACCTTGTGATTTTCCACTTGTATTTCCCCAGAATCTGGCCACCTCATTTCTGCTATTCCCATGATTTCAATATGCATTCTCTTTATCTCCTGTATTGCATTGTGGATTTTTCCTGCTTTATATAAGGTTTTGACATTCCATGTACAAATCTTGATATTTTTTCTGCACTTCAATTTATTATCTTGTGGTGAACTCAAAACTGTCCTCCCCGGAGAACCGATCGGAGGACTTACTCCGGAATTTATTTTAGTGTTGAACATTACCATGATCATTAAGGAGACACTATCTCTACATAATTATTTACTCTTGTATAAGAAGATGTTAAATGAGAAACAATGCGGAATTAAAGTAGATGGCAGATTTTTAAGTCTTGCCAATGACCATTTCCAATATCATGTGTCACCAATTTTTAGGGGAGTTCTGATTGGAGGATTCTGTATCTCAGTCGCCGGTGCTATTTTGTGATGTGCGGTATATCTTCATGGGTCGGTAATTGTACGTTGGCTACAATTTACTAGCACTCTCTCACTAATACTGCTGTACTGCGTAGATCTGGTAGAGCAATATTGCTCAAAGTAGGGAGCCATCTCACTGGTGTCGACTTTATTGTTCCAGTGATTATTCTCATGGTTTGATTAAGTAGGACATCAATTTTGCTTACATGTGCACCATTTAGCCAATGCCGATGCACAATATTCTGCCATTAAAAAAACAAAGCTAAAGCAGAGGCTACATAAGAATCTTATTTAAAGAATATATAAAAAATATATAAAGATATATTAAAAACAATTTTTACAAGGTTATCTACAATGTGTTTTATTTTAGCCAATACTCAGATAATTTGGAAAATTGTTATATAAAGAACCACACTCAAAGTATACCGTGTGAAGATGGTTGGAAATACAAAGACGAAATTAAAAACTCTGTTGTATCTGAGGTAAGATTATGAAATCTAGGATTTTTCAAATTATATGGATTTAGCAAACTATTCAATTTTTTTATAGATAACTAGCTGACCCGGTGAACTTCGTTGCACCTTAGATAATGTGTCATAATTAGATAATGTGTCATAATTTTAATTCTAGATCAATTGGTCGAACGCAATTGCTAGAGATCAATAACTCAAAATCAACTGCTCGAAAATGAATTGCTCGATATAAAAATTGATCGAAATACAAATTGCTCGAATAAAAAAGAAAATTATATGTCCAAATATTTATTCACAATAATGTAAAATTTGTAGGTATATAGGAGAGGTACATTTAATAGGACAAATTATGTGATATTCCACGTATATAATCACAGATATTAATTTGTGGTTCATAATATGTAATTGTTTATTAAATGCAATAACCTATCAACACTATCTCTATATCTTCTATGACCATTTTGAGGTTGTTTGCCACTTATGGATACTCGTTCTCAGAGGCATCTTTCAGTGCATCACAGTTTTTCGATTTCTTTCTAACGCATTAAGTTGGAAGTGACAGAAAAAATGGTACGTCCGTGATCACAGTTTGTTATAACATTTATTCTAATTGTTGATATATGGCGCTATAATCGAACAAAAAATGATTTAGGAATTATATATACGACTATAATCTGTACAATTTATAAGACTATACAAATCAAAGAAAATACCATTTTATAAATGCAATAAACACAATTGATTTGTTATTATACCAAATTGCAAATTAAAGGGTTAAACTGCAATACCCTTTTCATATTTGGCTGATTACGATTCTGACAATTGTCACAATTAACTTAAATGTCAGATTATAATAAATGTTATAAATGTGTATTACCACGGACTTACCTTTTTTGCGGTTACTTGTGACATACTGAAAAATGCCTCTGAGAAGGACCACACTGTTCAATTTTTAGTTCATTTAAACTTTGTTCTTGTTGTAGAGCGGAAATAAATTTCTGCCGTTATTTTTCTTATATTTCCAAAGCTCAAACATATTTAAGATTTATAATAAAGATGTTTTCCACCTACCTCTACCGAAAGTAAACTTTTCCGGACCTGATTTTAGGAAGCAAAGTTGTACTTTTCCTCCCTAGGGAGGAAAAGTAAAAGTGACGTCATGGTATTTCATTCATGAAATATAACTTATTGACGCCCTGTACAATATCTATTTTCTATTACGTAAGTATCTATTCATTTTAACGTTTATTTAAAAACACCCTGTATTTTGTAGAATGGTAAAAAACAGTAAATTGTTATTCTGATTTAACAATATTTACATTAATAATTTGACTTATATTTGACAGTTGACAGTTATATTGTACCTACTTGTTAGTTTTAGTTCTAATAAATTTTGTTGGTTAGTTACATAAATAAATTAAGTAAAAATGAAAAAATTACTTGTTATTTGAGGAAGGTGGAAAAACCATACGTATAACATGGGAGTAAAGTGATATTTCCTACCTTGAATGATTACTGCCCTCCGCTACGCGTCGGGCAGTAAACTTCATTCTCGGGAGGAAAAGTAGCACTTTCCTCCCTTGTTATACAAATAGCTATTTCAGCATAAATTAATATACGATTATATACGTGGAATATCATATAATTTGTTCTATTGTACTATTGTGAATAAATATTTTAGATATACAATTTTCTTTTTTATTCGAGCAATTGACTTTGAGTAAATGTGGCCTTTCGGCAGTTGCTTTTCTCTGTAATAATTGTATAAACTCTAAAAACCGTAGCTGTTCTACAAAATATTTTGTAGAAAATTTTTTTGATTAACAATAGCCTTTGATTTTATGCTTCTGTATTTTGGTAAAATTTTAAAAGCATTAAAAGCAGTAAACTGACGGACGGACCTATTGAGAGCGAAGTGTTCTTGCGCTAGTTTTTTGGGGAAAAATTAATATTGTAGCAGAGATACACGCCGTCGCCAAAATTTTGATTATTATACCAGAGATGCGCCTCCATCAAAAGCATCTGCCAAAATTTTGATTATTATACCAGAGACATGGTCCTTAGGCCAAATTTTGAAATATTTTTTGTACATTAAAAATAGTAATCGAAAAATTAAAAACTTCATCATTTCACGGATGTTAGTACAATTTTCGCTCGTTCTTCTCGTGTGCTTAATGTCGTCTCTCGTGCTCTCGTGTTGTCCTACGGGCTCGTTTTGTTATCTCGGAAACTAATTGAGCTAGAGAGACGATTTATATATCGTTGGATAGCGACTTCAGCAGGGAGTCTTAACTGCCAAAGTACATAAAAATCGGTCAAGTAGTTTCGGAGGAGTATGGCAACAAACACTGAGAAAGAGAATTTTATATATATATATATATATATATATATATATATATATATATATATATATATATATATATATATATATATATATATATATATATATATATATATATAGATGTTAAATATTTAAATGGCTATTAAAAAATAACGGTTGAAGATAAAAAAGTAAAAATTTAGGATTGTATGTATATTTTGGTTGTACATCGTATAAAATTAAGAAAAAAAAATTTGGCCAAAAAAATTTTAAAAAATTTCGGGGGGGCAAGCCCTCTTTTCACTTAGGTAGACCGTACCACTTCAGAAACCATCCCGGGTTTATGCACAACAACTTTGATTAAGGTCATCATACGATCAAATGCATAGTTTGCGAGTCTATATGGAACATACATACATACAAACATTCATTTTTATTTATATAGAAGAGGTTATATTTAGATGGTTATTAAAAATTAACGGTTGGAGATAAAAAAGTGAAAATTTAGGATTGTATGTATATTTTGGTTCTACATCGTATAAAATTAAGAAAAAAAATTTGGTCAAAAAAATTTAAAAAAATTTCGGGGGGCAAGCCCCCTTTTCACTTAGGTAGACCGTACCACTTCAGAAACCATCCCGGGTTTATGCACAACAACTTTGATTAAGGTCATCATACGATCAAATGCATAGTTTGCGAGTCTATACGGAACATACATACATACAAACATTCATTTTTATTTATATAGAAGATTAAGAACTTCCTTTGTTTATTATGATAGGGGAGCCCAAGCGGGGATTTTTGCAATTACTCAAGCGCGTCAGATTATCATATGGGGAGAAACTTTGTACCCTGTAAATGTACCTCTGCCATATTATATTGCAGGGGTGGCCAAACTGCGACTCGCGAGCCACATGCGGCTCTTTGAGGAATTTCTTGTGGCTCTCGATATATGTACCCGAGATCCTTTTCAATTGTGTGTTATTATTTAAAAAAATTATTATCGTACCATATGTGTTTCAGAATGTCTTTTAAATTACTGACAACAAATATGAAAGACCAAATGCAACTTTGTAACAAATCCCATTTCCATACAAACTAAGAGTGATATGACAAATCGAAAACTGCGCGAAAGAATATTATGAGTGGCGCGACATAAAAGTCAGTAATCAACCCACTCCAGACCGATTTGTATATTTAGTCATTTTACTCGAAATATTTGTTGCAATATTAAACTAGAAAAACTTAACGAGTAAATAAAAAAGCCAGAAGGAATATTGACCGAAGTCCAAAATTTATTTCAAGACTTAAAATATTTTAAATCGTCTCTTCATTTTTTTCTGAATTCATTTGAAAGAAACATGGAGAATTAAAATTAATAGAAACGCAAGAAGATCCAGCTCGAAAATAAAACTATAAGTCGAAGCCGATTACCGAATTTTGGAAATTTGTACCAAAATCGAAGTACATACATACTCTAAATTAAAAAGGATGCATGTCGAATTATTTCCACAGAAACAACGTACTTTTATGGACCATTTAATTCCATTTTAAAATTCGTGAAATCCTAACACATATCAGTATTAACTAACCAACATCTAAAAGAATTACTGAGAAGTACTACCACAAATTATTCACCAAATTTTAAAGAATTACCGAAAGAAGGAAAACAAATGTTGGACAGGAAAAGAAACGAAAACATTAGAAACATGCTAAGACAGGGACCAATAGAGAAAATATTGAAAAAACAAACCTGAATTGGTTTGGAAATATAACTAGAATGAACGAGAACAGACTAGTAAAGAATATGACAGATGTCAAGAGACAGAGGCGAAAAGAAGAAGGAGGTGGATGGAACAAATCCAGGAAATCGGAACCAAGAGACGGAAAACTCTTATTACCCCAGGTTGTGGGTGAAAAAACGTGATATAATTCAGGAATTTTTGAAACCTATCAGGTGTTGTAAAGGACGATGCCAGGAATAACTTCTACTAAAATGTAACCAAATAGTCCTGTCGCCAGGGGGGTACAACGGCCTCCTTAATTCAGACGGACTTACCCAAGTTTTTTTTATATATTTTGACCCGTAGAATACGAATTTTTTGGGTAACAGTTGATCCGGATGTCGATAAGATTGTTATAGACAAAGAACTTGAGGAATTACATAACAGCGATTTCTCGCAAAACAAAACATCTTTTTGTATTTTTTGGGTCATTTTAAGCAAAAAATATTCCTATAAGTTTTTCCTATAAAATCATAGAAAACATCACTCACATACTAGGTGTTTATAGCTTTGTTTAACAATAAAATAATAAATTTTTAGCAATGCAAATAATCAAAACCGATATAATTTGACTTAAACTTTCAAATACGGTAAGCAGAATTGCTACTTTATTTTTTAATCAAAAGTTATTAGGGTTCAAAAATTACAATTTTTCGATTTTTTGAAAGTTCAACCGCGGTTATCTCGAAAACTATGCATTCTACGAAAAAACTTGTAGGAATATTTTTTGCTTAAAATGACCCAAAAAATACAAAAAGATGTTTTGTTTTGCGAGAAATCGCTGTTATGTAATTCCTCAAGTTCTTTTTCTATAACAATCTTATCGACATCCGGATCAACTGTTACCCAAAAAATTCGTATTCTGCGGGTCAAAATATATAAAAAAAAACTTGGGTAAGTCCATCTGAATTAAGGAGGCCGTTGTACCCCCCCTGGCGACAGGACTAAAAAATATTGTGCGCTTTTTTTATATTGCGATTTTCATTTGTTAAATTTGCAATTTTTAAAGATTTTTAATTTTGCAGCTTAGGATATAGATTTTACACCGAGAGAAAAATTCTTGACATAAAGAAAGTTTATTAATATTTAAGAAAGATCGACTTGGCATATTGCCTAAGAAATATATCTTTGTATGTAAGATATAATTTTCTACAATATTTCAAATAAATTCTACTATAGCCAAAGAAATATATCTTAAACATGATTGAACTATCACTTTCTGGCAAACTTCAAACCAATTTATCAGAAAGAAATTAGACTTGATGTTAATTAATTTTATTAGTTATAAAAATATATTTTCTACACATAACAAAACTATTCTTTCTGAGCAATAATATTTCTTAGTAAGGAATATTATTATTTTACTATTAATAATTAATGTATTTAATGTTAAGAAATATATTTCGCAGAGATAAACGTATATTTAGAGTTAAGTTAATATTTCTTGAAAATAAAGTGATATTACATACGGCAAAATAAATCATTGTGTTAAGGTAAAATCATTATTTATTACTAAAACAAGATATAAAACGTTATTATTACATACAAATATTGTCTCCACTCTTAAACCACTGGCTTCTACACAACAATAAAAGGATGGAGAGGCAAATCCAACTTCCTCAAATTTTTCTTCTTTTGTTAATAGCACTTTGTATATCAGCAATTCACTAAAACAAAATCGTTATGTAGAAAGAGTAAACTTACTTTAATAAATTTTTTTTTATAAAGACATAGATATTTATTTTAACAAATTTAGGAAATAAAAAAAAAACAAATACACGGCCCCACATAAGAACTATTAATACTAATAATAATCAATCATATTTAGTTCAAACATGGCATTATTTAACCACACATCTTTGTTTATTTTTTCTTTTTGTTAATGAAGTATTAATTATTTATCTGTATAATGTTAAGTCACACAATAAACATTGTTTAGCTAAAACAAGAGGGAAAATACAAACAATGTAAAACATTGAAGCAGACATAATAATATTTATGTAATTTTCTTAATTTTTATAATCTAAAAGAGACAGTATACCTAATCATTAAGAAATTTTATTACGGGAAAGTATTATTAGTTTACATCTAAGTCATTTAATACATATTAACTAATTCACGGTTTTCGGCAATAACATTTCTTAACCATAAACATATATTTCTTTTAGACTAACTGATTTCTTTATCTCAAATAAATTAACAGAAAACATCCTCAGCGTTGCACCCGCTATGTTTAATATAGCGTTGTATTGTATATTTTTATAGAAGACGATACATTCAAGAAACCTATTATAGTTGATACATATAAGTATACACATTTTTAAAAAGGTACTTACATGTATGAAGTTCTACCATTTTTGGAAGGCCCCTCAGTTGGTTAATAACTCCTTTCTTAATATTGTTCTGAAGCTATATATTATATCATTCTGTCCCAGCTTTAAATTGTGGCATATTTCCCAGTTAGAATAATAAGCTCCTTTATTTCAGAGTCGTCCATCATTATACCTAGAAAGCATATAAAGATACTATTATATTTCTTTTTTAACCATTCGGATACGCAACAATATTATTATTACATCTTAAATTACTCAATTTACTTTTATTTAATACCTATATATGTACGTACCTTCAAAATATCCGTTAATTTTTAAAGAACACCAATAAATCAAAAATCCATCTATATGAACATGAACATATCACGCCATCTTGACAAACACTGACGACTAAATCATAAATAGTTAATCTGCGCAATTCTTTTGTGGAAGAAAATCTCTTTGCAAGTAACATTTCGCCATTAATGACAAAGTTTTTATTTTATAACCACAGTTACTACAGAGGGTATTTCTGAAGAATTATTTCTTGTGGTTTAAAATATTTATTTGACTGAAAGAAAATTTCTTGTTCACAAATATAAATATGGATTAACTTAACATTATATTTCTTATACTACAAAATATTTGTATTTTTCAATTTAAGAAATAAAAACTTTAGGATAAGAAAATTAAATGTAACCATTAATGCATTTCTTAGTATTGAAGAAATTATCTGTAAGAAATTATTGAGTTGTGTTTAAAAAGCTCGTTTCTTTTTATGTGAACCGGTATGTTTAAGTTAATAGGATATGTTAACTTTTAAGAAATATTGCTCAAAGAAATCGGTGTTTTAGGAGAAAGGAAATTGTTCTCTCGGTGTAGAGAAAAACTTTTTAATAGAAAGTTGTAGTAAATTAAGAAACCTACAATTTGAGCTAGGGTAAGTTTAATTTCGTTTATTGGTTATTGCAAAAGAGCCTGCGAAAGGTCCAAAATGACCGTTTTTTACAATTGCATTATTTATTATACAAATCATTTTTTTTATATTTTTTAAAGCTTTAAAATGAAGATATTTCAATTCCAAACATAAAAAAAGTTGTAAAGCCAGATTAACGAATTTGTTGCTTAGATATTATAAATTGTTTATCCCAAGAGGTCAAATGTCGAAGGCTATAACTTTTTGAAAAAAAAATCGTAGAGAGTTGGTGAAACATCCAGTCTCCTTCTAAAGAGTTATATTTTCATATTCTGATGTAAATAAATGCGTAAATCATTTTTAAACCTCTAATTTTTGGGTTTGAAAATAAGGGGGCAAATTTCGTTATAAACATTTAGAGCTGAAGCGGCCCTGTACATCCTATGAGTTTTTAACTTACAGATTATTGTTGCTGAAGACGAAACGAAGATTTATAAAAAAATAAAAAATTTCTACAACGAACTGAAGCCGAGATAATTGTTTTTTTTTTTTTCTTAAATCGTAGTGCATTTATTTATAAAAATTAAGAAGTTATTTTACAGTCATTGACTAAAGAAAGACTTATTTAACTTAAAATAAAAAGTATTATAAAATATAATTACATTTAATTATTAAAAATTATTTTTAAAATCGGTGCTTTTGCGAGCGACGAATTTTGCAAACGGCCTCATTGGTATATAAATATAATAATAATAATGTTACTTCTTATTATACAATATAAAACTTTTTCTTCTTGTAGTGACTATCCGTTTTGGATGTTGGCGAACATCCAAAACGGATAGTCACTACAAGAAGAAAATTTTTATATTGTATAATATTCTTATTATACAATATAAAACTTTTTCTTTCGCCAACATCCAAAACGGATAGTCACTACAAGAAGAAAAAGTTTTATATTGTATAATAAGAAGTAACATTATTATTATTATATTTATATAACAATGAAAAAATTAAAAATATAGTTATATATTTCATATATTATTATATGTATCATTTTTGTAATATTATTTCTTCAGAAATGAGATTTCACATATAAAAGTTTAACAAATACAGTGGTAAACAGACTGTATATTATAATCGTAATATTATTAAATTGTTTTCTGTCAAAATTTAATACAAGTTACGTAAAAATTTTCCGAGCGCGCGGATTTGAAGCGAGCCGCAAAAGCACCGATTTAAAAATAATTTTTAATAATTAAATGTAATTGTATTTTATAATAATTTTTATTTTAAGATAATATAAGTCTTTCTTTAGTCAATGACTCTAAAATAATTTCTTAATTGTTATAAATAAATGCACTACGATTTAAGAAAAAAAAAACAATTATCTCGGCTTCAGTTGGTTGTAGAAAACTTTTATAAATCTTCGTTTCGTCTTCAGCAACTTTATTCTGTAAGTTAGAAACTCATAAGATGTACTGGGCCGCTTCAGCTCTAAATGATTTTACCGAAATATGCCCCCTTATTTTCAAAACCAAAAATTATCTCGGCTTCAGTTGGTCGTAGAAATTTTTTATTTTTTATAAATCTTCGTTTCGTTTTCAGCAACAATAATCTGTAAGTTAAAAACTCATAGGATGTACAGGGCCGCTTCAGCTCTAAATGTTTATAACGAAATTTGCCCCATATTTTCAAACCCAAAAATTAGAGGTTTAAAAATGATTTACGCATTTATTAACATCAGAATATGAAAACATAACTCTTTAGAAGGAGATTGGATGTTTCACCAACTCTCTAAGATTTTTTTTCAAAAAGTTATAGCCTTCGACATTTGACTTCTTGGGATAAACAATTTAAAATATATAAGCAACAAATTCGTTAATCTGGCTTTACAAATTTTTTTATGTTTGGAATTGAAAGATCTTCATTTTAAAGCTTTAAACAATATAAAAAAAAATGATTTTTACAATAAATAATGCAATTGTAAAAAACGGCCATTTTGGACCTTTCGCAGGCTGTTTTGCAATAACCAATAAACGAAATTAAACTTACCATAGCTCAAATTGTAGGTTTTTAATTTACTATAACTTTCTATTAAAAAGCCATTAATAATTTTCTATTTAAAAATTTTTCTCTAAAATCAATATCCTAAGCTGCAAAATTAAAAATCTTTAAAAATTGCAAATTTAAGAAATGAAAATCGCAATATAAAAAAAGCGCACAATATTTTTGGTTACATTTTAGTAGAAGTTATTCCTGGCACCGTCCTTTACAACACCTGATAGGTTTCAAAAATTCCTGAATTATATCCTGAAATCGACCTATTTTTCACCCACAGCCTGGGGTATATTGGGCATAAGGACAACGAGAAGAAGAATAACGAAAACAAATGTAATTAAGTTTTAATATTTCGTAATTTTATTTCTGTTTCCAATAAATAGAAGTTCTGTTAAAAAACATTGTACATACCTTCTTTACATACTTTTTGAATACGTTTTTAATTGCGGCTCGCGAAAAATTTTAACTTGTGAAAAGTGGCTCTGACTACCAAGCAGCTTGGTCACCACTGTCAGATTGGCTCTTAATACAGGGCAGTTCGTTAAGGGTGGTCCTTAGAAAAACTCTAAATCGTCAGATTAAGATAAGTTAACTACGTGCAACCTAATTAAAAGAATTCCAGAAGACCAGAACATCCCACTCCCTGTAAATATTCTCTTTATTCTGTCACTGAATAAAAAGACAATTTTTGACTGTTTGGTATCTTTCTTGTCAGATAGTAAAATATTATTGTAATTAGTTATAGGTATTTGTAAAATATGTTTAAAAAAAATATTAAAAAAATAAAAATGATGATAAAGATGATTAAATTAAAAAAATCTACTATCTAAAATAATTTAATAACTAAAAAAAATACAAAATAAAAATAAAAAAAAATTTAAAAAAAAAATTAAAAAAAATCACTAAGAGGATTTAAACCTCTGAGGGTTTGAACTGGGTTGACATCTTATCGTAGTGACAAAAAAAAACATAAAATAAAACAAAAATAAACAAAAAAAAAATACAAAAAAGAATGAATTGATTTTAAATAATAATTAAGATTAATATTTTTATTTGTAAAATGTATACACTATGTGTTTTTGATAAACGTTAAGTATAATATATTTATAATATTTATTAACATAGTATGTACATTAGCTGTAATGAGTAGGTAAAATCAGAAGTAAAATATTGTAATAATATTATAATAACCATGTTTCACTAATTGGCAAAATCTTTAGTACATTTACTTTTGATTGAGACTGGCTGAATGACTATAGTCGAAGACAAAAAAAACTACATGCAAAATAATGTATATTTAAAAAATCTTACCATTTGAGCTGGGCATAAGGAAATGGGTGAATCACAAAGTTTCACAAAAAAAAAGCGAATATTTAGTCAGATCGTAAAACTAAAAAAAAATATTTTTCAAAAATCTATCGAATGATACCAAACACGACCCCACGGAGGTGGGGTAGAGGTTACTTAAAAATCTTAAAGAGGAGCCACCCATTTTTATTGCAGATTTGGATTAATTATGGAATTGTGCATAGATGGCGCTATAATCGGAAAAAACGATTGTTGAAAATGGAAAATGAAATTAAAAATGAAAAGTCCCTCACTTTATGGAAAATTTAACTTAATTTTTTTTTTATTTTAGGACCTACTCTTCACATCTCATTAGGTCCCCATAACGCTCGAGTAACTGCAAAAGCATACTTTCCTCCCCTACTATTATTATAGTCTAAGATACGATGTAAGGTCGATTTGCATCGATCTGTTTAAGGGACAAAAATTATTGGATATGTAATTTAGCATGTTAACAATTACAAAAAACAAGGGTTGCCCGATCTAATCTTGTTCTAAGTATAATTAATTAATAATTAAAAAATGACGTTATTTTTATAAATAAAAAAAAATTGACCCGGGCAGACATTATTTCAGATTTTCTAGGTCATTCTAAACAAAAAAGGTCTTTTATAATTTTTCTCTAAAGTTGATCGTTTTCTAATTATAAACAATTTAAAACTGAAAAAAGAACGAAAGATGACGATTTTCAAGGCTCAAAAACATAAGTATATAATATCATTTTTGAAATTACGAAGTACCTAAGTTCAAGTTTAAACCTTAATCTATCAGTTCTTGATCAGTCTTTGGACTTATTTCATTCTGAAACATTGTTCTGGAATAAAACATGACTAAAATTCTTATCGGGACCTGATAGGAAAAAGTTTGAACTTGAATTTATATACTGTTATATTTCTATTTGATATGAAAATTGAATTTTGATAGTTATAAACAAAATTCAATTTAATATAAAATATTTTCAATTTTCTCAACCACGGGCATATAAATTTAGAACAACCTGTATACAACAAATTGTTATATTTAATTTTAAGAAGTGATTAAACGAAACTCGGGACAATGCGCTTAGAATAAACAAAGTGAATGGCGCGTACCATTATCGTTGTTCGCGGAAGGTTCGATCATTAGCCTATGATAAATAAAACTCAAGTGAAATCGATAATAGGTCATTATCGTTGTTCGCGGAAGGTTCGATCATTAGCCTATGCTAAATAAGACTCAGTTGAAGTAGATAATAGGTCATTAAATTTTGTAAATAGTAGAAAGTAATTTTAGAATGGGAATTAACTATTTCTTTTGAAATCCATTAAGCATATTTAGAAAGATTAAAAATTGGTTTTGAGGAATACTGCGAATGAGAGTTGGTGGTGGAAGGTTGATTTGTGAATCTGGAAGGGATATTTAGAAAGTAGGGGAATGAATGACAAATAGAGGCAGAATGTTTTGAGCTGTCGAGAAGTGAAGTCGAGTAGTAGACGGTAGTGTACGGAGAGTGAGAAAGCCGGTGTAGTTCCGTGAGTGTGGAGATCTATCGTGGAACGAGAGGTAGGCCAGGTTGAGAGTAAAGAACCTCCTTGAGCCAAGAGTGTCCCGGTAGCTGATTGCAGTTTCGAAAAAGGTAGAACACAGCATCACGACAGAAGCAGGAGCGAGAGCTATATGAGCTAATCTTCAAAGGAGAACATTACTGAAAGCAAGGACGAGGTTTTGATCGCAGCCAAGGATAGCAGGAAACGGGTCTTGTGTGAAGACATTCTCAGTTCACCAGAAAAAGGTCAGTCTCATTTGTTTGGACATGAATGTATGGGTTTTTCGTATTAAATACCACATTATAAATTGAAGAACATAATCAATAATATCAGAAAAGCTTTATCAAACTTAAATAGAATTGTTGCTAATAAATCCTAATAGTTAAATGTTAATAAAAACTTTCAATTGGAAACCAAAAGGAAATAAGATTCCCATTTGTAAATGTTATGTTTAAGAATAACAAGATCTAGCACATATTAAGCAGTGATTGCCATTTAAATAAAATAAACAATATTTTGATTATAATTGTAACCCATATGTGTGTATTATTTTACTCTTTTCTTTCCTATCCCGATTAGGAACCATTGAGAAATACTGAGAAGCCACGTAAGTAAGTAATTAATTTTATAGCCAGCCCTGAGATTGAAAACATATTGATATGTGATCTGGTTAATTAATTAAATTATTATTAATGCATTGATTAAATTAAATGACAAATAAGAATATTATCTCATATCAATAATCAAGATCACATCAATACATACTCGATGATTCCAAAAATCATATTTTTTACTTGTGTTTTTGAGCCTTGAAATTTGTCTTCTTTCGTTCTTTTTTCAGTTTTAAATTGTTTATAACTTGAAAACGATCAACTTTAGACAAAAAATACAAAAGACCTTTTTTTGTTTAGAATCATCCAAAAAATCTGAAATAATATCTGCCCGGGTCCAAAATTTTTTTTTTAAATTCATAAAAAAATTTAATTTTTTAATTATTAATTAAATAGAGTTAGAACAAGATTAGATCGGGCAACCCTTGTTTTTTTTAATTGCTAATATTCTAAATTACATATAGTCCAGAAAGCCACTGCGCATCCGCTAGGAAAAATATTCTAACTCGGATTTTTTGCATAATCTTACTCAAAAAGGACTCCTTTTAACCAATTTGCATGTTGCCAGGACCAAAAGGTGGTGAAAAATTTTTTAAACGTTTTTTTTTTGTTTTTTTCCTAAAATTATTATTTTTGCATGGAAAAAAGTTTTTTTAGGTTTTTTGGATCATTCCAAACAGAAAAGGTCTTTAGTGACTTTTCTCTAAAAATGATAGTTTTTGACATATAAGCGATTAAAAATTGAAAAATTGCGAAATCGGCCATATTTAACCGTCAAAAACTATGTGAAAAACTGAAAATTTGAATGTTGCCAAGGTAGGTAGATATTCTTTAAACATCGATTGATGAAATCCCGAAGAGTTTTTTGCAATACAATATTCAAAACTGCTTTGTTTTTTAATTGCTAATCAAGCGTGCGCGACACTATTTTCCACCGACAGTATGGTGCAAATGAAAGGAATAAATTCGTTATTTCGTATATTTCGTAAACTGGCGACTTTAAGGAAAAATACCGAAACAGGTCGATTTTTATTTTTAAGTTATGATATTGTGGCATATATGGTATACTAGTGACGTCATCCGTCTGGGCGTGATGACGTAATCGATGATTTTTTTAAATGAGAATAGGGGTCGTGTGGTAGCTCATTTGAAAGGTTCTTCAATTCTCTATTCAGTAATGTAAACATTTACATAATTATTTATACAGGGTGTCCTTCTACTTCTTTTTTTGTCAAATAATTTAATTTAATAAAAATTTTTTGGACACCCTGTATAAATAATTATGTAAATGTTTATATATTTAATAGAGAATTGAAGAACCTTTCAAATGAACTAGCACATGACCCCTATTCTCATTTAAAAAAACCATCGATTACGTCATCACGCCCAGACGGATGACGTCACTAGTATACCATATATGCCACAATATTATAACTTAAAACTAAAAATCGACCTGTTTCGGGATTTTTCCTTTATGTCGCCAGTTTACGAAATAACGAATTTATTCCTTTCATTTGCACCATACTGTCGGTGGAAAATATTGTCGCGCACGCTTGATTAGCAATTAAAAAACAAAGGAGTTTTGAATATTGTATTGCAAAAAATTCTTCGGGATTTCATCAATCGATGTTTAAAGAATATCTACCTACCTTGGCAACATTCAAATTTTCAGTTTTTCACATAGTTTTTGACGGTTAAAAATGGCCGATTTCGCAATTTTTCAATTTTTAATCGCTTATATGTCAAAAACTATCATTTTTAGAGAAAAGTCACTAAAGACCTTTTCTGTTTGGAATAATCCAAAAAACCTAAAAAAACTTTTTTCCATGCAAAAATAATAATTTTAGGAAAAAAACAAAAAAAAAACGTTTAAAAAATTTTTGACCACCTTTTGGTCCTGGCAACATGCAAATTTGTTAAAAGGAGTCCTTTTTGAGTAAGATTGTGCATAAAATCCGAATTAGAATATTTTTCCTAGCGGATGCGCAGTGGCTTTCTGGACTAATATCCAATAATTTTTATCCAATAAACAAATCGACCTTATATCGGATCCTCTACTATTTTTAATCGCAATGGAAACTAACATTGTTGTCGATCATTTATACAAAATAAATAAATTCCACAATAAATTTAAAAAAACTTGTTTTATCAATTATAAGTATATAAGTTAATTGTTTTATCACATGACTTATGACATGTAAAAGTACAACAAACTTAAAACTGAATTATAAATAGATTGTTTTACAATTTTATTATTGGAATTATAAACCGAGAAAAGTAGATACGGAAATAATAATATATCCAACAAAATTATTAAATCGACCTATTTATATCGCCATTAGCATGTACCCCAGAGACCTAATTTATTGGATTTTAGTATGTTCAGTTAATCCTTCATTCATCCCTATTTCTCACTTTCGCTCACCCGTCTCAGACGATTGTTAATCCGCCTGTACTTGGTCCATACATCTTACTATTGGTCGCTCTTTTGATCTCTTACCTCTCTTTCTATCTATGTCTCTCTTTAATGGCGGTACAGGCTAAATGGATCCCTGACCTACCTCAGCATCCGCCTCCAAGCATCTCTTTTCTCCAGTTATCCTCCCTCAATATCTCTTTAGCATCAGTTCTCACTTCGTCTATCTACATTTATCTAGGTTTTCCCACTGGCTCACGTCCCACCTTAATTTCAGTTATTGTTCGTTCTAAGAGGTGACCTGCCCCCAGCGCAATTTTTGTATTTTTGCATAATTTACTATATATTAATTCTTTTTCTTTGCGTGTCATTTCCGCGACGAAGATTGGCAATCATCATTGCTATTATAACTTTTGACACTACAGCCCGAAAGAGTTCAGTTGAGCTGCATCCAAACCATTCTCTGAGATTTCTCAGCCGGGACATTTTTCTTCTACCTATGCTGCGCCTTCCTTGAATCTTTCCCTGCATGATTAATTTTAGGAGTTCATATCTGTCACCACGTGTTATATGACCCAAGTATTGCAGTTTTTATATTTTGATGGAATCTAGTATCTCACTGCTATTTTCTATTCTTCTAAGTACTTCTTCAATAGTTATTCTGTCTTTCCAGGAGACTCTCAGCATTCTTCGATATGTCCACATTTCAAATGCTTCCAATCTATTGAGACATTGTTTATTAAGAGTCCGTGTCTCCACACCATACAAAAGAACAGAAATTACTTGAGTACTTGTTTTCCAAGATTAAGGCTGAGGTCTCTACTACATAATATTTGTGTCATGTATAGTGATTACACTTCTAGCCTTTTCTATTCTAATTCTGATTTGTTTGATATAATCGTTTATTTCACTGATGTTTGTCACTAAATACTTATAATTTTGATCTCGTTCTATCATCTTATTATGTATTTTGTGTAGATTGATATTTCTAATATTTTTCGTTAATATAAGTATGAATTTTATTTTCGTTATGTTTAGTGACAGACCAAATTCTTCACTCGTTGCAACTTCCAACATCCTTATTTAACATTCTTTGTAGATCTGTAATATTTTATGATATTAGTATTGTATCAGCGTATCTAATTTCAGATATGTGATTTAACATAATAAATGGCCTACCCATATTATGGGTAGGTCATTTATTTTTATGCCTGCTACTTCATCTTCTAATGCTTTTTTTTAAATATTTCTGAATATATTGAAGTATATTTTTGAATATATGTATATGTTACCAGCTAAACCCGATTTCAGGACAAACTAGTTTGGCCTAGGCCAAAATAGTTTGTTTTAAGCGCGTTAGGATAAACTAGTATGGCCTAGGCCAAACTAGTTTATCTTATCGCGCGTAGGCCAAACTAGTTTATCCTGATATAAAGACGCACACTTCAGGCCAAACTAGTTTATCCTGAAGTGTATGTTTTTATATCAGGATAAACTAGTTTAGCCTAGTCTAAACCAACTTAATCTAGTCGAAAGTAATTGATTACAGATTGGTTGCTGATTTAAACGTAAGTTTAGAAGACACTATTAAGAGTTGTAAGACTTTTAAGTATTTAGGGTAAATGATAAACCGAGATGGCACTTGTATGAAAGATATAGAAATGAAAATAGTACGGGAAAAACAAGCCACGAAAGCACTCCATGGAGTGAAATGGACGAACACTCTAACTAAAGAAAACAGAAACGGATTTTTCAGGGCATAGTGCTGAATATTGGTACACGACAATTAGACCGAAATCATTAGACCGAAAGCAGTAGACCGAACTCATTAGACCGAAAAGCATTTTACCGAAACCTCACTAGACCGAACAGCATTAGACCGAAATTGTAAATAAATTTAAAAAGTTTGCAGTAAATTATGCTAAGATTTTGTATATCTGTCTTTTTGTTTATTGTATTTTTTTTGTATTATTTTATATATAGACTGTGTAAATTGTTACTCTGTACAGTCTGATATGAAATACTTTTCATCCGTTAAACAAATTAGTGAAGGTAAAAATAAATTAAGGGTAGAGTGACGTTAACACCATTTTAACTGTTTATAATAACCATCGAAATAACATTTAGTTGTAATTACATTAGTCTTATCTCTTTTACTGCGACAAGTAAAAAGAACTTCTTTTCGGTCTTCTGCTGTTCGGTCTAGTGAGGTTTCGGCAAAGTGCTTTTCGGTCTAATGAGTTCGGTCTACTGCTTTCGGTCTAATGATTTCGGTCTATTTACACTAAACCCTGAATATTACCCCACAAGAGCTGAAGAATAGCCTGTGACAACAATAATACGAAATAAAATACGAACAGTTGAATACGATAGAATAAGAACAGAGGAAATAAGAAACAGAATAGAAGTAGAATGTCCAATTAAAAAACAAGTTGTGGTAGTAAAAGTAGAGCATTGAAATTGTACGAGCATGTACAAAGAATACCGGAGCACAGGTGGCCGGAAAGATTACTGGACTGGGACCCGCGGGTAGGAAGACCTGCTGTGAGATGGAAAATTCACATAAGAAATGCTGTGATAGATAAAGACCTCAGTGATGGCGACTGGGAGAATAGAGTGCTATGGAAAACGAAAAAGGCAAACTCATAATGGGAAAAAGCCAAGAAGAAGAAAGTAATTCAGCGAACTAGTTCAGCTTAATATAAATAATAAATTGAATAAAATACTTAGTTCTTGGGAAAATAATCTTTTTTATTAATATTATAGGGGAGAGGCTTGTACCTTGGGCCAGCTTGTACCATGGGCCACCACATTTTTCTTTTATTTTGCGCGCGAACTGTCTGTGTTTCTTATCTCATGTTCTTCTACAATTTATTGTCTTCATTCTTTGGTTAGTTGTTGAACGTGATTAGAAATCGTTTGCGGCTATCGTAAAAATATAGTGTTTTATTTCGTGAAAAGTAACTATTTATAGGATAGATAATTTAATTTTAATTTTCTTTTCTAATAATTGTGTTATTAGATATCGTAAATTAAATCACAAGGTGTGAATGCCTATACTAATAGGTAGTTAAGTAACATAGTTACACACAAATTCACATTTGTTTTCTTTTTTCCCGAGTCTTGAACCTTGGACCGATATCACGTCTGGTACGTTGAGCCGTACAAAATTAATGAGAAAAAAGAAGACACATTTTTATGTTGCACAAGTAACTGCTGTAAGTCCCTGTTTAACGGTTCAGTATCTGAAGAAAATTCTGAACAGGAACATATATTCTGGACCAAGTGGTCTACAATTTGACATTGACATTGAAGAGAAGATGTTGTGCTCAAACTTAAACTACCGAGACAGGCTGGGTTGTCTGAAAGGCAAAAAGGAGTACATGTATTTGATTTGATTTTGAGACGTTCAATGTTGAATAACACAATTTTTTGTATATATTTTTAAAGGTTTACGGGTGGTTCAACGTACAAGACTACGTGGTTCAAGGTACAGTACCGGTTTGTACCTTGGACCAAATTAGCTCTAATAAATAAAATTCAAAAGAATGTGTTTTGTTTTGTTTTAATAAAATGACCTTTTAACATAGTATACTATGGTGTGCAAACTACAAGTTAGTCGAAAAAATTTTCCTTGAAATTAAAAAACTTAAAAATAATTGAGCTTTGAAAAAATCCGGTTCAAGGTACAAGCCTCTCCCCTCATTATTCGTAACAAACAAATAACAATATTGAGTTATATTCGCGGTCGGACACAGCCTCGGTCAAATTTCTCACCTTTAGTATCATCCTTGGATTATAAGCTTTCATCTGACACACCTCATTTGTCATTCTACCCGGTATAATGACGGAGGAGTTAAGTTCACGGACAGACAGACAGAAAAACAATTATTAAAACCAAATTGGTGAAAACAATATTAATTTAGGTAGTTTGTGTATATTTCCTTTAAATTTTTTTTAAAAAAACCTCATCTTATTTACTATTTTTTTTTATTTTATTATTCGAGAATATATTGATTTATAGCATGTATCAATATCTTCATTCGATGTATCATATTTGATATAATATAATATGATGTATAATTTTTTTTGTCATCCCTGTTAGGACGTGATTTGAGAATTGCCCGCATGTAAAAGTCCTTACACATGTAGGTACGCTAAATTATTTTAAACTCGGCTAAATTGGTTTTAGACCGGACAGTATGGTCGACCCCGCTAGCGAAATTATTCCGATTCGATTTTTTTGCACAAACTTACTCAAAAAGAGGTCCTTATGACATATCCACAGAGGTCCATGTCACCAGCCCCCCCTTTTTCGATTTGAGGGTCAAAAAAAAGCTCATTGGTTTGTATTGCGTTAGTACTGGATTGTATCACCCTTCATTCGTTTGTACTGCCCCCACCCTTTTAAATCTGCCTGGAGGGGCTGGTGACATGCCATCCCCCCCTTTTTCGATTTGAGGGTCAAAAAAAGGTTCATTCGTTTGTATTGCGTTAGTACTGGATTGTATCACCCTTCATTCGTTTGTACTGCCCCCACCCTTTTAAATCTGCCTGGAGGGGCTGGTGACATGCCATCCCCCCCTTTTTAGATCTGAAGGTCCGGGATGGGTATGTTCGTTTGTACTGCGTTAGTATCGGATTGTATCGTCCTTATTTTGTTTGTACTGCCCCCACCCGTCTAGATTGGCCTGGGGGGGCCAGTGACATGCTACCCTCTACTCTGCACTTTTTGCCTTCTGAAAGTCGAAAATAGGCTATTTCGTTTGTACTGCGTTAGTACTGGATTGTATCACCCTTCATTCGTTTGTACTGCCCCCACCCTTTTAAATCTGCCTGGAGGGGCTGGTGACATGCCATCCCCCCTTTTTCGATTTGAGGGTCAAAAAAAGGTTCATTCGTTTGTATTGCGTTAGTACTGGATTGTATCACCCTTCATTCGTTTGTACTGCCCCCACCCTTTTAAATCTGCCTGGAGGGGCTGGTGACATGCCATCCCCCCTTTTCGATCTGAAGGTCCGGGATGGGTATGTTCGTTTGTACTGCGTTAGTATCGGATTGTATCGCCCTTATTTTGTTTGTACCGCCCCCACCCGTCTAGATTAGCCTGGGGGGCCAGTGACATGCTACCCTTCTACATTTAAAACAGGGGAGGATTAATGCTAGGAGTAAGGACACAAAATTAGCCAAAATTATTGTAGTAACACCCCGGGTGTAAAATTTGGTAAATTCGTCAAAAATGTAACGAATTACATTTTGAAACTGAAAAACAGGCTTGCAAGCCACTCTCCATGGGGAATGGAAAGTTACACCCTCAGATGGATCTCGGAGTAGTTCTACGCTACCGATTTCAAAAATGGTACATGTATTTGTTGGAGATATTTTGAACACCATTTTCGATCAGAAATCAGAGGAGCGACCTTGCCTTTTCCTCCCAGGAAGAAATTTATCCATCCCCTCAATAAATTTTACAGTTTTACACGCTATCGATATGAAAATCAAAGATCTCATGCGGCGCATTCCGAAATGCACTCTTCGTTGTACAATTTCAACCTCTCTGTTGAAAACTTTTCAATCGTTTTTAAAACCATTCATTTTGGAACAAAGTCGTAGGGAAATAAAATAAAGATAATCGAATTTTTTATGATATACGACTATAAAATACACTTAATAGGTTTTGCATAATAAGTTTGCAATCTAAATTTTTTTTAAAAAGTTAAAATTTTTTATAAACTTTCTGAACAAAAAGTAGACCATTATTTAGAAGTTTGCTCATTTTTTTGCATATAAAGATACGCCCTACCTATCTAATATACTTTACAGAACTTAAGTTGGTTTATTTAATCGGCCTCAGGAATGTTTTAAAGTTATACACAATTTTTTGGCTTATAAACAAATACAGTGAGGACGTTTGAGTTAATAAATACGAATAAATTCATTTTTCTGTTATTTATCAAATAAACATTTTTTTCTGTTTTAGGACAACAGTAAAATGTATCTCGAATTAACTAAACTAAATACTTTCTTCTGTTTGTCTCAATTAATTAAAAAAAATTTGGGCACCCTGTATAAATAATTATGTAATAAATAGAGAATTGAATAATGTTTCAAATAAGCTAGCACACGACCCACATTTTCGTTTAAAAAAATCATAGATTACGTCATCACACCCAGATGGATGACGTTAGTAGTATGATAGATATCCCAAAAATTATAATTTAAATATAAAAATCGACCTGTTTAGGGATTTATCTCCAGAGTTGCCCATTCTCGAGAAAATGAATTTATTCCAACTCAAACGTCCTCACTATATTTGTTTATAAGCAAAAAAATTGTTTATATCCTTAAAACAGTGCTGAGGCCGCTTAAATAATCCGATTTTAATTTTGTAAAGTGTATTGGATTGGTAAAGTACCTCTTGATATGTAAAAAAATTAGCAAACTTCTAACAGGTCTACTTTTTGTTCAGAAAGTTTTTAAAAAATTTGAACTTTTCTAAAAAAATTTAGATTGCAAAATTATTATGCAAAATCTATTATGTCGATTTTAATAAAATTTGGTGGACGGATTGAGTATGTTGTAAGAACTTTCTAAGTAAAATACGAAGGTTCTAAGTGCAACCAAAGTGGTTGAAAAACATTGAATAAAAAGAGGCTTATTTTGCCCTCTTATTTTGTATTTATTGCTATTTTGCAGAAAGGATAATCATTTAAGATATTTTATAGCAGTCGTGTCGTATATCATACAAAATTCAATTATCTTTATTTTATTTCCCTATGACTTTGTTCCAAAATGAATCGTTTTTAAGTTACAAGCAATGAAAGTTGAAAAAAATCGATGTTTTTCGAAATTTTTAAATATTTAAATTTTTTTAATAATGTTTCAAACATATTTGAGAAGGAGCGTGAGTCAATTATAATTACTGAAGTTGTCACCTAATTTTATCTGCAAAAGTCGGAATGCCACCTCTCACATCCACCTCAAAACAGATCCGCCCTGATCTATACAGCGATAATTCCATAGTAGAAATCGAAAATTGCAATGTCATTGTTTATTTAATAGGTCAGTTTGGCATTTAATATACTTGCAAATATTTTTCTATAAAAATGTCTCGTTTTGGCACTGAATCTGTAGAGTCAATTAACACGTTGACGGACAGTGCGTCAAATGTATAAGCAAGTTTTTGACACTATATTTATTTTACAAATAATGAAATACCTACGGAAATTCTGAATCTTATTGCAGTCATAAATGAACAATACAAACCTTTCTAGAAAACAAATTGCCAGAACATAGCAGCTGCAATTATTGTTATCTGGTCTCTGACATTAGATGGTAAGAAAGATATTGATTGTGGGAACTTTTCATTTAATGTTCCAAATACATACTTTTAAAAAACTTCGATTCCAATGAATTCTGCCGTATGTATGTTTCAGTTAATCAGTTATCCAGAGAGGTTGAAATTGTACAACGAAAAGTGCATTTCGGAATACGCCGCATAAGACCTTTGATAATCATATCGATAGCGTCTGAAACTGTAAAATTTATTGAGGGGATGGATAAATTTCTTCCTAGTAGGAAAAGACAAGGTCGCTGCTCTGATTTCTGATTGAAAATGGTGTTCAAAATATCTCCAACAAATACATGTACCATTTTTCAAATCACTACTACTCCGAGATCCATCTGAGGGGGTAAATTTCTGATCCATGGAGAGTGGAGAGTGGCTTGTAAGCCTGTTTTTCAGTTTCAAAATTTAATTCGTTTCATTTTTGACGAATTTACCAAATTTTACACCCACGGTGTTACTATGTGCAATGTTTGGCTGATTTTGTGTCCTTACTCCTAGCACTAATCCTTCTCTGTTTTAAATGTAGAAGGGTAGGGGTAGTACAAACAAAATAAGGGCGGTACAATCCAGTACTAACGCAGTACAAACGAAATAGCCTATTTTTGACATTCAGATGGCAAAGAATGCATAGTAGAGGGGTAGCATGTCACTGGCCCCCCAGGCCAATCTAGACGGGTGGGGGCGGTACAAACAAAATAAGGGCGATACAATCCGATACTAACGTAGTACAAACGAACATACCCATCCCGGACCCCCACATCGAAAAAGGGGGGGATGGCATGTCAGCAGCCCCTCCAGGCAGATTTAAATGGGTGGAGGCATTACAAACGAAAGAAGGGTGATACAATCCAGTACTAACGCAGTACAAACGAAATAGCCTATTTTCGACATTTAGAAGGCAAAAAGTGCAGAGTACAGGGTAGCATGTCACTGGCCCCCCCAGGCCAATCTAGACGGGTGGGGGCAGTACAAACAAAATAAGGGCGATACAATCCGATACTAACGCAGTACAAACGAACATACCCATCCCGGACCCCCAGATCGAAAAAGGGGGGGATGGCATGTCACCAGCCCCTCCAGGCAGATTTAAAAGGGTGGGGGCAGTACAAACGAATGAAGGGTGATACAATCCAGTACTAACGCAATACAAACCAATGAGCTTTTTTTTGACCCTCAAATCGAAAAAGGGGGGGATGGCATGTCACCAGCCCCTCCAGGCAGATTTAAAAGGGTGGGGGCAGTACAAACGAATGAAGGGTGATACAATCCAGTACTAACGCAATACAAACGAATGAGCTTTTTTTTGACCCTCAAATCGAAAAAGGGGGGGCTGGTGACATGGACCTTATCCACAGGGTGCCGGGCGGTGCCGTGGTCGAAAAATTGTTTAAACAATTTTATTTAAACAAATTCACAAAAACAATTTTTTCATTTCGAACAAAAATTTAAGATATTTTAATAAAAATTTAGATAAATTGGCTTATTCTGAGCAAAAAAGGTCTCCTATCATTTTTTTCTAAAATTTATTGTTGTCGAGTTATATGCGATTAAAAATTTGAAAAATGCGAAAATGGCCATTTTTAAGGCTTAATAACTCGAGCAAACATTATTATTATGAAATTAAAAAAGTGGCCAAATCACGTTTCGAACCCCTTCTTCAAGGTCCTGAAGAGATCTTTGTCGTTATTTTACTACAAAGCTGTTATTTTTCATTATTAACAATTAGCGCTATAGTCCAGGATGTATCCGTCGCCCCCGTTAGTGAAATTATTCCGATTCCATTTTTTTGCAGAAACTTACTCAAAACGAGGTCCTTATAACATATCCACAGGGTGCCGGGCAGTGCCGTGGTCGAAAAATTGTTTAAACAATTTTTTTTAAACAAATTCACAAAAATATTTTTTATTGCGAACGATATTTTTATTATTCTAAGCAAAAAGGTTTCTTGTGATTTTTCTCTAAAATTGATTGTTGTCAAGTTATATGGCCATTTTCGCATTTTTCAAATTATAAATCGCATATAATTCGACAACAATCAATTTACAAAAAATCACAAGAGACATTTTTTTCTCAGAATGTCCCAAATTACCTAAAAAAATATTGTTCGAAGTGAAAAAATTATTTTTGTGAATTTGTTTAAAAAAATTGTTTAAATAATTTGTCGACTACGTCACCGCCCGGCACCCTGTGAATATATTAAAAGGACCTCGTTTTGAGTAAGTTTCTGCAAAAAAAAATGGAATAATTTCACTAACGGGGGCGACGATAAATCCTGGACTATAGCGCTAATTGTTAATAATTAAAAATAACAGCTTTGTAATACAACAATGACAAAAATCTCTTCAGGACCTTGAAGAAGGGATTTGAAACTTGATTTGGTGACTTTTTGAATTTCATAATAATAATGTTTAATCGAGTTATTAAGCCTTGAAAATAGCCATTTTCGCATTTTTCAAATTTTTAATCGCATATAACTCGACAACAATCAATTTTAGAAAAAAATGACAAGAGACCTTTTTTGCTCAGAATAAGCCAATTTATCTAAAAAAATTTTGTTCGAAATAAAAAAATTATTTTTGTGAATTTGTTTAAAAAAATTGTTTAAACAATTTTTCGAACACGGCACCGCCCGGCACCCTGTGGATATGTTATAAGGACCTCTTTTTGAGTAAGTTTGTGCAAAAAAATCGAATCGGAATAATTTCGCTAGCGGGGGCGACGATACTGTCCGGTCTATTTAGACTAGGTCGTACTAGTTTGGCCTGAAGTGTGTGTATTTATATCAGGATAAACTAGTTTTGCCTAGGACAAACTAATTTGGCCTACGCGCGATAGGACAAACTAGTTTGGCCTAGGCCAAATTAGTTTGTCCTGAAATCGGGTTTGGCCTGTAACATATATACTAATAAGAAACAATAATTTTAGAGATAAATAAAAACATTTTTTTAAATTTGTTTTAGTGGAATCTTATATGCGAGAAAGACTTTCTAGTTACATTAGCTCTTGTTTTATTCGGTACCAGTGGCTTAATTGGAAACTATATTTTTGGATATGTCCAAGATGGTTTTGGAAGGAAACCGGCATACTATATATACTTATTAATAGGATGCATTTTTGGGGTAGCCACTGCTTTTGCTCATAATTACGTCATGTGGGTAATCTTTAGGATTGGAGTCGGATTTACTGTTCCGGCCATTTTAGGTACGCCTTATGTTTTAGGTAAGTCTAGTCATTATTACAAAATTAAAACCTTTAGTACTTACCTTCTTTTTTTGTCCTCTTTCTTAGGTTCTTAGAAATAT
The DNA here is from genome assembly GCF_917563875.1 of Diabrotica virgifera virgifera. Classification (NCBI taxonomy): domain Eukaryota; kingdom Metazoa; phylum Arthropoda; class Insecta; order Coleoptera; family Chrysomelidae; genus Diabrotica; species Diabrotica virgifera. Next base: position 137,727,165 of record NC_065450.1, read on the forward strand.
TCTTATCCGATCTTATAGTGCAGTCATTGAAGGTGGATATGAGCTATTACCTCCGATTTCGTTGAACCTTCATCGATGTAGATGAAAATTGGCGAGTAGTTAGAGGATATCTCAAGGATCAAAGGTGACATGGTGTCAACTTGCGCTTTTACTCTGGGGGTGGATGCCACCCCTTCTCGGGGGTAAAAATTATTTTATTAAAAATAAGCCCATAATTCAATAGAGGGGCAAATTCTAAGTAAAATGTGTTATACAGTTATTAAAGAAAATGCATGTTTTTAACCGATTTTTCATGAGTAACTCAAAAACTATAAGTTTTTACAAAACGTTATTGTTACCAAAATTGAAGCTAATACAAAATGAAATAAACTCCTTACTAGAAAAACCTTTTGGTGTTAACTAGAAGTATAAGGCGAGTACCCAAATCTAAGTATTCAAGCCTAAATAACGGGAAAATTATGCATTTTATAACATAAACCTATAAAAGCTTGTCAAAGTACTTAGAATTGTCTATCAAAGGAGCCCCCGAACAAGTTAATAGCATTAAAATTTATGCTCCAAAATTTTTTCAAAATCTATCTTTTTTCCAACAAATTATATTGTTTTTTTTTTTAATAACTCCGGTAATGTTTAAGATAATAGGTTCACTTAAAAACCATTTGAAAGCTAATTCCAAGGGCTATTAAACCACGCTCAAGTTAATCTTTTAAACCCCTTATTTTTTTTAATAAAAGGTTAAATGGCCCCGGTTACATGGTTCTCGCAGCAAAATTTAAGCTGTAAATGTTTATATCTCGGTTATTTTTGACCCTACAGAAATAGTAAAGCAGCCAAGTATTGGACATACAAAAAACTAAAATTTAGTTATGTATCAGTTTTTACGTATATTGAGTATTTTTGGAGTTATTATCAAAAGAAAATGAAAATTACGATGATTTTAAAAATTCAGATTTTTTAAATTATATGGTTTTTTCAAAAATATGCATACTAGACAAAACTAAACGGTCAAAATGGTTGAAATAATTACTTATGCTAATATAAAGTAATTGTTTTGAGGATTACTATAAATTTTAATTTTTGTGGAAATGGCGTATATTTTATTTTTCAGTTTTTCCTAAACAATTCGAAAGGGTTCTCTTATTTTCATCATAACTTGCTTAATTTTGATGCTATTAACATCTTCTGGAGCTCATTTGATAGGTATTGCAAAGTACTTTGACATGTTTTAAGCAGATATATTTTTTATAAAATGCATAGTTGTCCCGTTATTTAAGCTTGAATACTTAGATTTTAGTATTCGTCGAAAAAAATTTACATTCAATTACTCCCAACTCACTTTTAATTAACATTAGTTTAGTTCTTTAAGTGTGTGAAGGGCCGTAGAGCAGCGGCATGACAACTGGTCTCATAAACCAGAGTGGGCGGGTTCGAGCCCCGGCACAGACAATCCATTTTCATTTCTAAAAATGATACGAGCTGTTCACCGTGCCTCGGAGAGTACGTTAAGCCGTCGGTCCGCCTGGGCTGGTGTGTACATACATCGATACGCCAGGGAAATAAGGCAAAAATATACCATGTTCGGGACACTTGAGCAGCTAGCTTGCAAATGGGTTTTTTGGGTACTATGTACCTAATACAATATAAATACAAAAATGCCCGTCACAGTTTGGACGAGAAATTTAGTTATTAACAAATAAGGGTCAAAAATGGCAGTTTTTTCGTTTTAATTGCTACAGGTAAAAATACATTAATTAAATATCTTATTTATAGTGTTCTTCTTTTAGTAGATGAGCCAAGGTTTAAAATGGCAGTTTTCAAATTTTGTTCCGATCATTTGTTGCTTCGAAAATTGAAAATAACACTAAAATTTCTAAAATAAAAGATTTATTATACCTTTTGCAAAAATGAATTTATGACTTTCATATTGCATGAAAAGTTGAGTCCATATAATGCACAAAAATTTTTAAGACGATTCGTCAATTAGTTTAAATTTTATTCAATTTGTTTATCACAAAGAGCTTTTTTTCTTAATGTTATTGTTCAGAAAATAATAATGATATTGCAATTCTGTGGAAACCACATGAAAGAAGAATAGTCATATTTTCAAAGTACAGTGGAACCCCGTTAACTCGGATTAATCGGGACCGCGGCCGATCCGGGTTATCGAAAATTCGGGTTAGCCGGAGAAATTGGTAAAAATTATTAAAATATGGTATGCTTACAGATAAACTCCGTTATAATTGGCACACAGACACTTGTAAACCACGTACGCGTTCCACACATACAAAGCGTCGTCGAGAGTCTCATTTTTAGCTTTCTTATCTTTGCACCGATTGTCCAAACTGTCTTTTGTTATCATTTTGAAACAAAAACAACATTTTAAGTTTTATTGCCATTACAAACACAAAATCTGAATATATTTACGAACGATTACAGAAAGGAACGAACAATGCGACTTTACTACACACAATACCGTCTCGCAACGAGAACGAACTTATGTTATTTAATAAGAGTGAAGACTAGAACCATTGTTTGAAAAATAATTTTTTAATAGTTTTTTCTAAACAATGCTAAGACAGTTTCAAGTAAATAAAGGATACTACAGATACCTGTTGGTTTCGATAACACATTTTTACTAAGGTATATTATGTATCAAATTACACAAATACGCATTATCTCTCATTGTATAATGTGTTTGACATTGAAAATTGAAACGAATTAACTACATAGGAATTCGCTAAACCGACAAATTTTTACGAAGAAAGTTTATTATGATAATAAAATTAGCCTGAAAAATATAAGATATTATAGTATTCGAACAATATGTTTATAAGGAAAGATAAAAGAAAATATTTTAAGATGTTGAAAAGAAATTGGAAAATCCAGCATAAAGGACATACATTTTTATTGTTGTAATGTTTGTGTGATAAAAATCGGTCCGGGTTAGCCGGACTTCCGGGTTATCGGGGGCCGACTTATCGGGGTTCCACTGTATTTAAAAATATCATTCAAAAGTTATTTTTATCACTCCGAAAATATTTTAATAAAGTTGAGTCATTTTTTTCTTATAAACAATTTGAACAACTTTGTTAATATTGACTGTAGGTTAAAACTACAATTAGTATGGTATAACTAGATCCAAACACAGACATCCAAAGTGAAAGTTATCCTCCAACACCAAATTGTTCTATATGGTCCACATAATGTTCAGAAAAAAGTCACACTATTTTGAGCTTCTGCTTTGGGGGGGAGAGGGGGGAGAAATCGGTAAATTCGTAGTTTTTTAAGTTTTTCGTCAAAATTTCTAAAACTATGCGGTTTAGCATGAACAACCTTCTATACAAAAATGTTCTACATTATATTTGAAACAAAAAAGTTTCCATGCATAATCCTTCTAAAATGAACGGTTCCAAAGTTACCGAGGTAGTATTGTATAATTGGTCCAAAAAAGACCTAACCCAGACATTAAAAGTAAAAGTTTTCCTTCAACACCAAATTGTTCTATATGGTCCAGATATTGTTCAGTAAAAAGTTATACCATTTTGAGCGTCAGGTTTGTGGGGGAGATGGGGGAGAAGTCGGTAAATTAGTAGTTTTTTTATGTTTTTCGTCACAATTTCTAAAACTGAATGCTTTAGCGTAAACAATGTTCTATACAAAAATATTTTACATCAAATTTAAAACAAAAAAGGTCCTATACTAGTGCAGTCACTGAAGGTTTTCACCTCCGATTTCGTTGAACCTCCATCGATTTTCATGAAAATTGGTGAGTAATTAGAGAATACCTCAAGGAACAAAGGTGACATGATGCCAACTTGCGCTTTTACCCTGGGGGTGGATGCCACCCCTTCTCGGGGGTGAAAATTATTTTATTAAAAATAATACCGTAAGTTCATAGAGGGACAAATTATAAGCAAAATTTGTTATATAAAGTTATTAAAATAAATCAACACTTTTTGAGTTATTAAAGACGAAAGATTTTATTTTTTCGTATTAAAATGCATGTTTTAAACCGGTTTTTCACGTATAAATCAAAAACTATAAGCTTTTTCAAAAAAGTTATTATTACTGAATTAAAAGATAATAAAAAATTGAATACATTCCTCGTATAAAGAACGAATGTAATGTTAGTTCAAAGTGAGTTATTGGCAACTGAATGTGTATTTTTTTCGACGAGTACTCAAATCTAAGTATTCAAGCTTAAATAACGGGAAAACGATGCAATGTATAAAATATTTTTGCAAAACATTTGTCAAAGTACTTTGGAATACCAATTAAATGAGCTTAAGAACAAGGTAATAGCGTCAAAATTAAGCAAGTTATAATGAAAATAAAAGAACCGTTTCGAATTTTTTCGGAAAAAGTGAAAAATAAAACAGACGCCATTTCCACAAAAATTAAAATTTATAGTAATCCTTACAAGAACTTCTTTATATTAGCATATGTAATGTTTTCGATAATTTTGACCGGTTTAGAATGCATATTTTTGAAAAAAAGGTATAATTTAAAAAATCATAATTTTTAAAATTATTGTAATTCTCATATTCTTTTGATAATAACTCCAAAAATACTCAATATACGAAAAAAATTATATATAACCAAATTTTAGTTTTTTCTGTGCCAAATATTTTACCTGTTTTACTATTTCTACAGGGTAAAAAATAACCAAGATAGAAACATTTAAATCTTAAATTTTGCTGTGGGAACTATGCAACCGGGGTCATTTAACATTTTATTTTTTTTTTAAGTAAAGGGTTTAGAAGATTAGCTTCAAGGAGCTTAAATAGCACTTGGAATTAACTTTCAAACAGTTTTTAGAATAACCTGATATCGTAAACACGAACGGAGTTATTAAAAAAAAACAATAACATTTTTTGGAAAAATTTTTAAAAGATAAATTTTGAAAAAATTTTGGAGCATGAATTTTAACGCTATCAACATGTTCGGATAGATATTTTTAAGTATTTGACAAATGTTTAATAAGTTTATGTTATAAAATGCATCAATTTCCTGTTATTTCAGCTTGAATACTTAGAGTTTTTTACTCGCCGAAAAAAATATACATTCAATTACCTATAACTCACTTTTAGTTAACACTAAAAGGTATGTGTAGTAAGTAATTTATTTCATTTTTTATTAGCTTCAATTTTGATAATAATAACTTTTTTGTGAAAATGTACACTTTTTGAGTAATTGATGAAAAATTGGTTAAAAACGTGCATTTTTCTCAAGAAAAATTAAAATCATAAGATGTAGATCTTTGAAACACACTCAGTGAACCAAAGATCCAAGGTTATTGGTTTAACGACCACTCGTACGAAATCAAATAGATGAAATAGAGAATGTGGAAAAATCCCCTTACGAACAATTCACACATCCACCATTTCGGGCTGGGAAAAATTTTTCGAATAGAATCAAAGATCCAAACAGCAGTTCTTAGAAATGTGTTTCGCCCTCTTCAACCTCTCTGGGCTCGTCGGTAAAGACAAGAGGTTGAATATCTTTAGACACATTCTAATCAAAAAACAACATTCGAGACCTAGACATAGAAGGTGCGTAAGTCTACGGCAAATCCGACAATGACAGTCTCAAGTTTTAATTCCCTAATTACTTAAAGTAAGTAAAATATATGTTTAAAAACATAAGATGTAGATCTTTGAAACACACTCAGTGAACCAAAGATCCAAGGTTATTGGTTTAACGACCACTCGTACGAAATCAAATAGATGAAATAGAGAATGTGGAAAAATCCCCTTACGAACAATTCACACATCCACCATTTCGGGCTGGGAAAAATTTTTCGAATAGAATCAAAGATCCAAACACCAGTTCTTAGAAATGTGTTTCGCCCTCTTCAACCTCTCTGGGCTCGTCGGTAAAGACAAGAGGTTGAATATCTTTAGACACATTCTAATCAAAAAACAACATTCGAGACCTAGACATAGAAGGTGCGTAAGTCTACGGCAAATCCGACAATGACAGTCTCAAGTTTTAATTCCCTAATTACTTAAAGTAAGTAAAATATATGTTTAAAAACATAAGATGTAGATCTTTGAAACACACTCAGTGAACCAAAGATCCAAGGTTATTGGTTTAACGACCACTCGTACGAAATCAAATAGATGAAATAGAGAATGTGGAAAAATCCCCTTACGAACAATTCACACATCCACCATTTCGGGCTGGGAAAAATTTTTTTCGAATAGAATCAAAGATCCAAACACCAGTTCTTAGAAATGTGTTTCGCCCTCTTCAACCTCTCTGGGCTCGTCGGTAAAGACAAGAGGTTGAATATCTTTAGACACATTCTAATCAAAAAACAACATTCGAGACCTAGACATAGAAGGTGCGTAAGTCTACGGCAAATCCGACAATGACAGTCTCAAGTTTTAATTCCCTAATTACTTAAAGTAAGTAAAATATATGTTTAAAAACATAAGATGTAGATCTTTGAAACACACTCAGTGAACCAAAGATCCAAGGTTATTGGTTTAACGACCACTCGTACGAAATCAAATAGATGAAATAGAGAATGTGGAAAAATCCCCTTACGAACAATTCACACATCCACCATTTCGGGCTGGGAAAAATTTTTTTCGAATAGAATCAAAGATCCAAACACCAGTTCTTAGAAATGTGTTTCGCCCTCTTCAACCTCTCTGGGCTCGTCGGTAAAGACAAGAGGTTGAATATCTTTAGACACATTCTAATCAAAAAACAACATTCGAGACCTAGACATAGAAGGTGCGTAAGTCTACGGCAAATCCGACAATGACAGTCTCAAGTTTTAATTCCCTAATTACTTAAAGTAAGTAAAATATATGTTTAAAAACATAAGATGTAGATCTTTGAAACACACTCAGTGAACCAAAGATCCAAGGTTATTGGTTTAACGACCACTCGTACGAAATCAAATAGATGAAATAGAGAATGTGGAAAAATCCCCTTACGAACAATTCACACATCCACCATTTCGGGCTGGGAAAAATTTTTCGAATAGAATCAAAGATCCAAACACCAGTTCTTAGAAATGTGTTTCGCCCTCTTCAACCTCTCTGGGCTCGTCGGTAAAGACAAGAGGTTGAATATCTTTAGACACATTCTAATCAAAAAACAACATTCGAGACCTAGACATAGAAGGTGCGTAAGTCTACGGCAAATCCGACAATGACAGTCTCAAGTTTTAATTCCCTAATTACTTAAAGTAAGTAAAATATATGTTTAAAAACATAAGATGTAGATCTTTGAAACACACTCAGTGAACCAAAGATCCAAGGTTATTGGTTTAACGACCACTCGTACGAAATCAAATAGATGAAATAGAGAATGTGGAAAAATCCCCTTACGAACAATTCACACATCCACCATTTCGGGCTGGGAAAAATTTTTCGAATAGAATCAAAGATCCAAACACCAGTTCTTAGAAATGTGTTTCGCCCTCTTCAACCTCTCTGGGCTCGTCGGTAAAGACAAGAGGTTGAATATCTTTAGACACATTCTAATCAAAAAACAACATTCGAGACCTAGACATAGAAGGTGCGTAAGTCTACGGCAAATCCGACAATGACAGTCTCAAGTTTTAATTCCCTAATTACTTAAAGTAAGTAAAATATATGTTTAAAAACATAAGATGTAGATCTTTGAAACACACTCAGTGAACCAAAGATCCAAGGTTATTGGTTTAACGACCACTCGTACGAAATCAAATAGATGAAATAGAGAATGTGGAAAAATCCCCTTACGAACAATTCACACATCCACCATTTCGGGCTGGGAAAAATTTTTCGAATAGAATCAAAGATCCAAACACCAGTTCTTAGAAATGTGTTTCGCCCTCTTCAACCTCTCTGGGCTCGTCGGTAAAGACAAGAGGTTGAATATCTTTAGACACATTCTAATCAAAAAACAACATTCGAGACCTAGACATAGAAGGTGCGTAAGTCTACGGCAAATCCGACAATGACAGTCTCAAGTTTTAATTCCCTAATTACTTAAAGTAAGTAAAATATATGTTTAAAAACATAAGATGTAGATCTTTGAAACACACTCAGTGAACCAAAGATCCAAGGTTATTGGTTTAACGACCACTCGTACGAAATCAAATAGATGAAATAGAGAATGTGGAAAAATCCCCTTACGAACAATTCACACATCCACCATTTCGGGCTGGGAAAAATTTTTCGAATAGAATCAAAGATCCAAACACCAGTTCTTAGAAATGTGTTTCGCCCTCTTCAACCTCTCTGGGCTCGTCGGTAAAGACAAGAGGTTGAATATCTTTAGACACATTCTAATCAAAAAACAACATTCGAGACCTAGACATAGAAGGTGCGTAAGTCTACGGCAAATCCGACAATGACAGTCTCAAGTTTTAATTCCCTAATTACTTAAAGTAAGTAAAATATATGTTTAAAAACATAAGATGTAGATCTTTGAAACACACTCAGTGAACCAAAGATCCAAGGTTATTGGTTTAACGACCACTCGTACGAAATCAAATAGATGAAATAGAGAATGTGGAAAAATCCCCTTACGAACAATTCACACATCCACCATTTCGGGCTGGGAAAAATTTTTCGAATAGAATCAAAGATCCAAACACCAGTTCTTAGAAATGTGTTTCGTCCTCTTCAACCTCTCTGGGCTCGTCGGTAAAGACAAGAGGTTGAATATCTTTAGACACATTCTAATCAAAAAACAACATTCGAGACCTAGACATAGAAGGTGCGTAAGTCTACGGCAAATTGTTGATTTTTGTTGCAATTCTAGATGGGTTCAGGGATTAAGAGAATTGTTACTCTGTTTTAACAAGTTTATTAAAATTCCTAATAAACTAAAGTACAAAAATAAGTCCTCCAAAATTCAAACGTGACAAAAACAATTATTATGACAAAACTTCTAAGGATTTGCCGTAGACTTACGCACCTTCTATGTCTAGGTCTCGAATGTTGTTTTTTGATTAGAATGTGTCTAAAGATATTCAACCTCTTGTCTTTACCGACGAGCCCAGAGAGGTTGAAGAGGGCGAAACACATTTCTAAGAACTGGTGTTTGGATCTTTGATTCTATTCGAAAAATTTTTCCCAGCCCGAAATGGTGGATGTGTGAATTGTTCGTAAGGGGATTTTTCCACAAAAATTAAAATCTTTGATCTTTAATAACTCAAAAAGGTTTGATTTATTTTAATACCTTTATATAACAAATTTTGCTTGAAATTTGTCCCTCTATCAATTATGGAGTTACTTTTAATAAAATAATTTTCACCCCCGAGAAGGGGTGGCATCCACTCCCAGAGTAAAAGCGCAAGTTGGCACAATGTCACCTTTGTTCCTTGAGATATCCTCTAACCACTCACCAATTTTCATGCAAATTGATAAAGGTTCAACGAAATCGGAGGTAATAGCTCGTATCCACCTTCAGTGACTCCACTATACATAATTGTTATAAAATTAACGATTCCAGAGTTACGGAGGGTGAAAAGTGGAGGCTTTCGATGTTTTTTATATGTTTTGGTCAATTTATAATATTTTTACTGATTGAAAGAAATTTTCTTAACAGGATTTGCTATTTCAGTGGCCGATGGTATGTTAGTGATAAATCCTTGAAGAAACGTCAACCTCACCAACCAAAATCATCATCAATTGCCCAAAAAATATAAAAAGTATCGAAAACCTCCATATTTCGCCCTTCGTAACTCTGGAACCGTTGATTTTATAACAATTATGGATATAGTATAGTATAGTTGATCCAAAAGATGGCATAACCCAGACATCCAAAGTGAAAGTTATCCTTCAACACCAAATTTTTCTATATGGTCCACACAATGTCCAGAAAAAGTCACACCATTTTGAGCGTCGGGTTTGGGTGGGGGAGAGGGGGGAGAAATCGGTAAATTCGTAGTTTTTTAAGTTTTTCGCCAATATTTCTAGAAGTATGCGGTTTAGCATGAACAACCCTCTATACAAAATTGTTCTAGATTAAATTTGAAATAAAAAAGGCCCTATGCATAATCTTTCTAAAATGAATGGTTCCAAAGTTACGGTGGTAGTATAGTATAACTGGTCCAAAAAAAGGCCTAACCCAAACATCCACAGTAAAAGTTTTCCTCCAACACCAAAATATTCTATATGGTCCACATATTGTTCAGTAAAAAGTTACACCATTTTGAGCGTCTGGTTTGGGAGGGAAATGGGAGAGAAGCCGGTAAATTAGTAGTTTTTTTAAGTTTTTCGTCAATATTTATAAAACTATGCTTTAGCGTAAACAATCTTAAATACCAAAATATTCTACATGAAATTTAAAACAAAAAATTTTGCATACATAATTGTTATAAAGTCAACGGTGCCAGAGTTACAGACGGTGAAAGTCGAGGTTTTCGATACTTTTTATATTTTTTGGGCAATATTTATGATATAACTATACCAAAAACCCAGACATCCAAAGTGAAAGTTATCCTCCAACACCAAATTGTTCTATATGGTCCACATCCTGTTTAGAAAAATGTCACACCATTTTGAGCGTCGGGTTTGGGGGGGGAGAGGGGGAAGAAATCGATAAATATAAAAAGTATCGAAAACCTCCACTTTCACCCTCCGTAACTCTGGAACCGTTGACTTTTATAACAATTATGTAAAGAACCTTTTTTGTTTTAAATTTTATGTAGAACATTTTTCTATAGAACATTTCTTACGCTAAAGCATAGTTTTAGGAATATTGACGAAAAACTTAAAAAAACTACTAATTTACCGACTTCTCCCCCATCTGTCCCCCAAACCGGACGCTCAAAATGGTGTATCTTTTTACTGAACAATATGTGGACCATATAGAACAATTTGGTGTTGAAGGAAAACTTTTACTTTGGATGTCTGGGTTAGGCCTTTTTTGGACCAATTATACTATACTACCTCCGTAACTTTGGAACCGTTCATTTTAGAAGGGTTATGCATAGGGCCTTTTTTATTTCAAATTTAATGTAGAACAATTTTGTTTAGAGGGTTGTTCATGCTAAACCGCTTAGTTTTAGAAATATTGACGAAAAACCTAAAAAACTAGGAATTTGCAGATTTCTCCCCCTCTCCCCCCCCCCCCTCAAACCCGACGCTCAAAATAGTGTGACTTTTTTCTGAACATTATGTGGACCATATAGAACAATTTGGTGTTGGAGGATAACTTTCACTTTGGATGTCTGGGTTTGGGTCTAACTATACCATACTAATAGGACCATTTTTGTTTTAAATTTTATGTAGAACGTTTTTGTATACAACATTGTTTACGCTTAAACATAGTTTTAGAAATATTGACGAAACACGTAAAGAAACTACTAATTTACCGACTTCTCCCCCATCTCCCCCCAAACCGGACGCTTAAAATGGTGTAACTTTTTACTGAACAATATGTGGACCATGTAGAACAATTTGGTGTTGGAGGAAAACTTTTACTTTGGATGTCTGGGTTAGGCCTTTTTTGGACCAATTATACTATACTACCTCCGTAACTTTGGAACCGTTCATTTTAGAAGGGTTATGCATAGGGCCTTTTTTATTTCAAATTTAATGTAGAACAATTTTGTTTAGAAGGTTGTTCATGATAAACCGCTTAGTTTTAGAAATATTGACGAAAAACCTAAAAAACTAGGAATTTGCAGATTTCTCCCCCTCCCCCCCCCCCCTCAAACCCGACGCTCAAAATAGTGTGACTTTTTTCTGAACATTATGTGGACCATATAGAACAATTTGGTGTTGGAGGATAACTTTCACTTTGGATGTCTGGGTTTGGGTTTAACTATACCATACTAATAGGACCATTTTTGTTTTAAATTTTATGTAGAACGTTTTTGTATACAACATTGTTTACGCTTAAACATAGTTTTAGAAATATTGACGAAACACGTAAAGAAACTACTAATTTACCGACTTCCCCCCCATCTCCCCCCAAACCGGACGCTTAAAATGGTGTAACTTTTTACTGAACAATATGTGGACCATGTAGAACAATTTGGTGTTGGAGGAAAACTTTTACTTTGGATGTCTGGGTTAGGCCTTTTTTTGGACCAATTATACTATACTACCTCCGTAACTTTGGAACCGTTCATTTTAGAAGGATTATGTATAGGACCTTTTTATTTCAAATTTAATGTAGAACATTTTTGTGTAGCAGGTTGTTCATGTTAAACCTCATAGTTTTAGAAATATTGACGAAAAACGTAAAAAACTACGAATTTACCGACTTCTCTCCCCTCTACCCCCAAACCCGACACTCAAAAAGGTGTGACTTTTTTCTGAACATTATACGGACCATATAGAACAATTTGGTGTTGGAGGATAACTTTCACTTTGGATGTCTGGGTTATGTCATTTTTTGAATCAATTCTATCATACTAAATGGGATTTGAAAAACTGGCATTTTTACACGAATATTCAAAAATAAAACTTTTCGCCTAGATTAATTACGGTCAAAGTTAGCCACTTTTTTTTACTAAATTGACGGCTACTTTGTTTATAACAATTAAGCAACCGAACTAAAGCCATTTTGAAGTTGAAGGTATAAAGTTTATGTGTAAAAGTTTGAGTAAACTTTGAACCTCAACAAAGTGGTTAATAAAGCTTTAAAAATGAAGTCCTAACGAAATCGATTCGTGGTCGGTGGAGGGGAGTTATTAAAATCGGTGTACTCAAAAAAAGGAAACTGATTTTTCAAACATATGCTGCGATTAATATCGCCGGAGCGTGTTGATGAATTTTGATCATATTTTTTTAAATTTGTAGACTCGTAATCTTGTAGAGTACGTTATGTACACACATCCCCACCTAACATTACAAAATGTTAGGGGGAAGCCCCCTTATCACTCAGGGATATGAAAAATAGATTACGACCGATTCAAATACCTACCGATTATACATATATAATTTCATAAAAATCGGTCAAGCGGTCTCGAAGGAGTATGGCAACTAACACTGTGACAGTAGAATTTTATAGATGTAAATATATAGATGGCTATTAACAAATAGTAGCTGGTGATATAAGAGTGAAAATTAAGGGTTGTATGTATTTTTAATTCTACATCATATAAAATTAAAGTAGACAATTATTTTGTCCAAAACAATTTAAAAAAATGTCAGGGGGGCAACCACCCTTATAACTTATGGGTATGAAAAATAGATTAAAACCTATTTTCAGTCCTATAGGATATACGTGTAGAATTTAATAAAAATCGGCCAAGCGGTTTCGGAGTAGTATGGTAACTAACTCTTTTACAGGAGAATTTTATGTATATAGAAGTAACTGTGAATTAAATATTAAAAGTGGCTAACATTGACCCTAATTAACCTAGGATTTTTTTTAATTCGTGTAAAAATACTAGCTTTTGAAATCCAAAAGTAAATTTACTCTGCAGTCAATATTTACAAAGCTATTCAAATTGTTTATAAGCCAAAAATGACCCTATTTTAGTAAACTGTTTTCGAAGTGATGAGAACGACTTTTTAATGATTTTTTTTCAATACTTTTGAAAATATGACTTTTCTTCTTTCATATGATTCCCACAGAACAGCTATGTCATTATGATTTTCTGAACAATAACATTGCGAAAAAAAAAGCTCTTTGCGATCAACAAATTGAATAAAATTTAAAAGAATTTACGAATCGTCCAAAACTTTTTTGTGCATTATAAGGACTGCTTGACTGAACTTTAAGTGCAATATGAAAGTCTTACGGCCATTTTCGCAAACGTTATAGCAAATTTTTTATTTTCGAAATTTTAGTTTTATTTTGCAATTTCCGAAGCAACAATGATCGGACCAAAATTCAAAAAGTGCCATTTTAAACCTTGGCTCTTCTACTAAAAGAAAAATATTATAAATAAGATATTTAATTACTCTTTTTTTACCTGTAGCGATTTAAACGAAAAATCTGACATTTATGACCCTTATTTGTTAATTACTAAATTTCTCGTCCGAACTGTGACGGGCAATTTTGTATTTATAATGTATCAAGTATATAGTACCCAAAAAACCCATTTGCAACCTGGCTGCTTTAGTGTCACAACAAAAACCTTATGTGTCTATGGACGGTATTATTTTTAATAAAATAATTTTCACCCCCGAGAAGGGATGGTATCCACCTCCAGGGTAAAAGCGCAAGTTAGCATTATGTCAACTTTGTTCCTTGAGTTATCCTCTAACTACTTACCAATTTTCATGAAAATCGATGGAGGTTCAACGAAATCGGAGGTGAAAACCTTCAGTAACTGCACTATTAAGATTGTAGTCATGATTGTGTCATTTACTGCCAGCTGTTTCACTAGTTATTGAAGGGCATTTTGACGGTCTTTTAATACGACCGGAAGACAGAAAAGTCATAAAAGCAAGAAGAAGGAGATCAGGACGATAATTATCCTTTCTTAGACCAAGGCGTGATTTAATATGGTAATTATGCCAAGAAGATATATGAAGGCCTCGTTGCTCATAGTTGGGAGCGTTAGTAGGAGGATGTGGATATACAGTGACGAGCGCACTAATAACCGGCAAAATAACGCAAAAGATGGAAAACATATTAAGTTGTGAGATAAAAAGAGACGAACCTAATGGAGGTGTTAAATTTAGCGATAGTAACTTATAGATTGACATTATATTGATTGTTTCCCACCTTTAGACGTATCGAACGAATTTGAGAAATGTCACTGCCACAGTGACGGTTTTAGTTGACATACTCCTCTGATACGTCTAAAGGTGGCAAACAATCAATATAATAGGTTTGTTCTAGCATCAGTTTCAAACGGTTTGAAACCATCAGGGAATAGTGGACCAGCGCGAGTAGAGGGGATAGCACTGGTGACTGTATTATGTTTTCTCACTGACCAACTGTTTGCTGACGGTTTCTGACTAGTTTGACTGTTTGCTAGAACAAACCTATTATTAATTTATATTAACAACTCTACTAGTTTTATTTCTTTTTATCTCACAATTTAATGTTTTCCATCTTTTGCGCAATTTTGCCGGTTATTAGCACGCTCATTACTGTATAACTATTGGAATAATAACAGAAAAATGACAGTTAACAATTTGACACTTGACACACAGAAACTATGAAATACTAAAGTCTAAGAACTGTAGAATCATAGGGCGCCAATAGGGCTTTTCATTCACAGTAATTTGTTTCGAGCTTCTGTCATATGTCACATAATATTAATATATCTACGTCATACGTTATTGGTATATACAATAATACAAATAAAAGACGTATGGCGTAGATATATTAATATTATGTGACACATGACAGAAGCTCGAAACAAATGACAATCGATGAAAAGCCCTATAAAGCTTGATCATAGATTCCTAGAGGAATCAAATCGTGAAAGAAAGCCAGCAACACTGCTAATATTGACATATTTAATTATGTGCTGTAAAACAATGTATATCTTCAATAAAACGAAATTTTCAAAAACGAATCGCAAACTTAAAAAAATATATTTCTTTAATGCTCAAAAAAGTTTATTACATACCACTTCCAAGAAAACCTATAAATGAATAGATTGTGACCTTTCATAAAGTCGACTTAAATGGTTATTTAAAATTAATTACTGTTAGTCCATGTGGTAAAAAAGTACACTTACCTAGGGACACTTATAACCGAAAATAATGACTACACTGCAGAAATCAAAGTCAGAATCGAGAAAGCACGTTCTAATTTTATGAAAATGAAAAAGGTCCTATGTAGTAAAGATTTAACATTAGCTCTTAAAGTACGCCTAACAAAATGCTACGTATATAGTGTACTATACTATGGACTGGAATCATGGACGTTAAATGTAGAGACAATGAGACGACTTAACGCCTTTGAAATGTGGACGTATAGAAGAATTATGAGGGTTTCCTGGGTAGATAGAGTTACGAACAATGAAGTACTGAGAAGAATAGGTAAAGAGAAGGAAGTTGAACTGACAATTAAAGAAAGAAAACTACAGTACCTCGGACATGTGATGCGGGGCGAGAAGTATGGCATCCTGCGACTCATAATGCAGGGAAAGATAGATGGCAGAAGAAGCATCGGCAGAAGACGAATTTCATGGCTGAAGAACCTGAGAGAATGGTTTGGATGCAGCTCAAAACAACTATTTAGAGCTACTGCCTCAAAAATTAAAATAGCTATGATGATTGCCAACCTCCGTAGCGGAGATGGCACCTGAAGAAGAAGAAGAAGTCCATGTGGTGAGACCGCTCCCGTCTGGAAAAATTTCTGATTCGGTTTCTTTGTGGATTCCTATTCAAAAATGTGAAGGGTGCCGGGCGGAATTTTTGGGCAGAAATTGTAAACAATTTTTTTAAACAAATACAAAAGATAACGTTTTTTTGCTGCGGAACATATTTTTTTAAGTTTTGTGGGTAATTCTAAACAAGAAAGATATCTTGTAAATGTTCTCAAAAATTGATATTATTTTTTGAGTTATAGGCGATTCAAAATCTGGAAAATGCGAAAATACGCATTTTCGAGGCCTAAAAACTCATATTTAGATTAGTATTTTTGAGGTTGCCAGATACTTAAATTGAAGGTTAGACATTCAGCTTCAAGATTCTGAAGAGTAATGCGTCTAACCTTAATTTGTACCGTTGTTTTTTAATTGTTAATATGCGTGTTTATCCGATTTTTTGGCGGTGCGGCGAGCTCTATTTTAAAATCTCCTATTTTCGCCCGAAAAATATTTTTTCTAGTTTCTTTGGAATATTCTAAATAAAATAAGTTTCTTGAAGATTTTCTCAAAAGTTAATAGTTTTAAAGTTATAAGCGATTTAAAATCCAAAAATGCGTTTTTTGGCATTTTTCGGATTTTAAATCGCTTATAACTTTAAAACTATTAATTTTTGGGAAAAATGTCGAGAAAATTATTTTATTTAGAATATTCCAAAGAATCTAGAAAAAATATTTTTCGGAGGAAAATGGGAGATTTTTGAAATAGAGCTCGCCGCACCGGCAAAAAAATCGGATAAACATGCATATTTAACAATTAAAAAACAACGGTATAAATTAAGGTTAGACGCAACCACTCTTCAGAATCTTGAAGCTGAATGTTTAATCTTTAATTTAAGTATCTGACAACCTCAAAAATGCTAATTTAAATATGAGTTTTTAGGCCTCGAAAATGCGTATTTTCACATTTTTCAGATGTTAAATCGCCTATAACTCGAAAACTGTCAATTTTTAAGAAAAATTACAAGATACCTTTCTTGTTTAAAATGAGTCAGAAAACCTAAAAATATATGATCCAGAGCAAAAAAACGTAAACTTTTGTATTTGTTTAAAAAAATTGTTTAAACAATTTCTGCCCAAAAATTCCGCTCGGCACCCTTCAGATTTGTTTGAAGGGGACATTTATGAATAGGAATCCACAAAGAAACCGAATCAGAAATTTTTTCAGACGGGAGCGGTCTCACCACATGGACTATGTGTAAACTTAGTAAAAATTGATAAATTAAAGAGTTTGGGCCCCAGTCCGTTGAAACCAATAAAAAGATTTTTGGTTCAATAGAAATAACATAATTTACTCGTAATATTAAAAATCGCGTAACAGTAATTACAAAAAAGTGTTCATAAAATGAATAACGTTGTTTTTCAATTATTTATTTAATTATACAGGGTGTAACAAAAATACAGGTCATAAATTAAATCACATATTCTGAGAACAACAATAGTTCGAATGAACCTAACTTACCTAAGTACAAATATGCACATAAAAAAAGTTACAGCCCTTTGAATTTACAAAATGGAAATCGATTTTTTCAAATAAATCGGAAACTTTTAGAGATTTTTTCACGAAAATAGACATGTGGCAATCTTATGGCAGGAACATCTTAAAGAAAAATTATAGTGAAATTTGTGCACCCCATAAAAATTTTATGGGGGTTTTGTTCCCTTAAACCCCCCCAAACTTTTGTGTACGTTCCAATTAAATTATTATTGTGGTACCATTAGTTAAATTCAATATTTTTAAAACGTTTTTGGCTCTTATTATTTTTTCGATCAGGCAGTTTTTATCGAGTTGCGGCTTCTTTTTTAATATGTTTGCATAAAAACTTTATGGGGGTTTTGTTCCTTTAAACCCCCCAAATGTTTGTGTACGTTCGAATTAAACTATTACTGCGATACCATTAGTTAAACACCGTGTTTTTAAAACTTTTTTGCCTCTTTGTATTTTTACGATAAGGCACCTTTTATCGAGATGTGGCTTCTTTTTTAGTATGGTTCAAAGTATACCTAAAAATGTAAATCATAAATAAATTTTCATATTATTACTAAGTCTACATAATCGTACTTAACCATATACAAAATTTGTATATGTGGTGGATTTGACAAATATTCAAAAATTGTTCAATTGGTCAATGTGATTAAATTTATGACCTGTAATTTTGTTACACCCTGTATATACTAACGCTGTGAGCTTCGCTGGTGTCGCTCCTAGCGGACTACTAATTCAACTTTCACTGGTAATTTTTAAATATATTATTTAATTGTTATCGCTTAATATTTACAACGCAAAAAAGTGATTAAATTGTAATCGATTTTTTTAAGATTATGCTAATCATTTTGACGTTCTATAGGGCTTTTCATTCACAGTCATTTATTTCGAGCTTCTGTCATGTGTCACATAATATTAATATATCTACGACATACGTTATTGGTATATACAATAATACAAACCAAAGACGTATGACGTAGATATATTAATATTATGTGACACATGACAGAAGCTCGAAACAAATGACAATCGATGAAAAGCCCTATTGACAAAATATGAATTTTTTACTTGGGATACTTTCACAATTATCGTGTAGATGGCGCTAAGATTAATTGATTAATAGATTAATAGAACATTAAAAAAACTTAAATTCAGTATTTAAAACGTAAGTATATTTAAGGTAAAAATATATACCACAGCTTTGACCAACTAATATTTTTTATAATTAATGTTTTTAATTTCAATTTTAAATTAATCACTTTGACATTTATGTCAAATTTCCGGTAAAGGTTTACAGACTTGTCACTACTGGCGCTCGCAAATTTTTAAATATCCCCTCTACGTACGAGCTCACAGCGTATAGCTTTAAAGCAGATAGAGACGGGGTGAATAGACAAACTGAGTGTCCTGATAAAAATGGAGTCAACGAGCTCGACAAAAAACGCATGTAGAGGACCAACCTTAGGTATTCTTACTTGGCAAAAGAGGTAGCAGAAATCTCTTTGGACAGAAACTATGAAGGTCACTTGCCGCAGAAAAGTAGCGGTAGTGAGAAGAAGTTCTGAGTTCTCGCTTCGAAATAAAGCGTGTCGAAAAATCATTGAACAAAAAGATCTTCCTTTATCACTGTTTAAATAGATCAGAAGAATAATTTAGGACCTCCACATGTTGGTTTTTCACTGCAAAAACTTATAAATTGACGTCACACTCCATCTCGACGAAAAGATTAGAAATTCCTCAAATCGTGGCTTAAAAACTCAACTCAATCCCCCTGTCCAATAAAGAATTTTTGGAGTTGTGTCCGGCCCAGCTTGTGAGTTGGTGTAATTTAGTTGAAAAGTGGTCTAGATAATGTCCCCTCACAAATAGATTTGACTTGTTTGCATATTTTTATATTTTCTATAGGGACCAAATTATGGTGGTAGATATCTATAGACATATCTATAGATATCTATAGACCATAATATACATTATATTTTTTGGATATTATTGGAATTGTTGTAAAGCTATTTATTTGTGGCATTTACGTAATTTAATATTCTAATTGGCAAATAAGCCACAATTTAACTTGAAAAATGATTTTATTGACTTTTCGGCTTCCTCCGAAGTGGAAAGTCGAAACGTCAATAAAATATTTTTTTTAAGTTATATTGTGGTTTATTTCCCAAATAGAATAGTCAATTTCTATTTTTGGAGTTCCGAACTCGACACTTAATACATATACAGTTTTATTCGATTTTTCTAAAATGCTCCTAAGAATACTCAAAAAAAAATTCAATTTGAAAAGATTTTGGAAACCTGAATTTTATACAGGTGTACGGTTTCACTTGAGTTTTCCAAAAGTAGAGAAAAGAAATATGTATGTGCTATTTTTAAAAAACACATTAAATATTTTGGGGGTTGTGCACCCTCACTCTAGAGGGTTGATGTAATTTAGTTTAAAACTAGTCTACAAAATGCACCCTCACAAATAATTTTGACGTGTTTTGCATATATTTAGATTTTCTATAGGGTCAAATTACAGAGGGTGGCATCTTTTCAAATTAACACACTGTATTTATACCTGTTTTATCTAAATGACAATATTTGTTTTTTTTTTTTCAAATAGTTAATCAATAACTTAATTATTTCCATTTCATGACAATTTAGTAGATACTCTATACTAATTGTTAAATACACTTGTGTTTATTAACACGCGAGTAGTCACGCCGTTAGATAGAATCTCACATTTTATCCATTTTCGAGATAATGAAAAATTTTGCAATTTTGAAAAAATTTCGTAAGTGCCTCGAGGAAGGGTGTAGTAATGCGTAGGAATTTTTTTTTATTTTTTTTTAATTTTTTTTTCTTCTTCTTTTTGTGGAATTTATGGCTTTGGGGAGAGCCAATTAGCTTAGAAATAATAATTCTAGCATAACAGGTAAATAAAAATACTATAAAATAAAAATTTGTTGTAAATTCGTATTGTGAGATAGAATCTAACACGCGACTATTCACGTTACAGAAGTGAGCGCGACTACTCCCGGGTTAATATTAATTTGGATCAATTTTTTGGACCATCTTGCAGAAAGCCGATTAAAGCGAACCTATGAATTGAATATAGTTGTACCTATAATATTGAAAATAATTTTAATTACGTTTTTTTTCTTCTAAGCTATAGAATTGGTCGGGCCCAGTGATAGAACATTGGTAACTATCCTTATTAATATTGCTTATTCTGTATCGTTAATATCGTTAGCAATAATCGTATGGGCCGTCAGACAATGGAGAGTAATGGCTCTTGCTACGACACTGCCATTTTTAGCGTTATTTTTTTCCTGGCCACTTTTACCAGAAAGTCCAAGATGGCTACTTGCACAAGGCAATTATGAAAAGGCAGAAACTATTTTACAAAATATGGCAAGGTAAATCAGATATTATGTAATTTTAGTAACTATTTATGCAGTTCTGAAAAAAAACAATAAATTATTAGAATTTCAGACATATTTTAATATATCAATTTATTCGGTTCGAAAACTGTTTCTGGGGCATGTCTGATTTAGGTATTATTTTATATGGGATTGAGCCACAATTATTATTGGTGTAATGAAAATTACTATTTTAATTACTTTGACTATTAGATTTTCACTACGGAAATCGTTCTCACAAAAAATTATTTTAAAAAATTCTGAACAATTTTATAACCTAACTTTTTAGGTTTTGTATTTATTTTCAAACAGTGACAAAATTTGACCTAGATCTTGATCATATGGACTTATGGACCACAGCAATATGGGTTTGAAAAAATATTGTTTTTTCTATTGATGGCTTTGTCAAAGACCAATGAAAAATGGTTTGACAGTGATACTGTTGCCCTGGGGATATCAAACACTGACAGTTTTATGGCCGGTTTCACCAACGACAAATAGTAGTTTATTCTTAGTCCAAACTGTGGGTGAAAAATAGGTCGAAAGTGTAGTTGAGATTTATTTTTCTTTACGAATGTGATTTATTGTGTCGGTTGCCCTTAGCAACGGTTAGCAACTTATAGAACGTTGAATCAGGGTTTTTGCTTCAAGTTTAAAACCACGTCTTGGATTGGCATGAAATTCGGCAAACACATAGATAACATGTCAAAGAATAAAAATGATATTGGGCCTCTGTGTTTTTTTGCCCTGGGGGTGAGTTTCGCCCCTTATAAGTTGTGAAAAAATATCCGTTCAAAATAAGTTCGGAAATGGATAAAACGACTAATTCTACGCAACTTTTGGTCTATAGCATTTTTTTATTAAGTTAATACTTTTCGAGTTAGCTGCGAGTAAATACGTTCATTTTCAACAAAAAAAAACACGTTTTAGGCGGTTTTTGGCAAATAACTCAAAAAGTATTTTATTAAAAAAAAATCTTAAAAAAAATATAGTCCATTAAAAATTAAAAAAAAAATGGTGTACGTATAAACTCACTGGACCCAGCAGACGCAAAGTTCTAGCTAATAAAAAATAGGTTAATTTCCGTCAAATTTCAAAGTGATTATTTCAACGTGAAATAATAAAAAAATAATGCACTTTTTGGAGAAATCTGATTTTTTTTAGTTTCTAGCATCAAAAGTAAGCAAGTTACGCTCAAAATAATGTCGATCTCTCTTTTTTGTCAAAAAAACTTGGGAATGTCACCTCCTAATTACCATCTTAAATCAAATTAATCGTTACCGCTTCAAAAGTTACTGTGCTCATGTATTATTAATATGATCTGTAAGTATCATCGGTTCAACGGGCTTATTTAAAAAAAAATGGTTTTAAAGTAAATCTGTTTTAATTTTTAATTTTGAAAAAAATGTTTTTTTTAATAACTTAAAATTTCTTAGTGTGACCAAAAATCACAAAGAGTAAAAAAATGTACTTCTTGATTTTCTGAATATTTTGGATTTTTGGTTTTTTTTGTAACACAAAAATTGGTTAAGATATGACTGTTCTAAATTTGCATACACTCGTGATTATTGACTAGTTCAAGGCTTTTCACCTACAGCCCCTTCAAAAATAAGCACTTTGAACCGATGAAACTTACCTACAAACATTAACGACACATAGGTACACGAGTAAAACAACTTATGAAGTAGAAAGGATTTATTTTATTTTTGATGCTAATTAGGGGATGACTTTCCCGAGTTTGTTTCCCAAAAAAAAAAGAGTCCAACTTTATTTTTAGCGTAACTTGGTTACTTCTGATGCTACAAACTTTTTTAAAAAACAGAGACACATATTTTGTTAAACACTTTAAAAACCTTATAATGATTTTTCTCCACAAAGTGCCTGATTTTTTGGTTATTTCACGTTGAAATAATTCACTTTGAAATTTGACGGATATGAACTTATTTTTAATTAGCTAGAACTTTGTTTCTGTCGAGTCTAGAGAGTGCATGCATACATCATTTTTTAAATTTTTAATGTGCTATATTTTTTTAAGAATGGTGTTTTTAAATAAAATACTTACTTTTTGAGTTATTTGCCAAAAACCGCCTAAAAACGTGTTTTTTTTTTGTTGGAAAATAAAGGTATTTACTCGCAAATAACTCGAAAAGTATAAACTTAGTGAAAAAATGCTATAGAACAAAAGGTACTTAGAATTAGACGTTTTATCCACTACCGAGCTTATTTTGAACGTATATTTTTTGACCCCTTATAAGAGGTAAAACTCACTCCCAGGGCAAGAGCACACAGAGGCCCAATATCATTTTTATTCTATGACATGTTACCTAATTGTTTGCCAAATTTCATGTCAGTCCAATAGGTGGTTAAAAATTTGGAGCAGAAACCGTGATTCAATATACTATAAGTTGCTAACCGTTGCTAAGGGCAACCGACACTACACTTTAAAAATCATTTTTAATAATTAAATGTAATTTTCGTTTAAAAATTTTTATTTTAAAATAATATGTCTTTCTTTAGTCAATGACTGTAAAATAATTTCTTAATTGTTATAAATAAAGTCACTACGATTTAAGAAAACAAAAACAATGATCTCGGCTTCAGTTGGCCGTAGAAAATTTTTATTTTGTTTTGAATCTTTATTTTGTCTTCAGCAATAATATTCTGCAAGTTAGAAACTCATCGGATGTATAGGAGCTGCTTCAGTTCTAAATGGTTATAATTAAAGACTGGATTATATGCAAAATGCATATGCATATATATGCTGCATATTTCTCATGTTTTTCATAAATGCATATGCCTTGCATATTTGGAGATTTAAGAGCATATAAATGCATATTTTGATGGGAATTTACTCTACCCCATTTAAAAATAAGGTATATATTAGTAACATCAACATCCATTAAAATAAAATGTGAAAGTAAATATTTTGCTGTTAAGCTCCTTTGTTGTTGTACCCATAAACATAATGGGCGTTATTTATAGCTGCAGGTATCATTATCCGGATATTTAAGATTTATAGACTTCTCAGAATTTACAAATTACCTAAGTAAATACCGATTATATTTTGAATAACATTACAAATATTACCTGTACTTTCTGCTGGTGTCGGCCAACTATGAATTATTCTGGGAAAACCAACCAAAACGAAATTTTAAGCATTTTAAGGGTAGGATAGATTATTTTATTTTATGAATGGTTAGTCTTAAATCAATCGCCGATTATTCAACTTTTGTGATTGCAAGTTATTGACTATACTGTGTAAAAAAATCATTTTATTATTATTGTGAAAATGCCTAAAGTAGCAAGGGAAAAATCAAGTCTTCTCAGAAGTTGGATTGGAAGTAACAATCATCTAAAAGTTATCGACAGTGAAAGTATGTTTTGCACCATTTGTGATAAAAAGGTAAGTTCTCCACTTCAATAGATTTTTAAACTTATCAAACTTCTTTGCACATCTATGTGTCTGTCTATTCTAAAATGACAAACCGTCCCATTTCTTCAAAAACTGTTTTTTAAAGTTCGCAACGGTTTGGCTTATACAGAGCGAGGTGTTGAGAGTGGCCCACCCTGTATACTACGGTACACTGACTGTACTTTATTGTTTGACGATTTCAATTTCACTTTGAGAAATAAAAAAAAATTGGGGGAGGTTTAAAAAGTTTGATCATTTTAATGTAGGTATCTATTTACGAAAACATCTAAAACATCATTATCATTATATTCCAGATTCCATGTCAAAAGAAATTCCAAGTAGTTCAACACATAAAAACTTCACTTCACCAAACTAAGCTATCAAAAAATGATAATAAACCTCGCCAGCAGATTCTACAGAACAGTTTGCAGATTCAGAATACGTCAGTTGGGCAAGAAACCTTTGCAAAGGATTTATGCCATTTTTTTTTGAACTGCAATATCCCTCTGCACAAGTTAGAACATAAATCGTGTCAAAACTTTTTAAAAACTTATTGCAAGATTAAAGATAAACCAGCTCAAATACCAAGTTCTTCAACTCTTCGGAAAAAATATGTCAGTGCATGTTACAAAGATGTGATGACGAGTATTAAAAATCAGTTAAAAGCCGAATATCTTTGGATTTCCGTCGACGAAACAACGGATACAAAGGGTCGACAAATTGCGAATCTAATTGTTGGAGTTCTTAACGACTCTGGCGATTTTAAAAACTCATACTTAATTAGTGTAAAATGTTTGGAAAAAACAAACTATGCTACAATAGCTAGATTTGTTAACGAATCCCTAACAAATTTTTTTTTACCTGATCAAGTACCATTTGAAAAAATATTATTAATGCTTAGTGATGCCGCCTCATATATGATGAAAGCTGCATCCAATCTTAAAATCTTTTTCCCTAATTTAATTCACTGTACATGTTTGGCGCACGGCCTAAACAGAGTTGCAGAGAAAGTTAGAATTGAATTTCCCAATGTAAACACCTTAATAAATAATGTAAAAAAAGTATTTCTGAAAGCACCACTACGTGTACAGGTATATAGGGAGATGCTTCCCGATATTCCTTTACCACCAGAACCAGTATTAACCAGATGGGGAACTTGGCTTAAAAGTGCTATATTTTTATCTGAACACTACGACGACATCAAAAGCGTTATTTCAAGTTTTGATCCGACTTGTACCGCTATTGATAACTGTCAAAATATTTTTAAAGAAAAGTCTATTAAAAATCAATTGTTGTATATAAAATCGAATTTCGATATCATTGAAAGTTCAATTACAAAATTAGAGGCTCAAAATTTATGTCTTCACAATAGTATGTCTATTGTTGATTCGGTTAAACAGAAAATAACAAATCTGAATGGGGAAATTGGAGTAAAAATTAAAGATAAACTTGATGACGTTTTAAACAAAAATGAGGGTTTCACTTTATTGCGTTCAATAAATAATATAATCAATTTTGGAAACTTCGATGAAAATATTAATATGGATCCGTCTCTAATAGCAAAGTTTAAATATGCCCCAATTACATCTTGTGACGTTGAGAGATCTTTTTCTGCCTATAAACAAATATTAACAGATAGAAGACATAATATTAGTTTAGAAAATATGAATCAATATATGATTATTTATTGTAACAATAAAAATATGTAAATTTGTTTTATTGTACTCTTTTTATAATATTAGTTTAGAAAATATGAATCAATATTGTAACAATAAAAATATGTACATTTATTTTATTGTACTCTTATTTATCTTGTGGTCAAAATAAAATATTTTGCCGTTTTATTTGTCACAAAACCTGAAGTTAAAAAAATATATTAAGAAATAATAATACAATTTGGTTTAAATTCAAACCTATATATTTATTTTTATTATTTTTTATTTATTTATGTATTTAACGTAAACCATAAAATTATTCATATAAAAATAAGTGCATATATAAATGCATATTTGCATGTTAATTGTGCATATTCAGCTTGTTTTAAAATGCATATTGCATGCATATTTTAGACATTTTTTAGTGCATATTTTCCAGTCTCTAGTTATAATGAAATTTGCCCCCTTATTTTCAAACCTGAAATAAGAGGTTGAAATAGCTATTTGTATAACAAGGGAGGAAAGTGTAACTTTTCCTCCCGAGAATGAAGTTTACTGCCCGACGCGTAGCGGAGGGCAGTAATCATTCAAGGGAGGAAAAGGCACTTTACTCCCATGTTATACATATGGGTTTTCCACCTTCCTCAAATAACAAGTCATTTTTTCATTTTTACTTAATTTATTTATGTAACTAACCAACAAAATTTATTAGAACTAAAACAACAAGTAGGGACAATATAACTGTCAACTGTCAAATATAAGTCAAATTATTAATGTAAACATTGTTAAATCAAAATAACAATTTACTGTTTTTTACCATTCTGCAAAATACAGGATGTTTTATAAACGTTAAAATGTATAGATACTCCGTAATAGAATATAGATATTATACAGGGCGTCAATAAGTTATATTTCATGAATGAAATACCATGACGTCACTTTTACTTTTCCTCCCTAGGGAGGAAAAATATTTTCCTCCCTAGGGAGGAAAAGTACAACTTTGCTCCCTACAATCAGGTCCGGAAAAGTATACTTTCGGTAGAGGTAGGTGGAAAAATGTTTTACGCATTTATTTACATCAGAATATAAAAATATGAGTCTTTAGACAGAGAGTGGATCTGGGATTTACGCTCTACGATTTTTTTTTTTCAAAAAGTTATAGCCTTAGACATTTGACCTCTTGGGATAAACAAGTAATAATATCTAAGCAAAAAGTTTACCAATTGGGCTCTACAAAATTTTTACTTTTAAAATTGAAAGATCTTCATTTTAAGGACTTATAAAATAAATAAAAGGTATTTTCACAATAAATAATTCAATTGCAAAAAACGGCCATTTTCGACATTTCGCAGGCTGTTTTGCAATAACATTATAACAGAATTAAACTTACCATAGCACAAATTGTAGATTTTTTAATCTACTACAATTTTCTATTTAAAAGTTTTTCTCTAAAATGAATATCCTAAGCTACAAAATTAAAAATCTTCAAAAATTGCAAATTTAACAAATAAAAAACGTCATACATAAAAACCGCATAAAATTTTTGGTTACATTTTAGTAGAAGTTATTCCTGCCATCGTTCTTTACAACATCTGATAGATTTTAAAAATTCCTGAATTATATAGAAAAAAATTTCAAGAAGCTGGGAATAAGTAAAAATTAGAAACTGAAGAGAATGTACTTAATAAACTTAGAATAGAGTTGGGGTACTACGATATGTTCACTCAGAGTCATTGAGCGAATTCAAAAAACGAAAAACTGAAAATAATACTATTTAGGGAATTTAGTGCAGAAATAGAAGAAAACCAGAAGAGACACGATAGTTTTAACACACGTCAAAAAAATTAAGAATTAACTCAGAATCACAGAAAAAGAAAACCAATAGATTCAAATGGAAAACTTGTGTTGAGTACTGACGAAAAATTAAAGAGATGAACAGAATGTATAAATGAATTGTTCAAAGATAATAGAAGAGAGTAGATGGTAGTAGAACTAGAAGATGATACGGTTTTAAAGATATTAAAAGAGGAAATTAAATCGGCATTAAAAACAGCAAAATTTTTAAAGCAATAAGTCCAGACCAAACTCCAGTAGTAAGTTTAAAATTCATAAATGATGAAACCTTAGACGTCATCGTAGACTTGTTTAACACAGTGTACAAAATAGGAAACATACCAAAACAATGGTTACTCCCCACCTTTTTTGCTATCCCTAAAAATACAAACGCTAAAGATTGCAGTGAATGCAGAACAATATTATTAATGTCACATTCTCAAATTATTATTGAAAATAATACATTGTCGTATAAATAAAAAAAGAATGTGTGTGTACTTTGTACGCACGTACGAAATTATACTTCTATTATATAATTTCAACGAAATAAATATACTTAACTGTTTATATTTGCATTTTATTTAAATATTAAACTAACTTTCTTACCTACCACTTTCAAAATTTTTTTGTTAAAACTACCAAAAATTAAAAAAAAAACGTGAACCGTCCGGGATTTGAAACCGCGACCTTTCGATCTCTAGTCCAATACTCTACCTCTTATCTGTTTCCTCTCCAGTGTTCGGAGCCGTTTTTTAATTCTGAACAATTCATTGCAACCAAATTGCAACTAAGTACATACTGTATGTGTGCGCATGCTCGCAGATCTATGAAATTTTACTCTCAATCGCGCCTAAAGGAGTGTAACTTCAAAAACTGGAAAAAGGAATAGATGATAGTCAGTTGGGGTTCAAAAACGGAGTAGGAACCAGAGAGGCGTTATTTGCTTTTAATGTGTCAGCTCAAAGATGCAAGGATACGAATGTGAATGTGCATGTTTGATACGTTGATTTTAAGAAAGAATTTGACATGTAAGACATAACAAATTAGTCCAATTTCTAAAGACAAAAAACATAGACAAACGGAACTTACGAATTATAACACACCTCAACTGGAATCAAAGAGTACAAATTGTAATAGATAACGAACTCAGTCCAGAAATTGAAATTAGGAGAGGAGTTAGGCAGGGAAGCAATACTATTTCAAAGTGAACAATTATAATTAATGGAAGATCTATTAACAACATAAGATATGCAGATGACACCGTAATTAGGGCAAGCTCTTCTAAACAACTCCAACTACTACTAAATAAAACAAACAGTTTCTTCAAAAAATATACCCTAAAAATGAATATAAAAAACACCAAATACATAAACATAAACATATAACTAAGAAAACAAACATACAAACAAGCATACATTTGGAAAATGCGCCGATAGAAAGGGTTGATAAATACAAATACTTGGAACCGAGATTTCAGAGAAAAATGATCAAACAACAGAAATAAGGAACAGGATCGAAATAGCAAGAAATGTGTTTGTAAAAATGAAAACAGTTCTCTGTAACAAAGACCTTGGTTTGGAACTGAGAGTAAGAGCTTTGAGATGCTACGTGCTCTCAATACTGCAATATGGACTTGAAAGCTGTATAATGAAGCAGGAACACATAGATAAGCCAAAGTCATTTGAAATGTGGTGTTACAAAAGGATGCCTAGAATAGCATGGACACAGAAGAATACGAGCACAGAAATATTGCGAGAAAGGGCAAAGAATGCGAAATAATAAATACAATAAAAATAAGAAATTTACAATACCTGGGACACGTAATGAGGGTACAGCGATATGAAATGCTAAGACTGGTAATACAGTGAAAGATAAGAGGCGGAATAAGTATTGGAAGAAGAAGAGTGTCATGATTGAAAAATTTAAGGGATTGGTTTAAATGCAGTTCTATATAATGCTTCAGAGCAGCGGTAGATAGAGTAAAGATAGTGATGATAATATCCAACCTCCGATTGGGCTTTCAAACTATGTTTTATTTGGCCCCCAGTGTCAATAAAAAATGTTGTGGTGATTATTACTCTGCCTTAGAGATGAAAGTAAAATACATAATGAATTTTTATATTTTTTTGTAGAGTCAATAAAAAGCAAGTACCCAAGGATCTCATAGCCAATTTCAGGACACAAAGGACTCATCAAAAGATAAATTTTAAATCAAAAATTAGATATGGAATTAAAGATTTGTTCAGGTCAAAAAATTTAAGATGGAAAACAATTATTATAACATTCTTATGGTTTACCAACACTAGTGTATATGTGGGACTATCTTACTATGCTCCTACTTTGGGTAAGTTTATGATAACAAATAACTTAATAGCTATTTGTATAACAAGGGAGGAAAGTGCTACTTTTCCTCCCGAGAATGAAGTTTACTACCCGACGCGTAGCGGAAGGCAGTAATCATTCAAGGGAGGAAAAGGCACTTTACGCCCATGTTATACATATGGTTTTTCCACCTTCCTCAAATAACAAGTCATTTTTTCATTTTTACTTAATTTATTTATGTAACTAACCATCAAAATTTATTAGAACCAAAACTAACAAGTAAGTACACTATAACTGTCAACTGTCAAAATATAAGTCAAATTAAATGTAAACATTGTTAAATCCAAATAACAATTTAGTGTTTTTTACCATTCTGCAAAATACAGGGTGTTTTATAATAGTATATTATGCAACGAGCATTTAATGGTGGTTATTATAAAGCGAGTATAAGGGATACGAAACAAGCCGCCTAGTGGCGAGTTTCGTATAGAGCATGAGCTTCATAATGATAATTAAATGCAAGTTGTATACACGATTTTTTCTATGATCATTCACAACAAAAAATATATTCAAAATTATTAATTTTGTAACGCAAACAAATTAAGTAGTTTGTCAGTTTGTTTACATATTGAGAACTGTCAAAGCGTATGTATTTGTCTCGCCATTGGTCACTGCGCGTGTGCCACCTTCATCGCGAATGCCATATCGCGATTCTTCTATTGGTTAAAAATCTGTATCGTAATGAAAATCTGTATCATAGTGAAGTTAATTATGATACAGTTAGTAAAATTGAGGCGCTCAGAGCAACAGTGGCCTAACCCACATCCTGCAATTTTACCAAAACGCTTTAATTACATTTAAGTTATCCCTTATTTAAGTATTTTCAGATGCAGAGTAGCTAAAGCAATGGTTGCTTGAGCCACTCTGCATCTGAAAATACTTAAGTAATGCATAACTTTAATGTAATAAAAGCGTTTTGGTACAATTGTGGGATGTGGGTTAGGCCACTGTTGCTCTGAGCGCCTCAATTATAGTTGATATATTATAGTATGAGAATAGAAAAATATACGTTAAAATGTGTAGGTACTAGTGATGAGCAAAACAAGAACAAGACCAAGACCAGGCTAGTCTTCGTCTTGGTCTTGTTATTGCAAGCTTGGTCTTGGTCTTGGTCTTGCAGCTAAAATGCAGTCTTGGTCTTGGTCTTGGTCTTGCACTAGCCGGTCTTGTTCTTGGTTTTGTTCTTGCTGCAAGAGTCTTGCTGGTCTTGCTTTTTTGTTAGTAATAATTTGAACCAAACAATTTCGAATAAAATGTACATTGAAATAAATAAAGATGTAAAGAATGAAACTATATTTTTTGCTTTAAAATTTTAAAAGAATATAGAATGTAGTTTCAAACTGATACCAATTTTAACATTATACATTCACCTAATTATTTCAATAAAAAGTATGTTTCAAATAGAAAGGTTTATTTTCAAATTTCAATATTAATTTGAATTGAGACACAACCTGCTTTTTATACATTCAATAGCATATTATATAAAAGAAAAAAAAGTGAAAAAAAAAAGAAGAAAAAAGAAAAGTTATTAGTTACATTTTATTTTATTTGGAGGAAATACACGCTTTATTTAATTATACATACTTATATAGAATTTAAAACACACTGAAATGATTCGCATGCATTTCAAGTGCGGCACGTACTATTTGTAGTACTGGCTCTTTCTGGGGAAAACCTAGATTCTTCCAAATAGTTTTCAACTATGAAATCAGTAAAATTCTTTACGCGTTTGTCATCCGGGATTTTCACAAATAATTCAACTTCCAACTTTCGTTGATTGTAAAAAATTATTCCAAAAAATAATTTTAAAAATTTCCCAGTATAGGAATTTTTGTCATTATATTCAGAAACTGAACCTAAGCTTTGGATTTTGCGATACCAAGCTTGACACATTACAATCGACAACCAGTTATTTTTTATTCAGGCCACAATGCTTTCACAGCATTGTGAATCCCTTTTCAAAATCTATTATGATATTTTTGTGATACATTTTTGTGATGTTTAAGTGATACATTATTGATTGAGAGCGGAGAGCGGTAATTACTCGAAAGCAATAGGTAATGTCACTTTGCGCTTGTAATACATACAACATTTTTTCTACAATCACTTAATAAAATGAAACTATTTTTAAATCATTAACTTTATTGCAACTAATTTATATCTGTCATTATAATGATATAACATTAACTTTTATATCTTTTATTTTGAATGTTCAATGTGTTTGTATTGTATAAATTGTACGGTTGCTACGGACAACGCGCGTAAAATTAAACTTTACGCGCTAGAGCGATAAAGTGACGGACCTCAGTAAACGTCAACTTTTCGTTGCCATTGACAAGCGAAAAGTTTTCTTCATCAAGTGATTGTAGAAAACCATATTTTATGTCGTACCGGTTTAATATTGTGTATTTATTACTTAGTTACGAACCACCTAATGGTATACTTTATGCCCGCGCAGGCATACGAAATGATTGCAATAGGAAGCAACAAAAATCAAACATTTACGCATTCAGTATTATTTTCTGCCATCCATTGTTGAAATTTAGCGTATTCCTTTTCGTACGTTTCTTTGGATTTTTTCGGTAACAGATTCCCAGTCGCTTTTCCCGACAGATTATCCCGAACATCCGAAAATCCCGACAGATTATTGGCATAAAAATTTAGATTTGATTTGGCTAAAATTTGGCCATGCCTGCTATCCTGCACATCTATATAAAATCAATATAATACAGTCGGATTTGTGCGAAAATTGCAATACAAAAAGTGACTTGGATCATATATTTTTTGCATGTGACAAATATGTGAAAAAAAGAAATTTGTTGAATATGCAGCTATTGCAAGAAAACATTTATCCTCCATATAATGTGATGAATTTACTAGCTTTGAACAAACCGTCAATGTTTAGGATTCTGCTAAATTATGTTAAGTCGTGTAAATTGAAACTTTAATTTATAAAATTAGTCGTGTAAATTAATAATATCCCATATCAGTATGTGGTTAGTCACCCTGAACGATCTGGGTGCGAAAAGTTTTTTTTCCCTTACCTACCCTGGATTGTTTTTGAAATGGATTCGGAGATGGATTCGTAATGGTCTTGGTGTATGGTGAAGCGTCGATTTCAAGAAGTGTTCCTGGCTAAATGCGCGCAGTTCCCAAAGGCCATAAAAGAAAAAAAAACTATTTCTTCAAAACTATCGAATGTATCTTGCATGCTGATTTTTTTAACAATGTCACATAGAAAAACTTTGTTTACCTTAATAACAAATTGCTAACCAACATCACTTTCCTAGCAAAGTCCTGTGGTCGGTTCAGTTCGACTATTCCTATTCCGTTCCGCGGAACCTTAAGTTCGTTTTACGGCTACTGCTAGCGTAAATTTGTCGCCCGTGGAGCCTTAGCCTTAGCCTAAGGTCCACGTTAGATTGAAAGCAAAAGGTTAAAATTGTGACACTTAAAGAAAAAATTTGCACAACTAGCACACTATTAAAAGTGGTAACATCGAGATATATTAATTATAAGTAAGATTCTAAGAAATATAGCGACTCCAAGTCGATGTTATTAGATTATATATTATTAGTGCGCAAAGAGCAACATGGTTCCCTGCTCAAATAGAACACGTTGTTCTCGCCAGTTCAGTGGACACAGACCAACTAAGATGCAGGAAATAAAAATTTGTTGGTCAAGACAAAAGTGACATGACAAGTCAGGTAGTCAATTTTTGGTTATGACCTTAAAATGAGTGTAGT
This sequence comes from Diabrotica virgifera virgifera, assembly GCF_917563875.1. Lineage (NCBI taxonomy): Eukaryota > Metazoa > Arthropoda > Insecta > Coleoptera > Chrysomelidae > Diabrotica > Diabrotica virgifera. Next base: position 137,761,328 of record NC_065450.1, read on the forward strand.
TTTGAATTTAGATTTCAGTTAAGCTGTAATGGTTGTTAGTACCTGTCTTAAAATGAAATTTAAATTATTTTAAATAAGAATTTATTGTAAAAGTCTAAAAAAGGCAACTTTCTCAATATATATCATAGGTCTGGATCCCGCGTATGAAAAAAAAGTTGATTAATAGCAAGCTGAAAATTTGTTAATAGCTTAAGGGTGTCTAGTCGGATAAACTTTGATATATGGAAACACTGGAACAGGGGCAGTTTTAATTGTGGAACAGGTTAAAAATTTGGAACGGTCACACCACGAAATCGGCGCATTTATTTTGTCCGACAGAACAGACTTAAACTCTCCGAACAGAGATTAAACTCTCATGCAAAAATCAGACTGCTATTTATCACCTGTCATAATTCCTGTCATTTGACATATTCTACATGTTCCACTCATTAAAACGCCCATTTAGTGATAAATAGCAGCCTGATTTTTGTATGAGAGTTTAATCTCTGTTCGGAGAGTTTAAGTCTGTTCTGTCAGACAAAATACGTGTGTCGTTTTCGTGGTCTGACCGTTCCAAATTTTTAACCTGTTCCACAATTAAAACTTCCCCTGTTCCAGTGTTCCCATATATCAAAGTTTGTCCGACTCGACACCTTTACGCTATTAACAAGTTTTCAGCTTGCTATTATTCAACTTTTTTTCATACGCGTTATCCAGACCTATCAGTCTCTATTACCACCTACAGAATTCAAATTCTTACTTTAATAATTCAGATAATCAGTTAATTTAGATTTTTCTCTTCATATTGTTATTAATCATCTTTACCATTTTTTTAGGCAACCAACATTACTTTTTATTTTAGTCTCTATAAAAAAGTTTTGTTTTACTCAGATATTTAGTTCTTTTCTTGCCGTTTTCAAGTTGTTTACATTTAAGTATATTTCTCTTTCTTTTCTCTCTTTCAAACCAAATTAAACTTTTTTGTCTTTTTAAACTGCCATTCATGATGTCATAGATTTTACCATGAATAATACTTTTATTAAGCTAACAATTCATAATATGTTCTTTCTGTAATAGAGAGTTGCCTTTTTTAGACTTTTACAATAGAATCCAATTTTAAATAATCTAAATTTCATTTTAAGACAGGTTATAACAATCATTACAGCTTAACTAAAATCTAAATTTTAAACTACACTCATTTTAAGGTCATAACCAAAATTGACTACCTGACTTGTCATGTCAATTTTGTCTTGACAAATAGATTTTTACTTCCTACGTGGTTAGTTGGTCTGTGTCCATTGAACTGGCAAGAACCACGCTTTCTATTCGAGCAGGGAACCAAGTTGCCCTTTGAGCACTAATAATAAATAATCTATTAACATCGACTTGGAGTCGCTATATTTCTTATAATCTTACTATGTAAAAATCATATATCTCGATGTTACCACTTTTAATAATGTGCTAGTTTCATCTACTAAGCAGAACGTAAGTATTGACCACATTTTTTCTTTAACAGTCACAATTTTAACCTTTTGCCTTCAATCTAACGTGGAAATACTTCGTTCTAGGCACTGAAGATGATCTGATTCAGATTGCAAACGTTTTACAATCCAATTGGATGACATTTTAATAATTTTTAATAAACTTTTTATACCACTATACAAATCGAAGTTTTTTACTTCTGTATGAGTTTTTAACTATGGTATACAGCCAGCTACTGGGATTTTTCCATTGATTTTGCCAAAAAATTATGTAGCAACGAAATAATTTTGTCGTATAATTTGTTTGTGTTATAAAATAAATAAAATTGAATACTTATATTTTTTTTGTTATGAGTCGTCATAGAAAAAATCATGTAAATTACTAGCATGTAATGGTCATTATGATGCTCGTATTCCATGCGATAATCGCCGCTACGCGGCTCATATAGTTACAATTCATAATAATTAGTAACATAATGACCGCCATTAAGTACATAGGCGCAAAATCTCGCTTCAATGCGTTTTAAGGTACTAGTACACTTTAGAAGACCAGAAATATTCATTTTTTTCAAAAAAAAATTTTCTCAGAACCTTTATTAAAAATGAACATAAAACTTTTTACATATTAATATCTAATTCTTAGAGAGTACAAAAATATATCTTTTTTCATTTATGGACGTACACTAATATTGTAGAGGGCGCGGAAGTCGAGGCCTCGAAAAATGATGGCGGACAGTTAATCTCAGGATTGGGATATCTGAAACAACAAAATCTTACTGCATTTTAAAAAGGAAGGTTTCTTACGTGACAATTCACCACAATTTGACCAAAAAATAAAAAAATATATTTTTTAACCATGAAAAATTAAAGAAAAACGTGCGATTTTTTCACAAACATTTTTCAAATTTCCGTAAAATCTTTTTTTTGCGGAATTTTTAACTAACGGTGGTAAATTGTCACGTAAGAAACCTTCCTTTTTCAAGTGCCGTACGATTTTTTTGTTTCAGAAATCCCAATTCTGAGGTGTCCGCCATCGGAAGTACTTTTTTTCGAGGCCTTGACTTTGGCGTCCTTTACAATATAACTGTACGCTCATAAATGAAAAAAGATATATTTTTGTATTCTCTAAGAGTTAGATATTAAAATGTAAAAATTTTTATGTTCATTTTTAATAAAGTTTCTGAGAAAAAAATCTTGAAAAAATGCTTAATTTTGGTCTTCTAAAGTGTACTAGTACCTTAAAAATGTATTAGAATAGAATAGAATAGAAATATGCTTTATTGTCACTGAAAATTTTAACAATTTTATGGACAAAGCTTACATACAGTCAAAAGAAAAATAATATCAACAAGAAATAACAAATAACAACTACAATTCAATAAAATTAGATAAATCGTCAATATACAGTAAATAAGATATAAAACCAAAGACAAAAACAATTAATTGCAAAATTTATATACATTGCAAATTGAAAGTTGAACATACTTACAACAACTAAAATACAACATTAGGAATTGACAGTTTAAGCTACTGCGTATGAAACCCAATTTTCTTAGTTATTCATTAAGAAATTCTTCTATTGAATAATATGGTCTTTCAGATAGATAGGCTTTTGTCAGTTTACGGAATTTTGGGAAAGATGTTGCAGATTTAAGTTGTAAAGGCAGATGGTTGTAAAGTTTTTTTGCGAAATATAATATAGATTTCTTTACTAACTCAGTGCATGGGATCGGTAAATAAATATCAAAGATTGAATTTCTGGTAGAGTAAAGATGATTGGGCCTTGCTGGAAATGCATGAAGGTGTTTACGAATTAAACAAACCGTTTCTAGAATATATAAAGATGGAAGTGTTAAAATTCCGTGATTCCTGAAGTAACCTCTGCAATGTGTAGATCTTCTGAGGCCAAACAGATACCTTATTGCTCTTTTTTGCAATTTAAAAATAACCTCAAATTGAGCAGCTGTACTAGAACCCCAAAAAGGAAGACCATATCGAAGATGAGACTCGAATAATGAAAAATATGTTATTTTAGAAGATGCTAAATTGAGTTCCCTTGAGACAGATCTTATTGCAAAGCAAGCTGAGGCGAGTTTCTTACTTAACGAATCGATATGAAGGGACCATTTGAGGTTGCTGTCTAAAAAAATACCAAGAAATTTTACAGAATCAACGGTACTGATCTGACTGTTATTAAGAGGCAAAGGTTGAAGAGCTCCTTTATAGGATAATGCTACTGTTTTATCTACATTAAAAGAGAGTAAATTAGAGTCAGACCAGGTCTTTATCGTCAGTAGATCCGAAGTTATAGTTTCATGAAGAGATGCTATAGTTGAGTTGCTCCAAGTGATACTGGTATCATCAGCAAAAAGAAAAATGTTCCCATCGATTTTTAAATTAGTGATGTCATTTATAAAGATAAGGAACAGAAGAGGACCCAATACTGAACCTTGCGGTACTCCACATACAATGTTTTTGAGACTAGAGTCAGTATCATTTGCTCTAACTAGTTGTTTCCTATTATTCAAGTAGGATTGGAACCAATTCAAAGAAATACCTCTAATTCCGTAGAAATTTAGTTTTTTAATCAAGATGTCGTGATTTACACAATCAAAAGCTTTGGCATAGTCACAGAAAACAGTGGCAGTATAAAAATTATTGTTTAGTGCTTGATAAACCTCATGTAGTACAGAAAACATGGCATCAGTGGTACATTTATTAGTTAAAAAGCCGAATTGATTTTGAGATAAAATGTTTTTATCAACGATAAAAGACATAAGTCGAGTTTTAATGAGTCTCTCAATAATTTTGGAGAGTACCGGTAGTAAGGCAATAGGTCTATAGTTGCAGGCATTAGATTTTTCGCCACCCTTATGAAGAGGAATAATAATGGCTGTCTTTAGGCACTCTGGAAATTGACCTTTTTCGAAGGAATCATTAATTAGTGAGACGAGGATTTCCAACACATTTTCTGTGAGATTAGAGAACATTTTTATAGATAGTCCATCAGTACTACAGGATGATTTGCTTTTGATACTATTGATTGTTTGGGTCAGTTCAGAGTTATCGACTGGTTTTAAAAAGAATGAATTCGAGACCTTTCTTGAATTAGGGAGATAGGAAATGGGATCTTTTTGCGGCAAAATAGTTGATGTTATATTTTTACTGACATTAACGAAGTAATCGTTTAGACTCTCAGGATTTGGAAGGAAAAATGATTGAGCTGTGTGAGTTTTATTTCGAAGATCGTTTATTATAGACCAGGTTTCTTTTGCAACTTTTTTAGAGCTTCCCAGACGATTTTGATAATAGGCTTTTTTAGCTGATTTGACAAGTTTTAGATATGTTGTCCTGTACTTCGTGATATATTCAGTGACAGAAACATTGGTAGTAAATTTCTTGATGTATAGAAGTGAACGCATATTCTTGGCTGATATGCGGATACCTTTCGTAACCCAAGGTTTTCGATGTTTTGGCTTAATAGGAATTAAAGGAAAAGCTTTATTAAAGATGCGGATAAGCTTATCTAAAAAAACACTGAAATTATAGTCCACGTCCATAGAAGGAAACTGCCACTCAGAAGTCAAGCATAAATTTTGGAATTTACGAAAATTCTGGGCGGAAAAAATCCTACCTAAACGTCTGGGTTCTGAGGAGGGTTTGCTGAAGATGTTAAACTTCGTATACACTGCTTCATGATCAGATAGTCCCGCATTAATAACTGTAGAGCAGACATCAAGGGGTGAGAAATCTGAGACAATATAATCAATTATGGTAAATGTAGTTTTTGTAATCCTTGTAGGAGAATTAACGTGCATTGAGAGACCATACGATTCAAATATGTTGACCAGGGATACTTGGGTAGCACAAGCAGCAGCATAATTAATGTTAAAGTCACCGCATAGAATTTTTCTGCTTTTATGAGGCAGGCCATCTAACAAATTTAGCAGGTTCTGAAAAAATAGTTCCACGACAGAGTCAGGTGATCTATAAATGCAAATAATGTAAAGATTAAGATTTTTATTATAAACTAAGGAAAACTCAAAGACGGATTCACTTAACAAAAAGTCGTATTTTGTTACCGGAGAAAAATCATTATTTCTAGAGAGAATTAGGGTGCCTCCATGAGCCGAACTTGGGCGATCATACCTGGCAATTGTGGTATATTTTTCTACAAAAAAAGGCTCGTTGACTTCAAGCCAGTGCTCTGTAACCGCAACTATCGGGGGAAATCCTAATTCCTCCAGAAACAAAAATAATTCATCAGTTTTATTTCTTATAGAACGAATATTAATCAGAACCATGCCAAAGTTGTCATCACTAAAATAATTTGAGGTTTCTAGTCCCTCAGAACACGTCGTGATGTTTAAAAATTTCGCTTTGGAGAGCCGGTGGAATAATAGCTTCGGTGGCATTCCCTTGACTTTTGTAGGTGTATAATTCTTTCCGAAATGAGGTAGGACCTATAAGCGGCAAGATCAGCTTCCACTTCAGCTGGACCAATTCCGTAGGCATGGTTAAATTCTAGAAGAACTTTTCGTAGTTCTTCGGTCGTAGTAGGTAGTCCTTCGGAAGCCAAAAAGAGTTTCACGCTGGTGTTGGTGTATCCATCATAAAATACAGAAGAAGGCTGGTCGTGAAGAAAAGCAAGATGTAGTTTAATTGCTTTTAAGATATCCGGTTCCCTTAATCTTGCAAGAAGGTATCGACTATTCGAGTTATTAGTTAGTCTAACTCTTGGTGGTGTTAAAGGATCCAAATTTATGGATGGTTCCAAAGTGTCTTTCTTAATAAAATTGATATGGGAACGGAAAGGCTCTTTGGATTTGCAAACTGTGATGGCCTGCTTGTCTGTAAATATATTTGTGTTTTCAACTTCATTTTTGTTGTTGCTTGGAATGGTAATTGGATTTTCCAAGCTAACCGGGCTTCTATTGTACTTCGGATTCATATTTTGTTCAGATGAAGTCTTTGGTTCAGAGTATGATGATTCTGTGTACCATTTAATGTTGACACCAGGTGGCCAAATTTCCTTATTAAATAATAAGTCGATGGACGTTTTTGATTTTATGCCTATTTTGAATGAGGAACCAGTTGCTGTGTTGGCGTCTTGAAGTAGGGCGTAACATCGAATATATTCCTTAATATCTAGCTTCTCTTTAATGTAGTGAACTACTTGAATAGGGGTGTAAATTGGGGTTAAGTTGCTAATAACGACAAAGTGACATCTATCTTCTGCAATTTTTGATTTTTTGACTGGACCTGCTTCGAAATGAGTGTCTTCAGTTTGGGTACCTGTAGTGGCATATACTATGTTTCTCTTCACTACCTCTTTCTTCGATGGTATAGCAGGTAGTTTGTTTGAAAGGTTACTCATTTGATTTGATATTTCACTTATGTTTGAAGAGAGCCTCTCTAATCCCAATTTGATCTCAGATGAATTTGAATCTTGGACTTGGACTTTAATTGTGTCAGTGGAACAGCCGAAAAAAACTGACGATATATTGAAGATATCTTGTTCCATCTGCCTTATCGATTTTAAAAGATATTCAGGATTTAGCAGGTTATTTAGTTTATGGATCTCGTCAAGTTTTTTTGTCAGATAGTCTAATTTGCCGTCAGTTTTGGTTAATAAATCATATGTCTCGATGAAAATTGGCAAATTATCATTAAGTTTTTTTGTCACATGAATTAAGGCGTCAAAATTCTCATGTGGTATTTGATTTTTTGATAAATCGTTTATTTTTTCATTTAAATACCTGAGGCTAGGAGACTCACATAAAGAACAGAAGAATCTTAAATGACAATTTTTTGGGTCCAGTAGAGTTTTTGCCGTTGTTTTGTTGAGAGTAGAACATTTGAGGCAAAAATACCGTTTGCAATCCCCATGGCAACGTAAAATATATTTTTCGTTTTGGGAAAATTCAGCTAAGCAAATTTCACAATTATTATTGTACGCCATGGTGTCAAGGTTAAATATACAAATATTTACCTACGTCGTTGAAAGTTAGTCGATGTGATGAAAGTAATAAAATGTAAACACTTACAGCTAGTATTCACAACACAACAATCAAAACAAATAACAAAACACAAGAAACAAATCAAAACACACAACCGTTCGCTTCCAATGCTGGCGAACGAATGTTCGCAAATATTCATTTTTTTCGAATCCTGAGAAAACTATTAAGGCGATACAGTAGCGATCAACACGTAGCAAAAACGCGTTCCAAGATTGCGGCTGTAATTTTGAATATTTTTTCGAGATATTTGGCACACGTATTCGTAATATAATAAAGAATGGCGGTACAGAGCCCAATTTGAAAAATATATTATGTGGAAATTACTCTGTAATTAAATACTGTATTAAAAAACGAGCCTGTACCGCCATTAAGAAAAACAAAAAAATACACTTTCTTGAAATAAACTTTTTTATCCGATGCCTAGATTTTGTGTTATTTTACAACTACTAAAATTTTTTATTTCATTAGTAGTTCCAAAATGACTCAAAATCTAGACATCGGATAAAAAAGTTTATTTGAAGAAAGTGTATTTTTTTGTTCTTCTTAATGGCGGTACAGGCTCGTTTTTTTAATATTGCATTTAATTACAGAGTAATTTCCACATATTAATATATTTTTCAAATTGGGCTCTATACCGCCATTCTTTATTATATTACGAATACGTGTGCCAAATATCTCGAAAAAATATTCAAAATTACAGCCGCAATCTTGGAACGCGTTTTCGCTACCTGTTGATCGCTACTGTTTCCTCTTAAGCATTTTTGAAAAGTTTAAACGCAGGTTTAAGACATTATTACTGAGGGCCGAAAGTCCCTTAGAATAACCAAAGGTTTTTTTAACAAGATATTTGAAATTAAAAATCACACTAAATTTTCTCGTTTTTTTACCCCTGTAACTTATTAACACATTGACGGACAGAACGTCTATAGACGTCTAATTTCCATTGTGACACAACGTCTATAGACGTTGGATTTTTACTTATTCTACTTTGCAAAATACATATAGTGTCACAACACGTGCTTATACATTTGACGCACTGTCCGTCAACGTGTTATAATAAATATTAGAGAAGTTTTCAGATACTTTCGGCCCTCGGCATTAATGCAATCTTTCATTCTGCATTTAATTTTTTCAAAAATACTTTCGAAAATTCGAAAAAAATGAATACATTTAAAAAACATTTGTTCCTTGGAGCGACATTGGCGCGACATTTTGCGCCTATGCTCTTAAATGTTCGGTGCGTAATATACTACTATTTAAATATACATATTAGTATAAACTTGCAGGATGCTTTAAACCCAAGAACCTAAAAAGTTTTACTTGTAACAAGTAATGACTTGTTATACAATTATAGTATTATAACTGCTTATTTTATTTTATGCAGTTTTCTCGTATAGGCCTGGATCCCGCGTACCAACAAAAAGTTGATTAATATCAAGCTGAAAATTTGTTAATAGCTTAAGGGTGTCTAGTCGGACAAAATGGAACACTGGAACAGGGGAAGTTTTAATTGTGGAACAATTTAAAAATTTGGAACATCAGATTACGAAAACGCATTCATGTATATTGTCCGGCAGAACTTCCAATTGATTTGTTACCGTTTCCTTAAACTCTGATGCAAAAATTAGACTGCTATTTATCACCAATATAATTCCTGTCATTTGACATGTTCTTCGTGTTGAACTCATTGAAATGCCCAGTTGGCGATAAACACCAGTCTGATTTTTGCAAGAGAGTTTAACCCTTAAACGCCCAAGGGTGGGTAAAAAATGTCCACCTAATGCGTATTCCCTTGTAATATATTTATTACGTGTTTAAACATTTTCCAAAAATTATTTATTGTTAAAAAGACAGCCTTTTATCGAATGTTAAATTGGTTCTACCGATATTTTTGAAAATACAAGTAATAATTGAGTTAAATATGGGTGGGCATAAAAAGTACACACTTGGTAAAACTTGTTACTAAAGGTTTCTATTTAATTTCTCGTTGGTAGGAACATAATCTATATAATTATCGACGTATAATTACATAATCCACATAATTATCAGCCAATGAAGAGGCTGAAAGGAAGAATGTGGATAAAATCGACAAATCTGAATTACTCGCTTTTACTGGTATGTTAATTTTGATGCACATTGTAATTTTGTTGTATGGTTTGTAAATTGTTTATATTAATATTTTAGAAGATGCTGTGTTTATTAAGCATAAGATTCTTAAGTTTAATCCATTTCCAACAACTCTCAAATAATATATTAGCTATTTTCGAGGTGGACATTTTTTACCCACCCTTGGGCGTACATGGAACCTAAAAAAGGTTGGGCGTTTAAGGGTTAATGAAATGGTAACAAATCAATTGAAAGTTCTGTCCGACAAAATAATTGGAACGTTTTCGTAGCCTGACGTTCCAAATTTTTAACCTGTTCCACAATTAAAAATGCACATTGTAATTTTGTTGTAAGGTTTGTAAATTGTTTATATTAATATTTTAGAAGATGCTGTGTTTATTAAGCATAAGATTCTTAAGTTTAATCCATTTCCAACAACTCTCAAATAATATATTAGCTATTTTCGAGGTGGACATTTTTTACCCACCTTTGGGCGTACATGGAACCTAAAAAAGGTTGGGCGTTTAAGGGTTAATGAAATGGTAACAAATCAATTGAAAGTTCTGTCCGACAAAATAATTGGAACGTTTTCGTAGCCTGACGTTCCAAATTTTTAACCTGTTCCACAATTAAAACTTCATCTTTTCCAGTGTTCCCATACATCAAAGTTTGTCCGACTAGACACCGTTAAACTATTAACAGATTTTCAGCTTGCTATTAAGAAACTTTTTTGGTACGCGGGATCCAGATCTATAAACGAATTGTTTTATTTTAGGTGGGGATGAATATTTAAACTTTTTTCTTGCTGGTGCCGTTGAACTTCCAACTTATTTATTCTTATGGCCTGCAATGGAAAGGCTCGGCCGAAGATGGACACTTTGTATTAGTATGATTATTGGAGGAACGTCCTGCTTAGCAACCTTTCTGGTACAAAATGGTAAATAAATATAGAATATTGTGCAATTTTTTTCTAGTAAAGTTTGAACTTGCTAGTACTTGTAACTTGTTTGTTAAAAATACTTTAGAATTAGAATCGCACGTACTATATTGCATTATATTAGGTACGGTAAACATAATGTACATAAAAAATATAGTCGAAACTTTACATAATAATAATCCCAAACATCTATCTGTTCTAGCTTGTCTAGCTATAGAAATAGCAAAGAGAACTGTTCACGGTCTACAGAAACATTAAAAAAAATAAAAATATAAAACATGTATTAAAGCTTAATATACAATACAGTGATGAGCGCGCTAATAATCGGCAAAATAACGCAAACGATGGAAAACATGATACACTGTGAAATAAAAAGAGATGAAACTGGTAGAGGTGGAAACTATCGATATAAACCTAGAAATTACATTACATATTTTCTCACCTTTAGACGTCTGTGACAGGAGTATTTTTTAAAATTCTCCTGTCACAGTGCCAGTTCTCGTACTCCTCCGATACGTCTAAAAGTTGGGAAACTATGTAATGTGTAATGTAATGTTAATTTATACGTTTATATCGATAATTTCCACCTCTACTAGTTTCATCTCTTTTTACTTTGCAATGTTATATGCTTTACATTTTTGCGTTACTTTGCCGGTTATTAGCGCGCTCCTCACTGTATAAAAAAAAGAATGTGTGTGTACTTTGTACGCACGTAAGAAGTTATACTTCCATTATATGATTATATGATTATATGATTATAAACGAAATTAATATACTTTTTATTTATATTTTATTTAAATATTAAATTAATTTATACTTAATACTTCTCAAACATTTTTATTAAAACAGTGCCAAAAATTAAAATAATAAAAAAATAAAACACACACAAACACATTAAAAATGCCACAAATGATTTCTGAACATTAATTGTCGGAAAAATTTTTAACTAAATACGTATTTTCTGAAAATAAAATTATATAATAAATATACTTACAATCATAAAATGTATAAAAAAAAATAAAAAAATAAAAGTTTCTATTGGGATTCGAACCAACTTACCACGCGGCTGGTATTTGCGTTGTATTGGGATTCACCCGCATTAAAACTGCACCACAGAGGCAGCTTGTCATTATGTGCGAAGATCGTCTAACTAAACAGATTAACCTTTTGACATTTTTAACTTATGTAAATCAAATTATTTTGATTTTGAATTGAAATGATTTAGAATTGAAAAAATACAACAAAACATAGGGTAAGAAGACAATATATTAGGTGAATATTGATATAAATTTTGATGGTAATCAAATTATGTAAAAAAAAGTATTACATACTACTTATGTATTTTGGTAGGTTCAAGGTAGGTATCGGAGCCCGTATAACGACTAATACATTTCGCAATCATTTGCGTCGTGCAAAGTGGCTATGTTCAAATATCATAACAAAATTTGATCAACTATTTATAAAACACTTACCAGTGAAAGATTCTTTAGCTTTGAATAAGCGAGATCTGCGGCACTCATACTAGGCACAGTTTGATGAGCTTTCACATTGGCATGCAACAATCATCTCTTCTATGTAAATAAGTCCAAAAATATAATATGAAAACTATTTAAAAAGGCAGTATAACCATTAACTAACTTTTTGTTTGTTGTTTCTCCTCCTACAAATTTTAAAACGCAACAAGCATACATTATAACCAAACACAGTCCCACAGCTGTGCCACAGCTGCCATATTGGATAATTTTTGTCATGTCATTTGAACATCCAATCAGAACAAAGTTATAATGCGCATGCGCCCGGTCGCTAGGTTTTCCCATATAAAATTTCACCGTCATTACGCCCGTAAAGAAGTATAACTTCAAAAAACTTAAGAAGACCGGTTTTGATATATGGGGCTGAAACGTGGACCTTATCTCAAAATGATAAAAGACTTCTTGGTATTTTTTCAAGGAAAATTCCTGGGAATTTTTCTTAAAAAAAAAAGGTTTTTGTGACCGTAAATGAAAATGGGCTAAGGTGTCGAAAATACAACTTTGAACTGTATCAGTTATACACCGATTCAGATATTGAGAAATTCGTTTAAAGCGCAGAGACTTAGACAGGCTGGACATTGCTAGGATATCAGATCACGAATACACTAAGAAATTAACATTTTCAAAACCAGAGGCCTTACAAAGTAGAGGAGGACCACGAAGAAGATGGATTGATGATGTGGAAGAAGACCCAAAGCTTTTAGGGGTCAGAAGATGAAGGAAAGTTGCCAGGAACCGACCGGAGTGGCGACATCTTTGCGAGCAGGACAATATCCACAACGGATTGTCGAGTCACTTGTGATGATGATGAAAATTTTAAATGCACTAACATAATGGTACCATGACATTTCGTAACCGGACAGTTGGTAACGGACAATTCGTAACAGCGACAGTTCATAACGGCGACACTTCGTAACGGCGACAGTTCGTAACTATACAAATTCGTAACGGACAATTCGTAACGTCCAAATTGAATTATTCTGTTTATTGTTGTTAGCGTGGAAACTAACTGTTATAACAGTTGTAAATGGAATTATGTTTATCAATTTAACGAATCAGTATCGGGATAAACATTTTTAAGGCATTTGGTATTTCGTGTTTCAGAATATAATAAAAGTATTTAAACTAAGTATTAAAGTATTACAAGCCATCCCTCTTATCAACTATAACCGTTGATTGGATGCCCCAAACCTATTACCAATCACAAGGTTTATTATAATAACAGGTAATTATAATCTTTTCTTTATAAAATGTTTATTTAAAATATTTGGAATGTCTAAAGACGATTGTCAGATTAAAGATTTCAGGAATTTAGTAATTTATTATACCTTTGTCTAGGCATGTGCAAATTTAAGGAACAATAAGAGGAATAAACTTTTTAAGAATATTGTTAAAAGTTCGTATATATTTAAATATTGTTTGTATTCAAAGACTTTTAATATACACTGAAACACGAAATATAAAATGTGTTAAACATGTTTATCCCCGTACTGATTCGTTAAATTGATAAACATAATTTCAATTATAACTGTAATAACAGTTAGTTTCCACGTTAACAAAAATAAACAGAATAATTCAATTTGGACGTTACTATTTGTCCGTTACGAATTTGTATAGTTACGAACTGTCACCGTTACCAAGTGTCGCCGTTAGGAACTGTCGCTGTTACGAATTGTCCGTTACCAACTGTCCGGTTACGAACTGTCGCGTTACGAGGTGTTTGGCCACGTAACATAATATGTATGTGCCCCAATGTACTTAAATGTTTAATAAGATAGAAAACGTCTAAACAGGTAAAAAAATAACAAAATAAGATGTCAGAAACAGTTTAACAAAAATGTAATTTGACCTATTTCCTTTTATTCCTTATTTATATAAAAATTATATCACGTCCGCATTATATTTTTTTCAGATTACGTTACTACACTGGCCCTATATTGTGTAGGTAAAATGGGTATATCTTCTTCGTTTGTTGTGTTACCTTTGATGGCGTCAGAACTTTATCCCACTGTAGTAAGGGGATTAGGAATGAGCCTTAGTTCGGTCATAGGGATGCTAGGACCTATATTTATTCCTTTAGTTAACTACTTGGTAAGTGAAGCTATACCTTGTATGTTCATTTTTATCTTAAATCTAAGTATGTTTAGTAAATATGCAGATCTACAAAATCTCTAAAAGTAGCTCAATAAGTATTATCAAAATTAGTATTCTCATCGGCAAAATTAACTGCCTAACTTAAAAATGGGTAATTTTTTATGTCTGGAGTTTCCTAAACCTGTTGTCCGATTTAAGTGATTTTTTAATATGTTATGTCCTTATTCTTTAACAATATTGCTAAAATGATATTGTTGCTAAACAGGTAAATTTTCATTGTAAACCCGGTGTACCAATCAAACTGTGTTTTTTCTCAAAGTTCGCATCACCCTGTGAAATATTCTAGCATTTATAAAATACTGAAATTAAACCCCAACTATACGCTCATGTTTATTTAAAATTCTGTTTTGATATTCATTCGCTGATGTTGGAACATAAAAAAGTTAGGTACTTTTACAACAAGTCATGTTTTTCATCAACACGACATGATGTTTTAAATAAGCATGGTAAACTTTAAGGGGTAATTCTGCATGAAAAATAATGACAGTTTGCTTTATGAACGTATGTTCGCAAATGCCTCGTTTTCGAGATAGGGGATATTGAAGTTTTTGCACATGCAAATAAAATCTGGTGGGTTTTAAGACGTAGTTATTGCACATTTTTGACATATAATTAAGAATTTAGTATTCACAATTGACGTGCGTACGGGTAACATTACCTTCTTCCCCCTTAAAAATCCACTTTTCTAGGTGGTACGGTGACATCTTAACATTATTCTGGGTATAAGGAGAGTCGTAATACGGGTATTAACCCAGATATTACTGAAACTTTTATTGTTAACATTTTGAATTAATTTCGAATTTTCATGGAAATTATAGCATATGGAACCAAAAAACACAATCATATATTTTTTTATGACGATACCTGTCAAGTTTTGACATGTTCTTTTAAAAGGACGGTAGTAATATACGGTACCAGATATCATATATATTTTATTAGTATCAATTTACAAAGAATGAAAGGATTTAAAACAAAATTTTGGATGTAAAGGTATTTTGCACTTTTCACACAAAAACTGTACTTTTTTGTGACAATATCCACATCGCGATTGCTTTTCTTGATAAAGAACCAAGTGGTTAATACCATCATATCTTGAATTGGCTACCGAATTCGAATTCCGCTTAGAAGGTCCGCGTTTTGTTTCTTTTTTAAAAGTTTCCAAAATATTAGTTGCAATAGATCTTCTAAATTCAAGTTGATCCAGTTTACCGTCTTGAGTTTTGTGAATCTGCCACGCATTTTGAATAGCCATATCAACGCAATGAGCAAAAAGGGGAAAATACCATTTCTTTCCTCTTATGGACACTCGATATAAACTGATGTTCTGGTCACTGCGATCAACGCCGCCCATGAAGTTGTTGTATATTCTAACAATATTTGGTTCAGGAACTTGAATATGTTTTTTCTCTGCTTGTGAAAATCTCTTTACAGAGAAGCAAGGCATTACTGGTACAAAATTGGAAGCAATAGAAACGATATTATTATCATGCCAGCGGCAAACCACTATTCCTGTATTTTTATCAAGACGATACTCGTATTTACCACGTTCAGTTTTTTCATAATAGATGAACAGGGTAAAGGGCATTTCATGGTGCGATTTTCCCTTACAGTGCCTGTACCAAATATGCCTCTTTGTTTTAGCTCATGCAGTAAATGAATAGAAGTAAAATAATTATCAAAAATAAGATGGAATCGCCTTTGAGGCCATACTTCATTCAATCTGTCTGCATAGGATGGAACTACTGATGCACCCAATCCAAGGACTCTATATTGTTCAGGTATTGTAGTGGAAATACCTTGGTAAGGAGAAAACCAAACTATGTATCCCAGACGAAGGGCTCCTACCCACATTTTGTACCCCCAACGGATTGGTTTTTCCCTGATGAATTGTTTTGTGGGATGGCGACCAAAATACGGAACCATTGCCTCATCTATGCTGTGATGTTGTTCTAAAGGGGAAAATTGTATAAATTTTTTATTTATTACGTCGAACAGGGGTCGCATCTTGGCAAATCTATCAAATTTATCTAATGACAAGTTATTGCAAACATGCAAAACTTTCATTATGTGGGAAAATCTATCCCTAGATATAGCAGCTACCACCATTGCGTTGTGCGAATCGTCACGATTTTCCCAGTACATGTACCTTTTCGGCACAACCAAATAACCACTCAATACAAGAACGCCTATAAAACATCGAATCTCATTTTGAGCAATGTCGTTCAAAAGATTTCTTTGTCCTGCGTAGATGTTAGTGTATTCGGTAACCAAATTGATGACTTCATCATCAAAAAACAAATTGAAAATTTCCATCGGCGACTGAGTCATTTTCGGTCCAAATTGAGTTTTCCAGTAAGTACAATCAGGGTGTTGATACAAGTCTCCTTGAATCCAGTGTGCAGATATTCTCTTCTCTAATTGATGGGGCAGCTTTTCCTTGGAAAGAAACAAAGCCAATGGTATATTGTCATCATCCGAATCTTCTTCTGGTAGGCTGGAATTCACAGAATCTTGTGGTAATTCAGTCGCGTTGTCAAAAACAAGTTCTACATCGTTTCTCAACTGACTACCCGGTAAATTATTTATTGTAGTTAGTTCTTCATCGCCGGAGTCGCAATCGGTGACATCATCATTGGCATTTTCTGGGGGAAATATGATCAAACCATCTGGAGGGACTGGGATTTCATCAGAATCAAGCTCTTCTAATAGCTCATGCAATTTGAGAGGCCTCCTGAAACAATACGCACGTTGGTAGTACTAATTACTACCGTCCTTTTAAAAGAACAAAATGAAATCTCAAGCGGCGAGCCTTTGAAACAACGTGACAACTATTCGAGCCAAGAATATACGTACATAAGTCCCTATTATACAATAATCCACATGCCAATACCGTGAAATAACAGTTTTTTAATTCTAGACTTACCTCCAATTATAAGCATCCATTTTGTAGTCCAAAACCTGGCAATTTACACAGATAACCTCACAATTACAGCATGTGCGCGCACTAAAATCGTTAAAACTTGTCGAATGCTGGCTCTTGAAAACACTCCATCTAGAGCCATCTATCAGTTGGTAGCTGTACTAACCTAAATTACGCATAATTTACACTGCCTTTTAAAAGGACGGTAGTAATATCTGGTTAAACAGCAAATAACATTTTTTAATGAAGATATTATTTATTGTAGTATTTGGATAATAAATTGGATTCTTATTGAAGACCACATTTAGTTATCTTGGCAGTAATCTGTGTTTTATTACTACTATACTGAAGTTCACATTCAGATGGCAGCGTTACAGAGATACGCATGTGCTTTCTATATGACAGAAATATCTACAATGTTGTCAAAGTTTTTAATCCTACGTTATGGACCGGCTCCTATAAAATTATAATTTGGGAAACATTTATGAACGTAAAATAGAAAAATACTACACTTTTGTGAATTTTTTTTTAGGTTGGCCCTGCTTAGTTTAAAAAGTAGCAAAATCTATAATGGCAGTAGAATTAGCAACTCTTTTATCCTATATCTATACACTGCCATTTGAATGTGACCTCCACTATGCAAGTTATATTCATATTTTAAAGCAAATGTTGAAAATCTTCCTATATTTTTACCATTAATACAGTATACGTTCCATATTACCTATTCATTGTCGATTATTTTAACGAATGCCATTTAGCCCCGGCGCAAATTAATCCTAAGCGAGACACAGCCTGCACTGGCGAACTGCGTGGACAGTTTTGTGAAGCACGCTTATAAGCGAGAGACCGCAAATTGAACCATCCTACGATCAGTGCGTGCGTTCGCAGGTCTCGCTTGGGAACGTTTGTCATCGGCGTACAGTTTTCTTGGGTCGTGGGACGCATGACTCACTGCCAGTTGTTCATATTTTAAACTTTTTAATATACAATGTCGAAAGCCCCTTTATTTTTTAATTGCTAATCAAGCGAGCGTGACTCATTGTCATTTACAAAACATTTTAAGTTTAAAAAAATTGTTTAAAAAGTTTTTGACCCTGGCAACATGCAAATTTGTTAATAAGAAACCTTTTCAAGCAAGATGGTGAACAAAAATTTAATCAGAATATTTTTCCACACATATTACATACTACAATGTTGTATATATGCAACTCTTGAAAATAGTGTAGCGGCCGATTGATTAACAATTAAAAAACTAAGGGGTTTTCGATATTGTATTGCAAAAAACTCTTCGGGATTTAATCAATCGATGTTCATAGAATATCTACCTACTTCGGCAACATTGAAATTTTCAGTTTTTCACATAGTTTTGAGGGTTAAAAAGGGCCGATTTCGCAATTTTTAAATTTTTAATTGCTTATATATGTGAAAAACTATCAACTTTAGAGAAAAGTCACTAAAAACCTTTTCTGTTTGGAATGATCCAAAAAACCTAAAAAGCTTTGTTCGATGCAAAGAAATAATTTTAGGAGAAAAACAAAAACACGTTTAAACAATTTTTGACCCACTTTTGGACCTGGCAACATGTAAAATTTGTTAAAAGGGGTTCTTTTTGAGTAATATTGTGCAAAAAATCCGAATCAGAATATTTTTCCTAGCGGATGCGGAGGGGCTTTCTGGACTAGTATGAATGCGTTATTCTCCTGTTGTATTAAAAGTGACGTTTGAAGCTCGTAGTTCTCGGTATCTGGGGTAACGTAGACTTGTCGCCTAAAACTCAAAATATGCGCATACTCATCCCCTGGGATACCTGATTTCAATAGTGATATAGGAGATACCATTCGTAGTCCGAAATCTTTCAGTGCATTAACTATTTTTAATGGGAAATAAGCCACAATTTTACTAAAAAAATTATTTTATTAACGTTTCGACGTCCAAATCGGATGCCGTTGTCAAAACACAAAAAAATATTAATAAATTAAACAAAAATGTTGTTGCTTAGTAAAACATTCTTCTAATATTTTATTTAATCTAACTCATTTATATCGGAAATTCAGACATATATTATACATTTTAAAGTAGGAGACTTTAAATTGATATTGCCAATATTTATGAGTTGCGTTCCTGGGACGACTTTACTGAAAGATTAATAATAAATTATTAGAAGAATTTTTTACTAAGCAACAACATTTTTGTTTAATTTATTAATATTTTTTTTGTATTTTGACATCGGCATCCGATTTGGACGTCGAAACGTTAATAAAATCATTTTTTTAGTAAAATTGTGGCTTATTTCCCATTAAAAATAGTAATTTACAAAAATTCCACAAGAAAATAGCTTCAAAATAACTTTCAGTGCATGTTCTATGACCTCATTAGGTAATGATGGACAGACATTTGATATTAATATTCTCTTAGCTGGAGAAATTAGTCTTACTATACCATTGATTATAAATATTCCACATGTAGTTATTAATCAATGACTATACTTAGCTCAACGGAATTTACAGTTACTGTGGGATGCTCCAATATAAGCTGATCTACAAACTCGGTTCTTGATAAGTAGATACACACTCGATGGTTTGAGATTTTCGATGCAAAACAAACATTTTTGGGACTAACGATTTAACGATGGTTCCGATTGCTTTAACTTAGTCTAGTAGCACAAGATTAGGATAAGAATGTATGATAATTGCTTTTTTATATAAACAGGTTTAGGTTTTGCTTTAGCTGCGGCAACATAACAAGCTGTAGGTGTATTATTTTCTTCGTTGTTTGTTAACATTATGGATTTTGTTACAGTTGAAGTAGTTTGCTCAATTTTGTTGCCCTTGTTGTCAAAAGCAACAGATTCAGGATTATCCATGATTATTGTAATTATTGACCAGTATCCAGATACCAACAACACACCATGGCGTATTACTGGTTGCTTATAAAATTGTCGTTAAGCGAAAGGTGATATAAAAGGTAATAATGTTTCAATAATGACCACAAAAAAGTTCAGAGATAAACAAAATAAACAGTTCGATGCGATGCAACAATTGTAGTCAAATTTTAAATAATATCTACCTTTCGTCTCCTCGCAGACAGTAGTAAATATCAGCTTTCAATACACTACACCTTTATGTTTAAATGTACAAAAACTACTCAATTTACAATCCAGATATCCACTTTAAAACCAATGGGGAACACCATTGCAGGTTAGAAAAATCAGGATAGGGTCGTGGAATCTTGGTAGTCTTACAGGTAAGAGTCTGGAGTTAGTGGATGCCCTCAAACGAAGGAGAGTCCAAATTGCATGCATTCAAGAAACTAGATGGAAAGGTCAAAGGGCGAAAGAACTAGGTGAAGGTTACAAATTGTGGTATGCAGGGAGTAGTAATACTAGAAATGGAGTTGGTATAATTGCTGATAGTGAAATGAGAGATAACGTAGTAGAAGTTGTAAGAACGAGTGATAGAATGATGTTAGTGAAATTTGTAATTGATATTGAATGTTGTGTGTGTGTGTGTGTGTATGCTCCTCAAACAGGTCTGGGTGAGAATGAAAGAAGAGCTTTCTATGAGCAATTAGGAGACGTCCTGAGTGATATCCCGTCAGAGGAGAAAGGTATAATAGCAGGTGATTTCAATGCACATGTGAGCCAATCCAAGGCAGGATACGAAGAAATACATGGGGTTAGGCTTTGGAACTAGAAATGAAGCTGGAGATGACATGCTTGAATAAGCAACAGCATTGGATATGGCGATTGTTAACACATTCTTTAAAAAGAGAGAAACTCAACTTATTACCTACAAACATCATCAATCCCAAATAGACTACTTCATAATAAGGAAAGAAGACATACGTGAATGCAAGGACTGCAAGGTAATAGTTAGTGATACAGTAAGCCAACAACATAAGCTGCTTGTTCTGGACATCGAAGTAAAAAGCGAAACTAAACAAAAATATCAGAGAGGACCACAAAAAATCAAGTGGTGGCTGCTAAAATATGAGAAAGAAGGTCTATTCAGGAAAAGAATAGTAGAAAAAATATGTTGAAACATGAAAGGAAGCCCTAATTAAATTTGGAGAAAAATGGCCAGTAGTGTTAGAAAGACTGCTATTGAAATACTTGGGAAAACGTCAGGAAAAAAGTTTGACGATAAAGAGACTTGGTGGTGGTCAAACGAAGTACAAGTAAAAATAAAAGAGAAAAGAAAATTATATAAAAAGTGGCAAGAAACCAGATCCGACACAGATTTTCAAAACTATATGGTGGCGAAAAAGGAAGCGAAAGTAGCAGTAGCAAAAGCCAAAGCAGAAGCGTATTCAAA
Source organism: Diabrotica virgifera virgifera (assembly GCF_917563875.1). NCBI lineage: Eukaryota > Metazoa > Arthropoda > Insecta > Coleoptera > Chrysomelidae > Diabrotica > Diabrotica virgifera. Next base: position 137,782,770 of record NC_065450.1, read on the forward strand.
CCTATACGATCAACTTGATACCAGAGAAGGCGAAACGAAGATTTATAAAATAGCCAAACAGAGAACAAACAAAGCAAAAGATTTTATTCAGATTAGATATATCCGAGATGAAAATAATAAAATACTAGTTCACGAAAGGGATGTCAAAAAGAGATGGAGAAAGTACTTTGACAGCTTATTAAATGAAGAATTTGACAGACAGCCTGTAGAGTCAACGGAGACAGTAGCAGCAATGGTCACCAAAATAACAAACGAGGAAGTAGCTCAAGCGCTTAAAAAAATAAAGAAAGGAAAAGCGGTAGGATCAGACGATATTCCTGGGGAAGTATGGAGAGCATTGGGAGAGACAGGAACAAGGTGGCTAGCAGGTATATTTAATAGAATTATGGAAGTTAAACAAATGCCAGACGAACGGAGAAGCAGTACACTGGTACCAGTGTACAAAAACAAGGGAGATATACATAAATGTATAAACTACAGGGCTATAAAACTGCTTAGCCACACCATGAAAATATGGGAAAGAGTAATTGAAAGACGGATACGTGAAGAGACCGAAATATCCGAGAATAACAGATGCAATTTTCATTATAAGGCAGTTGATGGAAAAATACAGGAGTAAAGAAACAAACGCTCATATGGTATTCATTGATCTTGAGAAAGCATATGATAGAGTTCCTCGAGAGATTCTGTGGTGGGCACTCAATAAGAAAGGAGTCCCTAGTGAATATGTAAAGATTGTGAGGGATATGTATGAGGCAGTAACGATTAGTGTTAGGACAGGTGTGGGAGAGACTGATGAATTTCATGTGAAAGTAGGATTGCACCAAGGCTCTGTGCTTAGTCCGTATTTATTCTCATTAGTTTTGGACCAGATAACAGCGAAACTACAGGGTAACATTCCATGATGCTTAATGTATGCTGATGATGTCGTGTTAATAGGAAATAGTGAAAGAGACTAAGAACAAAAACTGGAACAGTGGAGGCAAGCTCTGGAGGAAAAAGGTCTAAAACTTAGTAGGACAAAAACAGAGTATTTGGAATGTTCATTTAAAGATGGAGTTACTACAAATAAAATGGTATCTTTGGATGGTGAACTGATTGTAAAAAGCAATAGTTTTAAGTACCTGGGATCGCTAGTACAGAGTAATGGAGAAGTAGATGGAGATGCATGCAGTAGAATTAGGGCTGGATGGATGAAGTGGAAAGAAGCGAGTGGTATGTTGTGTCAAAGAAAAATTCCAATGAAGCTGAAGGGAAAATTCTATAAAACAGCTATAAGACCGGCTATGATGTACGGAACTGAATGTTGGACAGTGAAGAAGAAAGAGGAACAACGAATGCATGTGGCGGAAATGAGAATGCTTAGATGGATGAGTGGAGTGACAAAGAATGATAAAATTAGAAATGAGTATATTAGGGGAAGTCTAGGTGTGGCACCAATTGATGCCAAAATGAGAGAACATAGGTTAAGATGGTTTGGTCATGTTCAACGTCGAGACGTTAATCACCCAATACGAAGAATAGCTGAAGTGCAGATTCCTGGAAGGAGTAGGAGAGGAAGACCAAAGAAGACCTGGGGGGAGACGATAAGGCAGGACATATTGGTAAAGGAGATTGACATTGATATGACACAAGATAGAATTGTGTGGAGAAATGCAATTAGGGAAGCCGATCTCGCATAGGGATAAGGCAAAGAGAATGATGATATCCACTTTAAAACCAAAATAACGATTTAGAGTACAGAACGACCTTCACACGTTCAGAACCGTAGAATCAATCCCAGAAACAGTTATGCATATTGTCAAGAGCAAGACCAAAAATACTAAGAAATGTGCTGGAAAATTCACTAGCATGCATGCCAAAAGTGAAGAAAGAAGAGGAAGAAGATCAATAAAGGGAGTTGTGTCAAAAAAACAATATTTGACATATGTGTTAAACTTATTAATATTTTTACTTGATTTTATAAATATATTAATTTTGTTACAATTAAAAAGATAACATGGAAATTTGCAACTGTAAAAGGTATGAAGAAGTGGTAAACAACACAAAAATTCTTGCACCAGGTGCTAATTGCGAACAAGAATTGCAGATACCCCAATTAGGTTATAAGATAAAATGGGTAAATCGAATGGTATTCTTAGACCCACGATTAAAAATTCCAGTTTTAAAGTTTACTGAAGAGCCAAAAAAGGATGATACTGTCGTTGATCCCAGTTGGATGCCATGTACAGATCTTGTTTCACTTAAATATATCAATCAATACGAAAATGGTTCGCTTTTAAAGAAACCTTATTAAAAAATATTTGAAATCTTGTAGAAGTAGTATATAAAAATTTTTAGTATTTTGTTTTGTGTCATGACTTTTATTAAGATTCTAATAAAAAATGTCTGGTAAATTGAAAATTTTAGCCCATATAAAACTATATTTTATTATAATTATTAATATGTTGATTTTTTGTAAAATTTATAGCAAATACAATAAAAAAACTGACCAACAAAACTTTTAGCAGGCGGTAAGCTCAATTTTTCTGTAGAAGGGTAAGTAAGTAAAGGATATGGAGTTGGTAGATGAGCTTAAAAGAACTAGAGTAAAAACTTCTTAAAAAACGATACAAACTGTGGTCTGTAGGGAACAGTAACATTAGGAAGTCGGTGTAATTGCTAAAAGAAGTTGTACATGATAAGAATATAACTTTCAATAAAATGATAATCGCACTAAAATTTGTAGCTGGTAAAGTATAAGTGTATAGATTTGTATGGGTACAGAAATGTTGAGTATTGTGTGTATGTGTATGATATTCCATTATAGGAAGGAAGCAGAATAAAAAGTGAGTTTAATACATTTGTAGGCTAATCTAGAGGATATGAAGCTATTCATCGGGGACAAGGCTTTGGAACTAGAAATGAATCTGGAGGATTTATACTTGAATTAGCAGCAGCAGATATTGCGATCGTTAACACATTCTTTGAGAAGAAGAAAAGCCAAATTAGTATATAAAAAAGCCTCTAAATAGATTATCTTACGACAGTAAAAGCAGATATGCGTGAATGTTATGACTGTAAGGCGTAAGGTAATAGTTAGTGAGACTGTAAGCCAACAACATAAGTTGACTGTGGTTGACATCAGAGTAAAAAAGCGAAACTATTATTCTGCCACCGACTAGTATTCTAGTCCATACTAGGGATGGGAAAACCTACCGGTTTTAACGTAAAACCGGTTTTTTTCCTCTGCAATAATCGGTTTTTCCGGTTGTTTTTTTGTCCCGGTTATAACCGGTTTTTTCTTTATAAAATAATAACCGGTGAAATAGGAAATAGGAAAATTTTTCGCCCCCACGCCTTAATGAGAAATTTTAAGCTGGCTGAAACCAATTTCACAACACTGATGACTGATTTCTATACTGATATGGATTCGAATAAAGTGTAGCAAACTAAAGCGCAATGTAAATATAACGTATTGGGTATTGGGTGTTTTGTCAACAACCGCCATCCCTAGTCCATACCATTACTGCACCCCCTTTTTATGTGCAAACGTCCTGGACATGTTTTAAGTCTCCACACTCTTACTCGACTAGAATATAGATGAAATCCAAATCTAGATTTATCGGAGAATAAAACGGTAGCCCAATAATTTACATCCCCGTTTTGATTACCTCTGGAGTTAGGTGGACACTTTAACGGCCTTCGATTGTGGATATTAGCTTCATGGAGAGGGTTTCTTTTAGAGCAGCAGTGTGCAAAGTACAGATTGCCATGATGGTCGCTAACATCCGAAACGGATAGGCACTACAAGAAGAAGAAGAGGGTTTTTTAAAGTATCACGGTCTATGGTTACCTAGTATGTGCGCTGCAAGTCGCCAACCAATTCAGGTGCTGTAATTGTTATTGGTCTTCAAGCGGTTAACACTAAAAATCGGTTTTGAGCTGCAGCTGTAGCGCGCGAGGTCCTACATGACGTTCGGCTGGACTTCCAGGGTCACAAAAACGCCATCACAATTGACTTGTACCACTTTGGGAGACTCCCATGCGCTAAGCTACAGTAGTTTGCCGCTTACCACATTGAAGAAGGCCTACGGTCCTATTTATCTCATCCAAAGTAAAATGTCCTAGTAAAGAGAGTATTTATCTACTCTATCTCATATTATGTATAAGTTTTTAGTTTGTGAAAACTGTTAATATAGATAGCAGTGCGTGAAGGATTTAAAGTGTGCGTGAAGTAACAATGTATTTTAAATGGGATTTACTTTTTCGCACTGTTTTTTTGGCATACTTTCATAGAATCAAATATCCTTAACATTCGCGTTGTCATAGTGATGACATGTGAGCAATAAATTACAACAAAAGTTTTGACAGTTTTGTGGTTTGCAAGAAGTTAGAATTTTTAAATGTCAAAGTTCTAAAAATTGTAGAAACAAAAATGAATTCCAGTGACAAAGACATACAGTTTTTTTATTTGTTTATCGTAGATAAAATATTATATGAACCTGTGCGTGAAGTATTATTTGCGAACTTACGCGATGTATAGCACTCGCTCCGCTGTCGCTCGTGCTCTAAACATCGCGTGCGTTCGCAAAAAGCATACTTCACGAACTGTTTCATAAATAACTATTAAGCACTACCGGGCGGTAAAGTCCATATTATGTATACATTTGGCGGGCGTAAAGTGCCACTTTAGCGCCCGTGGACTTCTTTATCGCCCACCGGACGGTAATGTTAGATGGCGGGTGTGTTTAGTCAAACACAAAGTTTTTATTTATTGTATTTTATTTTAATAAAGGAATTATAACTTTAGCAATCAAACATAAGTTTCCTACATCTATAATTTTATATTTATGACACAATTTAAATAATTATTTATAGAAATGTTAGGATTTGCTACTTTGCTATGTTGTAAGTTGCTATGAACTTCCAATAACTCCGTATTATTAGTGGAAAGTGCATGCCCAAAAGAATCACCATATAAATTTGGACTGCAATCTGAGCAACTTGTAGATGGCATATCAGCATTGGCAATTTTTTAGGCGATTTTCATTTTATTTGACACGGAATCTTTAATACATTCTTCCGTTACTGATGTAGACTTCCAACCAGCATGTCGTTTTATGTTAAGGATATCCTCACCTGCGTTAGCCAGCAAGGTCACTGAGGATCGTCTAAAGCAATGGCCCGTGTAATATTTTGGAGTAGGTAATTTTAAATAATTTTAAAAAAATAATCACTAAGACGATCGTGCCAGTAATTTTGTATCTTTATTAATAAATGATCATTAAAACAGTCGTGCATAAAAATTTGTATGTATTTCGGGCGTAAAGAGCATTTATGGACCTTACGTGTTAATAGGCCTCGCCTATCGGCTCGGGCTCTTACTTACACGTCGCGTTCCATAAACGCCTATTTTACGCCCTTGATACATAAATAACTATTTCAATGCACTATGTAAACAAGAACTTTATAGCATGAACAAAATCGAAACTATCAGAATATTTACTGCAGTGTAAAACCTATAGTTTTCTCCTCTGCTGTAAAAAGTCTCAAATATTTGTTATCACTCTTGCCGTTATGTTTTACTCACAAAATCTACAGGATGAGCTGAGCAATTGTACACATTCAAATGCAATCAATCGATCACGTGCATTTATTTTTATTAATTTTATTATGTTTTAAATACATATATATCCCTAGACTTTTCGATGTGTGTATATTATGGTAGGGGAGCCCAAGCGGGGATTTTGCAGTTACTCAAGCGCGTCAAATTATTACATTGGGAGAAACCTTGTACCCTGAAAATGTACCTCTACCATATATTGGCTCTTAATGCAGGGGAGTCCGTTAAGGGAGGGCCGAAAAAAATCTATCCTTAAAAAAACTCGAAATCGTCAGATTAAGATGAGGTAAGTTAAGTACATGCAAAACAGTGTATATTTAAAAAATCTGACGATTTGCGAGCGGCGTAAAGAAATGGGTGAGTCCCAACATTTCACAAGAAAAAAGCGAATATTTCGCGAAATGAATGACAGATCAAAAAACTAAAAAATACTTGCTCAATATTTTTCAAAAATCTATCGAATGATACTAAACACGACTTCCCACCGAGAGGGGTGGGGGGTAAATTTAACATTTTAAATACGAATCCCGCTATATTTCGCGAAATGAACATCAGATCGAAAAACCGAAAAATACACTTATTCGATATTTTTAAAAAATCTATCGAATGGCACCAAACACAATCCCCACAGAGATGGGGTGGGGGTTACTTTAAAATCTTAAATGGGAGCCCCAATTTTTATTGCAGATTTGGAGTCCTTACGTAAAAATAAGTAACTTTTATTCAAAACATTTTTTCGAATTATGAACAGATGGCGCTGTAATAAAAAAAAAACGATTGTTGGAAATGAAAAATTAAATTAAAAATGGAAAGTCCCAATAAAATGGAAAACTTTACTTAACTTTTTTTGGTTTTAGGACTTACTCTTCACAACCCAATAGGTCCCCATAAGGCTCGAGTAACTGCACATTTAGCATACTTTGCTCCCCTACCATTAGCTCAACGTGTGAACATTGTAGCAGAATAAAATAAAGAAGGGACAACCACAGGAGAAAAATCGTCAATGGGTCGGAGAAGTATAGGCCGACCAAGTAGAAGTTGGAGCGTTTTATAAGGAATCCAATAATGCGATAATATTATGTACGCTTTTGTTAAAATAAGAAAGATTGTATCGACCACTTCTGTTACATGATACACCCTATATAAAAAGTTTTTAGTGAAATAAATCTGCAACTAAAAATATGAATCGATATTTCAGAAAGTTTTTTCGAACAGGTACCCGTATATTTTGTAATCGAATTTGTTCCATTTCATTTAGCTGATTACACTCAATGTGTATCGGTGTAAACTGATACATGAATAAAAAAACGCTAAACGCGGTAAACATGAGTGGCTCATACAATATTCCAACTACAAAATATCTGATATGAATATTACGTGGCGCGAAAATGTATTTTCATTTTGATGCAAAACAAAATTCTAGTTTTATTTTAAAAGATTTTTTCATAATATTTGCCCAATTTGAAGTAAAACGCGCCACAAAAGAATAACTTTGATACAGTTTGAATTTTGAAACTCTTTTGTGGCGCGTTTACTTCAAATTTAGCAAATATTATGAAAAAATCTTTTAAAATAAAACGAAAATTTTGTTTTGCATCAAAATGAAAATATATTTTCGCGCCACTTAATATTCATATCAGATCTTTTGTAGCTGGAATATTGTATGCGCCACCCATTTTTACGGTGTTTAGCGGTTTTTTATTCTTGTATCAGGATTTTTTCAGTTATTTATAAATTAGATGTATCAAGTTGAATGCAATGTTTCTCGATTACACGTTAAGCTTTATAAATGGTCGCATTTGTCGCATGATCTCCCAAATGATCTTAGTGTCCATCGAATGTACACTAGATATTTTTCCATTCGAAATAGATTAAAAAAAATATTGGGATGGCCGGTAAATAAACTCGGATTGCCCGTTGCCAGATCAAATTAGCGTCGTAACCACTACAACTACATAAAACATTTACGGAATAATCGTTAATTGGATTATACTTTTGTAGCTTAATAACTTCTAAACGGCTTAACCGATTTTGTTCACTAAACATGAGTTTGAAACGTATTGACAGGTAGTATCTTATGCATCTAAGGTCAAGTATGATAGCTGAATATATTACAGGAATTATTGAGCTTGAAAAACCGTTTTTCTCATAAGAAAGAGATTTGATCATACTTATGAAGCCTATAAATTAAAAATTCGAATTTTCTCGGATATAAGGTATACACCTTTAGATTCGTCTAGAGTCCTTCTACAAACGCTCAGTTATTGGCGTAATTCGTAGGTTGAAACTTTAACATTTACAAAGTTTAGTTTTTCAGTTTTTCGGCTATACTAAGCCGTGTGTATGTCTGATCCTGACGGCTTAGACACCATTTGAAATCTTGACTCAACGCTATTTATTTGGTGTATTCACTGTTCTCCTGTCTCTTCTTCAACCGAAGATATATACCGCCAAAAAATATGCCGTATTGTACCTACCAAGTCCTATATCTGGCTTATGGGTAGTCAAAACTCACAAACTACACCGGTTCTGAATCAGCACTCACCCCCTCTTCAAACACAGAAAAAAACTTCAGATCGGTTTAACTTTTCCACACACATACATACATACATTATGTACATATCCACAAACATTTTCCCTTTTTTAAATAAAAATTGACTCATATTTCTGAGCTCGGTAACTTTTGAACGGAATAACCGATTTTCAAAATTAGACATGCGTTGGAAAGATAATGATCGCTTCTATTAAAAGCCGTAAAGGTCGGAGTTAAATTTTCGAGGTTTTTGGGACTTTTGGGGACGAGAACGAAAAACAGACCCTAAATAGGAAGGGTCGTAAAATCCACACCTTTGGACCAAAATGGATGGTTGAGATATAAATTGGTGAGTCTTTTCCTGAACTTTAAGATGGGAGTTAATCCAATTTTCAATTCAGTCAGATTTAGAAAATCGAAAATTTCGTGTAATAATACAGTGTCGCGTGTAGGAGGTGTAGGTGTGCGCCACTGGCGAGAACTGCCGTTTTCTGGTAATATATATTAGGGGCCAGATAGGCGTCACCGTGGCCTTTTCGGGACCACTTAAGTTTTTTATGTATTTTTGGCAACTGATTACGAATTTAGAAGGATATTGATTCTAGTGGTCAAACAAAGATTTATATAAATTGTTTATCAGTAGGTGAGCGGCAGCAACCTCTAAAATCACGTTATAACGACCACGAAAATCAACTTTGAGGTGAATGACCAGTTTTAGCCATTCTTTATATTTTCGAGGTCGCTGAATCCGAATATAAAGTTTATTTTTATCTACATTTGGTGGAACATGTTCAAAAATCAAGTTGTATGCAAAAATGCGAAAAAATAATTTAAATTATTTTTGAAATTTAACTTTGGTCGCTGTCAATATTTCCCTTTGACTATTTTACTGTATCATCTCTCAAGTATTTGAATAAGAACGAGATTTGTTCGAAATGTTTAAACAATTTGAAAGAGGAGTTATTACTGTTTAAACTATATGTCGTCAGAGTCCGTTAGGTTCATGTTTACTTAAAAAAGTTGAGCGACGAACTTTTTAGCCTAAAATTTTTACTAACACAACATTAAAACATAACTCATGAGGAAGTTTTCTAGAAAATTTCAAGTCAAAATATACAATAGGAAAAGAGTTTTATGACTTTAAGAATCGGTATCGGCCGCGCGCTCGTTGCACGCATAGTGTGGAACGTACACGGTAACGCGGCAAATCGAAACTCAATGCTCTAAACAGGGTGTCCACATGTGTGTACGAATGCATGGGATCTCCCTAATAAGGAGCTCTCCGATGAAAGAAGGCACCCCCTATAAACGGGCAAGGCCTAATGCATGGTAAGTATGAAAGGATGTGAAACAACCTCGCTAGACCGGTTCCTGTCACGACTTAGCTCTCTGGAGTATCTGGGAATCTTTCCTAGGTACTCGAGAGACTAGGAATGTATGAACTGCTTCAGCGACCAAGAAGTAGCCCGCCCTAAGTTAACCCACCCATGTCTGGTTGTACCACTCCCCTGGCGTAAATTTAAGTAGAAGACCCTCTGGTCTTCACTGCCACATCTCCATTCTACGGCACTGTTCACATCGCCAATATATAGTCAACCTACCCGATATTATCTACCAGCTGTATCTATCCTACACTCCGAGTACAACCAGAAAATGCTATCCCTCCTTCATCCTTTTTCCCACTAAACCTACACCTCCAACACACAAGGTAAAGGTGTAATTGTACCGTGCCCAGGCCTGCATGGCAGTTGTGTGTCTAAATTGAACTGTCTCAAACGGTCGACTGGGGGAACCAGGCCACACCCCCTTTCATTTAAGGCCTTGTACCGGCACAGGGAGCGCTGCTGGTATGGACAGTTTATTTCTCCCATACTCGTGGGATCAATATGGAACCATGCAAAAATTTAAAAGATTTAACCCTAGGGGTCTCGCAGGAGAACCCAACAAACAATCAAACTTCCACTGAGACTGTTCGGCAGAATCTGGAAGAAAATAATCCCATCACATCGGGTAATAAAAATACTGAGGACGCAATGCGGACTCCTTTAAAAGATGCTGAGGATGAGGTTTCTCGGCCAAAAATATCTGGGGCACAGAGAAGAAAGCTTCGGAAAATGAGAGAACAGGGAATTGACACTTCTAAGGTCAAATTACCTCCTAGACCTCAAAATAAAACTCCTGGAAATGCCGAAATCACACAAGCTGTCAAGCGGACTGTGTCTGATAGAAGCACTCCTGAGGAGAAATTAACAAAAAAGAGCAGAACTGCTGCTGCCTCTTTCAAAAAGCTCAGCAGCAACTACAAAGCAGCTCTTACGGGAATAAAGACGGCAATAATTTCCAAAGAATACCCAGACATATCTGTAACGGAAAAAGACGTTGGGGCAATGAAAGAGGCCCTAATTAAACTTATCGATGAGGTTCCTTGCGCACCTCGTTACGAAGGTAATCGGCTCATGGATGGATACTATGGGTTGATATGTGCTGACGAGGAGTCCTTTAAGATCACAAAGGATTTCTTGGAAGAAAATACGGAGTGGAAGGTCGTTAAGGCTGAGGAACTCCCAAAATCGAAGCGTGTACTGATGTGCAGAGACTAAAAATGAGGATCTGAAAGTGCCACTGGCACGAATTGAAAAACAAAATCCTGAACTAAGGACCAGTCGTTGGGCAATTCTGAGTTCCAAACCAGCAACTGACGGAGGACTACATGTGAGTCTCAGAATTGATAAGGAGTCAGAGGCACAGATCGAAAGGCTTCAATGGAAGCCTTATTACCTTCTACAGCGAGCAAGTATTATACCGTTGGAAGAGGGTAAAGCAAGACAGGCTGGGAACATTGGGGAACCAAAACCTGCAACGATTACTTCCGAACTGCAGGAGGCCGAAGGGGAATCTATGCAGGTGAAAGAAATTACAAGAGGGCCTGTTAGAGACCCCAAAAATGAATAAACTGCAAAATTAAGATCATACAGATCAATTTGCAGCACAAAAAAACAGCTTCGGCACTTTTGTGCCAGGAAGTAGCTGAGAAAAACATTGATATGGTGCTTATTCAAGAACCGTGGATAAATGAAGGTAAGATACGGGGATTAAATGTTAAGGGATGGGAACTAATTTTGGGAGCACCTGACAATAAAATCAGAACTTGTATATTTTGTAGATCTGACCTTAACCTGGTACCAGTTATGGAGCTCTGTACGGGAGACATGACAGCTGCCAGAATTAAACTGAATTGCAATGGGTTGGTTACAGAGTTGATTGTTGCATCTCTTTACCTTCCTATTGACAGTAAAGAACAACTTCCAGGGACTAACCTAGAGAACCTTCTAGAATACACCAATGATAACCATACAGAACTTATCATTGGAGTCGACTCCAACGCCCACCACATAATTTGGGGAAGCAGAGATACAAACAATAGAGGTAAGTTACTTTTTGAGTAACTTTGCACTACTGAACTTGATCTTCTGAACAGGGGTAATAAGCCCACCTTCAGGACATCAAGAGCAGAATCACTAATCGACCTAAGCCTATGCTCTATGGGGATTGGGAACATAATATCTGACTGGCATGTGTCGGATGCGTTATCCTTATCGGATCATGCATACAGATGCTTTGAGATAAACTCGGTCAAACCGGAACCAAGGTTCTATAGAGATCCTAAGGTGACCGATTGGGAATCCTTTTAGAGGGATCTTGGAACAAGGGTACGGAATTATCCTAAAAGGCCAAAAAACAATGTTGAGGCTGAGATGGCAGTAAACTGGTTGCAGCATAAAATAGTCGTCTCATATGAGGAAAACTGCCCGTTAAAAGAAAGTCACCCTCCCAGGCAAGTAACTTGGTGGAATAAGGAGCTGTCTGATCTCAAAAGAGAAACAAGACGACTCTTCAATAGGGCGAAGAAATCAGGTGATTGGGAAGCATATAAGGCTAAACTGAAAACCTATAATAAGAAAATCCAATCCGCTAAGGAAAGATCCTGGAGAGAATTCTGTGAAAACATTGAAAGTGTACCTGAAAGCGCCTGAGTTAACAGAATCCTCAAAAGAGATAACATTAACAAACCCAAGTCAATGAAATTGCCCAATGTGAAGTATACGGACACAGAGAAGGAGGCTGTAGAGCATCTTTTAAGTGTTCACTTTCCAGGGTCGACGCAATTGACTGCTAATAACAATCATCAAGCAAACAATAGCCCAACCAAAAGGGACTGGCTGACCTCTGACGAGATCTTTGGTTCTCACAAGGTCAGATGGGCTATTGAAACTTTTGAACCTTATAAAACTGCGGGACCGGATGGTATATTTCCTAAGCTTCTCCAGGAGGGTCTGGAAATAATCATGGGTCCCCTGATCACAATATTTAGAGCTAGCCATGCTCTGGGATATATTCCCAAAGCTTGGAGAAGGGCAAGGGTGGCGTTTATTCCCAAACCAGGAAAAACAGATTACACCTTAGCAAAATCCTACAGGTCTATAAGTCTGACCTCATTCATGTTAAAAACCATGGAAAAAATCTTGAACGAACACATCAAGAAAAACAATTTAAATGAAAATCCACTGCACCAACGGCAATGGGCGTATCAGGCAGGGAAATCAGGTGAAGCCGCCCTGCACAATATAGTGTCGGAACTCGAAAGGAGTCTGCATCAGAAAGAAGTCGCCCTTGCTGCATTTTTAGATATAGAAGGTGCATTTGATAATACCTCAATCGAGTCTATACAAAGCGCACTGGTGAGGAAGAAAATCAACAACACAACATGCAAGTGGATTATTCAGATGCTTCAGAGCAGAATAATATCCACAGATACGCATGAAGATACCATAAATCTGAGGGCAACTAAGGGATGCCCTCAAGGCGGTGTATTGTCACCGTCATTATGGAACATAGTTGTCGATGATCTGATTCATGGGCTAAGCGCCCAAGGAATCTGGGTCCAGGGTTTCGCAGATGATATCGTGATAGTAACTAGGGGAAAATTTCCCAGCACTGTTGCGTATCAGATGCGATATGCCCTTCACTACATAGAGAACTGGTGTCTAAAAGAAAACCTCTCCGTGAACCCTTCTAAAACTAAACTGGTAGCCTTTAAAAATAAGAGGAAGCTTACTGGACTGAGTGAGCTGAAATTATTTGGAGAGGTACTGGAAAGAACCAATGAGGTTAAGTATCTAGGGGTAACCCTGGATTCGAAACTCAATTGGAATACTCATATTACCAATATAACCAATAGGGCTAAGCGACTCTTCTGGAACTGCAGACGAGTTGTAGGTAAAACCTGGGGATTGAAACCAAAGGTGATATGTTGGTTGTACACATCAGTGATACGACCGACAGTTACTTAGGGGTCAGTACTCTGGTGGAGAAAGACGGCTTTGCAATCTTGTGTGACCACTCTCACCACCCTACAAAGACAAGCGCTTCTAAATATAGCAGGAGCCTTGAATAGTACAGGAACGGCTTCATTAGAGGCTATCACAGGTGTCTCTCCGCTGGAATTGTATATTTCGGCGGTAGCCTTTATGACCATCCTGAGGCTCAAAGCAAACAATACTTGGAGGCCAAATTATGTATTGAATAGCCACACAAACATTACTGGGACTATACTTGAGGAATACATCTTTATGATGAACTTAGATATGATGACACCAGAACTAATCTTCACTGAGAAGATTAACACAATTATACCATCTAGAGAACAAAAAGTCCCAAACATTAATGGAGACTTAATATGCTTCACTGATGGATCTAAAACTGCCCATGGTACTGGATCAGGAGTCTTTGGGCAAACATGTAACTATAATAAATCTTACAGCCTAGGTCAACATACAACGGTGTTCCAGGCTGAAGTTTTTGCTTTGGTGGCCTGCATTGATGAAATAATTGATGAGGACCCTAAAGCTAAGAGAATCAACATTTACACAGATAGCCAATCGGCTATTCTGGCTGTAAAGAACCCTCTCACCAAATCAAAACTGGTGAGAAACTGCAAAGATCTCCTCAATAACCTGGCAAAAGACAACAAAGTGTCTTTAATATGGGTGCCGGGTCATGAAGGGGTGCATGGGAACGAACGAGCAGATATGTTAGCGAAACAAGGCTCGAGAAAAACTTTTGAAGGCCCAGAACCTTTCTGTGGCATCACTAAAGATGCTATGAAAAACGAGGTTCAGAAATGGCTGATAAAGAATCATCAAAATAAATGGAGAACCACTCAAGGGCAAATCCAGACTAAAAAAATAATCAAGAATATTGATAAAAAACTCTCGAACAGTTTGATGAACCTCAATAAACGAGAGATCAAAACGGTCACTGAAATGGTGACTGGACATTGTCGTTTAAGAAATCACCTATACAAACTAGGTAAGGTGAATGAACCATGGTGCAGAAAGTGCGAAATGGAAGAAGAAACTGCCATACACATACTATGCTATTGCAGTGTGCTAGGTGATGTAAGGCAGAACTTCACTGGTCAAATGAGGTTTGAACCAGAAGAGATCTTAAAACTACCAATAAGAAAACTGTTGGCCTTCGTTGAGGCCACAGGACTTATTAAAGTTTAAGGAGAAGAACAGGGTTTGGTACAAAGGTCTTATGACCAAGTGCCAGAGACTAACGAGTCTCTCCTGAGTTAAGAAGAAGAAGAAGAGAGTATCCACAAACTCTACTGACAAATTAAGACAGGAGATTCCTAAGATGTTTTTAAGACAATTTAACCAAATTCACCTAGACCGAAAAAAATGCTTCCTGAGGGAGCTAGAACTCTATGAAGATGACGTCATTTAATTAGTTTTTCTTAAATACCTTCAGAACATTTCGAGTTAGAAAAACGAAAATTGGTACGCATATTATTTATCTTCTAGAGGATAATCGATTCCATCCATTGCGAAGATCTAGTATCGGCCATAGGCGTCCGTTTTGGTTAGGGCTACGGTTATTTTATCGCATAACTTTTTTGTCTTTAAATTTTTAGCATTTTTGACTCTGGATTATTAAATTGTGAGGTATTCTAGTACTAAAAGGTACTCTAGCTTTAAGTCGGTAGGACACACGGTTTTCTATAAAAATCGATTTGAAAATTTTTTGTCTTTTGAATTTGAAAAAAAATTTAAAAAAATTTGTGGGGGAGTGCTACTCGTATATAAAGTCACATAACGTTTTTCCTATTGCACATTTGGACTTTAAATTATCCAGAAAACTTCTTCATGACTTATTATGTCTAAAAGTTTGGTTGGTTAAAATTATTATAAGCTAAAAAATTTGTTACTGAACTTTTTTAAGTAAACATAAAACTAACGAAATCTGACGACAAAATGTTTAAAAATTAACAACTCCTATTTTAATTGGTTTAATCAACTTGGACAAATCACATTATTGTCTAAATACTTCAAAGATAATGCAGTAATATTTTCGAAAGGAAATATTTACAGCAATCGAAGATACAGCTAGTTAAAGTTGAAAAATCATCTTATTTGATTTTTTGCATTTTTGCATAAAATTTGATTTTTGAGCACGTTCCACCAATTTTAAATAAAAGTAAACATCATAATATTCAGATTCCGCGACCTCGAAAACATAAAATTGGTCATTCACCTTAAATTTGATTTTCATGGTCGGTATAACATCATTTTAGGGGTTGCTGCCGCTTGCCTAACACTATGTGTGCGTTTTTTAAAGTCATATAACTTGTTTCCCATTGCATATTTTGACTTGAAATTTTCCAGAAAACTTCTTCATCACTTATATTTTAACGCTGTATTGGTTAAAAGTAACGAAATCTGACGACAAAATGTTTAAAAATTAATAACTCTTTTTTTAATTCGTTTAAACATTTGGCAAAGCTCGTTGTTATCTAAATACTTCAAAAATGGCACAGTAATATTTTCAAAAGAAATATTGATTTCTTTCAATCAAAATTGATTTTTCGTATTTTTGCATAAAATTTGATTTCCACCAATTCTAGATAAAAATAAACTTCATATTCGGATTCACCGACCTCGAAAATATAAAGAATTATCACAATTTGCCATTCACCTCTCATGATCCCTTTTTCGATTTCTAAGCCTCAAATTATGGGTGTACAGGCTCTAACCCGTAAACCAAAAGAGATATTTTTTTTCATATAAAATTTATTCCTTAAAAAGGCAAAGAAAATGGCGTTACAATTATGACCCTATAATAATTGGAACTCGAGATATTGTAAAATTAGTGCAAAATCATTGCAAACTAAACATTTTTCGAAGCTTCTTCAATTTATTGTTACTCGGCTTTGATAAATGTACATGAGCTTCCAAGGTCTTATTTTAAAGCTTTAAAACAAAATTTGTTAAATTACTTTATATTTATTTGTATTAAAATTAACCCCTTTTAAAGTTAGCGTTAAAACAGACACACCACTCTGCAGAGTGGTTATAGCCTAGCGCTGTAGAGTGGTTCGTCTGTTTAAAACCTAAAGGTACGTCTAGATATGCACGCCGAACACTTTGCTCCGTGTGTACGGTACGCGTTCGTGGCGGGTTCGTTAGATTAGTAGCGTTAGTACGTGTTTTCAAGTGACACACAAACGGTGCGCACACGATTCAACTTCTGACGGCGCGATGTGCGCGGCTCGCATATCTATACATACCTTTAAGCTTGCAGTAAACCATGATACTATAAATAAGAAGATAATATTTTATGCATCCTGAAGAGAAAGGAGTCGTGACGTAGTTGGAGACCTGCAAGTTCGTAATGGTTCGTAATGTCCGACAAGTTTGAATTGTTCGCGGTTGTAAGCTAAGTGTATTTTATATTTCATCTTCGTAAAAGTAATATGTCTTTTATAAAAAAAATAACACAAAAACTCGTTTAATATTATTTTGCTAATTTAATAATTTCATCACAGAATGCATACAAATCCCATTTAACTTTAACAAGAATTCAAATTCAAATGCAGGTCTCCAGTTACGTCATCATGTGCGAACTCTGACGTATTTGCGCTATGGGAAGATACTATCTCGTTATTTATAGTATCATGCAGTAAACTATAATTTGTACCAATCGCGGTTTGCGCGCATATGATTTCGTTGCTAGTTGATCGTGCGCCTCATAGGCTCTTAAAATATCGATATCTTAACCAAAAATAAACCTACGAACATTTTCCCAAGCACAAAATGTTCCTTTTCCCGACCTAGAGTATAACGTTTATTACTTTAAAAAATTTGAAATCTTTAAAAAATTTTTAGGGTTCCGATATCCTTATATTGCCTTTAATAATAATGGGGACCATGTTAATAATGGGAGGAACTTCTTCGTTACTCTTACCGGAAACTCTTAATCAGCATCTTCCCCAAACGCTTCAAGATGCAGAAATTACTCCATTGGATTGTTTTGCTTTTTGTAACGTACCACAGAAATCTGAAAAACATGTATCTGTATTTGAAAGTAAAATGTAATGTTACTACTTTTTAATTTGTTTTATTGATATATTATATCCTATTGATACAGGATGTCCCCGAAAATAGTGCGTTCCTTAAAGGTATAGGTAGAAGGTACCATGTAGAGCAAAAAAGTCTTATAACATTTTTTTCTAAATTCAACCGTTTGGCCAAAAAACCAAAATACATTTTGGTCTGCAAATTGAAATCTGACAACTATGTATACAAAAATCTAAACATAGACAATCACAATTCAAAAATAGTGGCAGCGTTAACCTTTATTTAGTATTTACATTAAACCATATCTTCATCCTAAGCCAACAAACAAATTCTTGTTTTGTTATTTTCAAACATGGGGTGGTATAATTATTTTGCAGGTGTATCTGTCTGACCTACATTTTTCTGGTGTCAATAACCTAACTCACTAACAGTTCTTGTACAGTGATGCCAAATTTTTAAATTTTATGAAAATATAAGTTCGTTTATATGGAGAACAATGTATTTTTTTTTTGGAAACGGTTAACTTTAGAAAAAATGTTATAGGACTTTTTTGTTCTACATTCTGTATTATATCCACACCTTAAAGAAACGCACTATTTTCGGGGACACCCCTGTACATGTACAGGGTGAGTGGGGAGGAACGCGCCAAACTTCAAGACTGTATAATATACGTAAAAATAATCAAAAATAACTAATATGTTGTTATTCGATTTTCATTTGTTTCCGAGATACGGGGTGTTCAAATTTTTATTACAAACTGACTATTTAATTATTGCTCTAAATCCGATTGAGGTGTGCAAATGAAATTTGGTGGATTTTAAGACGTAGTTATTGCGCATGTTTTGACACACAACTAAGAATTTAATATTGACCATTGGCGCGCTTACGTGTAATACTCTGAAATTATTTAAAGATAAAAATGGTACACCACTGAAATATTTCAAATTAAAAATCTTTTTTGAATTCCCCTTTCAATTTGTGAGAAAAAATCTATCTTCCCTTTTTTTCATGCGACGCTTAGTTTTCATGCAAAAAATAAAACATCTTAACCCTTACAAAATTTTCGACTAAGTTTCTAATGTGTAGAAACTTGTTTCGAATACTTTGTAAGCGTTAAGATATTTTATTTTTTGCATGCAAACGCAGCGTCGTATGAACAAACATAAAGATAGATGGTTTGTCAGAAATTAAACAGGGAATTCAAATATAATTAATTTGAAATATCTCAGTGGCGTATTATTTTTTTCTCTTTAAAAAATTTCAGGCCCTTATCTGTATGCGCGCCAATGGTGAACATAAAATTCTTAATTCTTCTTCTTCTTCTTCTTCTTGTAATAGGACTATGTCCTGTTTCTTCTGTTACAGTCTTTGCTGCGATCCGGAGCTCCAACTCTCGTACCATCGTTTTTTGGGTCTTCCTATGGGTCGCTTGGTGTTGGGCTTCTTTGTTTTCGCCCAATGCGCCATACGTTCAGGGTCCATCCGATCTACGTGGTCCCTCCACATGCGTCGTCGCGCTCTTGTCCATCTCACTACGTCCTGAACGCCTAGCTCTCTCAATGTGTCTTCGTTTCGTACTCTATCTCTGAGTGTGATACCTCTTATGGATCTTAGGGTTTTCATCTCTGTTGTTCTCATTATCTGTTTGGTCTTTGTTGTCTCGGCCCTTGTCTCAGCTGCGTATGTCAGTACGGGTCTAACACATGTCTTATAAATGCGGACTTTGCTTTCGGTGCTCATATATTTATTCCTCCAGATTATATCCCTCAGGAAACCAGATATTCTCGCTGCTTTCATTGCCTGCTGTTTTGATTCTTGCCACAGATGCCTGTCGCTAGATATTTCCACACCTAAGTATCTGCAATCCATTACCTGTTCGATTATATGGTCGTCCACTACTAACTTACATCTAATTGGGTTCCTGGATATTACCATCGATTGGGTTTTCTCTTTGGATAGTGTCAGGTTATACTTTTCGGCGGTTATTTTGAATTTTTGTAGTAGGCGTTGTAAGTCATCTTCGTTTTCGGCTATTAAGATTGCATCATCTGCGTAGCAAAGTATTCTCATGGTTCGGTTACCCATTTTGTATCCCTGATTCATTATGTTAACACTACCTATAACTTCATCCATTATTAAATTAAATAGGCATGGACTGAGGCTGTCCCCTTGTCTAATGCCTGCATTGATTTTGATTTCTTCCGTGAGCCCGTGTGTGGTTTTAATTCGTGTTTTGTTGGATCTATTGAGCTCTTTGATTATGTGTCTATACCTCTGACCTATGTTTTTCTTTTCAAGGATAGTGAGCACGTCCTTTAATCGTACTCTGTCGAATGCTTGTTTCAGATCTACAAAGCATGTGAACATGGGCTTGTCGAATTCTATTGATTTCTCAACTAATTGTCGCATTATGAAAATAGCGTCTATTGTAGATCTGTTTGGGCGAAAACCCTGTTGTTCTTCCGATACACCGGCTTTCTTATATATTTTTTGGGATAGAATTTTTGTCAATAGTTTTGATGTAGAATTGAGTAGTGTAATTCCTCGGTAGTTCGTAGGATCTGTCTTTAGGCCTTTCTTGTAGATGGGTATTGTTATACTCTCTCTCCATTCCTCTGGTACTGCCATGTTGTTTACAATTTTTTTGAATAATGTTGTTATCTCTTCTATTATTTTTGTACCTCCGTATTTAATTAATTCATTTGGTATATTATCCGGACCTGGTGATTTTCTATTTTTTGATCTTTTGATTGCTTCGTTTACTTCTTCTTGGGTGATGTTGTCATTCTCTGTTTCTTCTTGGTGAATGTTTTGTAGGTCATTTCTTTGTACTTCATTATTATCGTCGTTATCGTCTTTGTATAGATTCTCGAAATGAGTTACCCATTCTTCTGGTTTTATTGCGTTAATTTGTAATTCTTCGGTAACCGGCTTCTTCCTGTTCCTCAACATGTTCCATACCTTCCTTTGACCTCCTCGTAAATCATGTTCCATGTCATTTGAGAATTTTTCCCAATATATTTGTTTTAGATCTTTGATTCTGTTAGTTGTTTCTGATTTATATCTTTGATATTCTTCTGGGGTCCTATTGTTAATATATCTTACGTATGCATCTTTCTTCTCTTTTGCTAAATCTTTGACTTCCTGTGTGAACCATGGTTTTTGGTTTCTGCCGCTGTTTAAGTCAATTGTTCTTTCTCCAATGGCTTCTTTTGCACTACTAGTTATATGATTTTTTATTTTTTCCCATGCTTCGTTTATATTGTCTGTGATTTCAATAGGGCTGAGATTGATCTTTTCCTCAAGTCTTTTTTGGTAGAGATCCTTAGTACTTTCGTCTTGTAGGGATTCTATGTTGAACTTGGTGATGTAGTTAGGTGGTTTCTTTCTCTCTATTATGTACGCGTGACGGTACTTACATATAACCATTCCGTGTTGCGTTCCCACATTCGCAGATGTTATTGTGCGTACGTCAAGTACTTCCCGTGGGTGAACTTTTCTGTTGGTTCTTAATTGTGTGTCAAAATATGCGCAATAACTATGTCTTAAAACCCACCAAATTTCATTTGCACACCTTAACCGGTTTTAGAGCAATAGATAAATCGTCAGTTTGTAATAAAAATTTTAACACCGCATATCTCGGAAACAAATGAAAATCGAATAACAATGAGTTATTTTTTATTACTTTAACATATATTATACAGCCTTAAAGTTTGGCGCGTTCCTCCCCACTCATCCTATATACAATATTACCTGTGATGTAGTTAGTATTTAAGTTAAAAATGAGAATGGCACTTGTTTAACACAGAGAGATGGATTGTGAAAAATTTGAGGTTTTCTAGGTCAATGGTCATCAGACACTTGCGGCCCGCTTACCCTTTACTTTCGGTCCCCTTTTAATTTGTAAGAAAAGAAATGTCAACCAGAATATTTTTTCTAGTTTCTTATACTCCGCATAAAAACCAAAATCGTGACAAGACATCTCATAATGCTACAGTTCGTAACACCACAAATGGTAATGGACAATTCGTAACGGCGGCAGTTCGTAACGACGACAGTTCGTAACGGCGACAGTTTGTAACGACGACTGTTCGTATCTATACATATTAGTAACGGTACAATTTGTAACAAAAATGGAATTATTCTATTTATTTTTATTAACGTATTATAAAAAAAAATCAAAATGTAAAGTCGTACAGGTCAAAACAAATTTTATATTAAAGTTTAGGTGGGTACAAAAGATATTTTCAAGAAAGTATCCAAATCATACAAGGGGATCATTGTTTAAATAATTAAAAAGGGGTCATTTTTGCAAAAAAAAAATACTTTTTTAACTGCTGAGGTTAGTCACTTATTAATAAAGGTCTACGGGACTTTTTTCTGCAAAGTTTAAGGGTAAATCTTTCACATAAGACTTACTAAATTAAATTTGACCCCCTACTTATTTAAATAATTGTATATAAAACTTTAAAAACAAATTTGCAAAAAATTATTTTTAGCGTTTTAAATAAGCACTACAAAATATCTTATTTTACAGACTAAGTTGCGCTATGTTACCAGTATTAAGCAAAAAAAATTGGTTGAAAAATATTTAATATTGTTTGAGATATTGAATTTGTTTATTAAATGTTACTATATTTTCAATTCCAAAAACGCGGTTGTTGCCAAAAAAATATTCACCAACTTGGGATCTAATTATTTTTATTTTTATCTATGTTTTCGATAAATATATTTATAAATTCAATTTCCAATTAAACTCCCTAAAATGGCATTTGAAAATTATTCAAATTTGTTTATAATTTGTTTTTTTTAATAACGTCGCGGGGATTAAGTATTTTGAAATGCCGTTTCGATAATTGGGATCCTGGGAATTTTTTACTAATTAACAAAATTTTGTTGTCGTTTTTTCTTCTTTTTTTTTCTTGGAGTTATATTACTACTGGCCCTTTTAGGGTTAAATTTTATTAAGAATGTCGAATCTCTGAGTTGTAGATTCTAGACCAAAAAATATTAAGATTTAACCAAAATCTTTTAAATAAAATGTGACTACTTACTGAGTTACAGGGTGTTTTATTTAAAAATTTAGAAATTATTGTTACCAATTACTTTAAAACTATTTGACGTATCCTTATCATACTTGGCAGAACGTGTGGCTATTATACACCCTACTAAATTGTGATTAATAATCGTTTCTAGCTAGTGCCAGAGGCGTACGACAGGGCATAGTGAATGATTGACCCTCCCAAATTCTACGCCACTGAGTGAATTACTATTTTAGCGAAATTTTTCGATTCTCCAATACTTTGTATGTAAATAACTTTATTGGTATCCATAAAGTCATCAGTTTGAGAGATATTTGAAGTTTAAAATGAATGAATGAATGAATCAAAATAACTATGCCATTTCATTTTTAACGTCCAATATCTCGAAAACTAATGACTTAATCGTTACCAGTAAAGAGTATATTATTTACATATAAAGTATTGGAGAATCGAAAAATTTCGCTAAAATAGTAATTCCCTCAGTGGCGTAGAATTTGGGAAGGGTCAACCATTTACTATCCCCTGTCGTACGCCTCTGGTAGTAGCTAGAAACTTTTATTTATCACAATTTAGTAGACTGTATAGTACCCACACTTTCTGCTAAGTATAATAAGAATACGTCAAATAGTTTGAAAGTACTTGGTAAAAATAATTTTTAAATTTTTAATTAAAACACCCTGTAACTCAGTAAGTAGCCACATTTTGTTTAAGTGATTTTAGACCAATCTTAATATTTTTAGGTCTAGAATCTACAACTTAGAGATTCGATATTCTTAATGAAACTTAACCCTAAAAGGGTCCGTAGTAATATAACTCCAATAAAAAAAAAAAGACAAAAAAATTTGTTAATTAGTGAACAATTCCCAGGAACCCAATTATCAAAACGGCATTTCAAAATATTTAATAACCGCGACGTTATTAAAAGAAAAATTATAAACAAATTTGAATAATTTTCAAATGCCATTTTAAGGTGAAGTTTAATTGAAATTTAAATGTATCAATACATTTATCCAAAATATACATAAAAATAAAAATAATAAGATTTAATACCGGTGAATATTTCTTTGGCAACAACCGCGTTTTTGCAATTGAAAATAGAGCAACATTTAATAATCAAATTCAATATCTCAAAAAATATTAAATATTTTTGGACTAATTTTTTTTTATTAATACTGATAACTTAGCGCAACTTCTCCTGTAAAGTAAGATATTTTATAGTGCTTATTTAAAACGCTAAAAATAATTTTAGCGTATAAAAATAAGTTTTATGTATAATTATTTAAATAAATAGTTTAGTAATTGAATGACCTCAGCAGTTAAAAAAGTATTTTTTTTGCAAAAATGACCCATTTTTAATTATTTAAACAATGATCCCCTTGTATGATTTGGATACTTTCTTGAAAATATCTTTTGTACCCACCTAAACTTTGATATAAAATTTGTTTCAACCTGTACGAATTTACATTTTGATTTACATGTAGTGTAAGTTTATTTTACTAGACTATTATGTTTATAAATTTAACGAATCGGCATCAGGATAAGCTATTTGTATAACAAGGGAGGAAAGTTTTCCTCCCGAGAATGAAGTTTATTGCCCGACGCGTAGCGGAGGGCAGTAATCATTCAAGGGAGGAAAAGGCACTTTACTCCCATGTTATACATATGGTTTTTCCACCTTCCTCAAATAACAAGTCATTTTTTCATTTTTACTTAATTTATTTATGTAACTAACCAACAAAATTTATTAGAACTAAAACTAACAAGTAGGTACAATATAACTGTCAACTGTCAAATATAAGTCAAATTATTAATGTAAACATTGTTAAATCAGAATAACAATTTACTGTTTTTACCATTCTGCAAAATACAGAGTGTTTTTAAATAAACGTTAAAATGTATAGATACTTACCTAATAGAAAATAGATATTGTACAGGGCGTCAATAAGTTATATTTCATGAATGAAATACCATGACGTCACTTTTACTTTTCCTCCCTAGTACAACTTTGCTCCCTACAATCAGGTCCGGAAAGGTATACTTTCGGTAGAGGTAGGTGGAAATAGCTATTTGTATAACAAGGGAGGAAAGTGGTACTTTTCCTCCCGAGAATGAAGTTTACTGCCCGACGCGTAGCGGAGGGCAGTAATCATTCAAGGGAGGAAAAGGCACTTTACTCCCATGTTATACATATGGTTTTTCCACCTTCCTCAAATAACAAGTCATTTTTTCATTTTTACTACATTTATTTATGTAACTAACCAACAAAAATTATTAGAACTAAAACTAACAAGTAGGTACAATATAACTGTCAACTGTCAATTATAAGTCAAATTATTAATGTAAACATTGTTAAATCAAAATAACAATTTACTGTTTTTTAGCATTCTGCAAAATACAGAGTGTTTTATAAATAAACGGTAAAATGTATAGATACTTACTTAATAGAAAATAGATATTATACAGGGCGTCAATAAGTTATATTTCATGAATGAAACACCATGACGTCACTTTTACTTTTCCTCCCTAGGGAGGAAAAATATTTTCTTCCCTAGTGAGGAAAAGTACAACTTTGCTCCCTACAATCAGGTCCAGAAAAGTATACTTTCGGTAGAGGTAGGTGGAAAAAATATTTTTTACACATTTCATATTTCGTGGACAAATTTTTTGTTAAATTATGTTTTAAAATAAACATAATCTAGTAATGTAAATTGTATTAATTATTATAGTAAATACTTTGTTCTGAAGTTTGTCTTTTATTATTTTTCACACTCAGTTTGGCTACTTTAAAGTGATAATTCAAGATAAAAAATTTTAACTTTTAAGTATCATTACTTTTAGTATTAGTCCAAGAGCTGGAAGCGGATTTTGCTCGTGATAAATAATATGGACAAACTATACAGGGATATGTTGAATACGTTTCCCACACGGGTGAACACATGAGTGGTGGACGAGGGTAGTTATAAGGGGGTCAAAGTTACGGTTTTTGTTATTTTTTGAGATGCTCATGATCGAGATAGTGCACCAAATTTTAGAATAGGTAGGTCATGACGTAACTAAGCAAAATCTATAGGGCCGGGCAGCTCCACGGGGGACAAAGGGGTGGCGAATATGGTTGAATATAAAAATTATAAGGAGTTTTTTGTGACGTTATTGGTCGAGATAGGGCAACAAAATTTGGTAACAAGAACCTAGATCATGACGTAACTAAGCAAAATTTCCAGAATCGGAAAGCTGCGTGGGAGACAAAGGGGTGGCGTTCAGGGGTGAGTATAAAAATTAAAGGAGTTTTTTGTGACGCTCGTGATCGAGATGGTGCACCAAATTTGGGAATAAGTAGATCATGGCGTAACTAATCAAAATCTCCAGAGACGGACAGCTCCGTAGGGGACAAAGGGGTGGCGGCCAGGGGTGAATATGCAATATGAATATGTAACGGAGGAAGTTCGTACCTATTATCGTAACGGTAAAATTCGTAATGCCAACATTTAATTTTTTTTAGCAAATTTAATAGTATTGAAGTTATACAAAAATGCATTTTGCATACATTCCTATATTTTATAGTCGGAGAGATAGAAGCGGATTTTGCTGGTGATAAGTAATATGGACAAACTATACGGGGATATGTTGAATTAGTCGTGTACACGAGTTTCCCATACGGGCGGACACCTGAACGGGGGAAGGGACTAGTTAGAAAAGGTCAAAATAGCGATTTTTATTTTTTTTTGTGACGCTCGTGATAGAGATAGTGCACCAAAATTTGGGATTAAGTACATCATAACGTAACTAAGCAAAATCTCCGGGGGCGAACAGCTGCGTGGGGGACAAGGGGGTGACGGACATGTGTGAATATAAAAATTATAAGGATTTTTTTGTGACGTTCTTGGTCGTGATAGTGCACCAAAATTTGATCACAAACAGAAATCTTATCTATACGTAAACATACGATGGGAACAAATAAAGGTTCTTCTCAGAACCAACTGACTAGAGATCTCGGACCGTGTATCCGAGTCTGTCACCTTAACATCGAGGGCATAAGTCAGGCAAAATGCCAAGTGTTGCAAAAAATCCTACACGATAACGACATTGACCTGGTTGCCATACAAGAGGCCCATACTGAAGACAAAGTCCAGCTTGATTTAAGGGGAAAGATACCTGGCTACGATTTACTGGGAGCCACCTATGATGAACATTACGGCGTCGCAACCTACATTCGCTGCAATATAGAAAATGGTTTCCTACTTTCTGCTTCCAATGAAAATAATATACATGAAGTAGTCACCAAGATTGGAGATATTACCGTAGTTAACATATACAAACCTCCAGCCACTACATGGAACCCAGAAGTGCTAAAGACTCATCCACATCCTACTGTATACATCGGCGACTTCAACAGCCACCACGAAATGTGGAAATACACCACGAATGATGAAAATGGGGAGGCACTAGTAGAATGGTCCCAAGAGCAAAACACATATCTAGTTTTTGATGCCAAAGACAGAGGAACATTTAAATCAGCTGCATGGAGAAAAGAATATAACCCAGACCTATGTTTTGTCTCAAAAGATACCAATGACAGACCACTAACAACTGCGAGAAGTGTCCTTGCAGACTTCCCACATACTCAACATCGTCCGGTGCTTATCACCATCGGAATATCAATTCCAATAATTAGATCATATCCTCGACCCAGGTGGAATCTTAGAAAAGCAAACTGGAAGAAGTTCTCTGAACAACTAGACCGGACCTTAAGCTGGGTCCCTCCAATCAGCAAACATTATGAGAGGTTTGTGGGCGCAGTAATAAGCACTGCCAAGAAAACCATCCCTAGGGGGTATCGCAAATAATATGTGCCTGGATGGACTGAAACATGTGAAGACTTATACACGAAGTTTCTCGAAAGTGGTGACCGAGAAATAGCTGATGAGCTTTTACACAACATCGATACAGCTAGACGCCAAAAATGGATAAAGACTGTCGAAAACCTTGACTTCAAAAAATCAAGCCGGCAGGCATGGTCCTTGTTGCGGAAAATTGGAGGAGCTAACCAGCTGGAATCCAGAGAGTCTAAAATATGTCTCCTAACAAGGTTGCCTCCCATATAGTATCTCTATCCAGAGCTCCACGAGATCGAACACATACTACCAACGTGAAAAGAGACTTAAGGGCATTAAAACAAATGAACAGAACGAACTCCGAATATTCAGCAAGAATACTTATTTCTGAAATCACACATGCGCTGAAAGAAATGAAATCAATTAAAGCACCTGGCTTTGATGGTATCCATCCAGAGTTCTTGATACACAGTGGTGCATACACGAAACAGTGGCTTGCAATGTTCTTTAATGATATACTTCAGTCAGGTAACATTCCTTTCTCACTTAAGCGAACAAAGATAATTACAATTCCGAAACCGGGCAAATCAAACGATAAGCCAGAAAACTACCGCCCCATAGCTCTACTCAGCATGGTATATAAACTATTAGAAAAGCTTCTCCTCAACAGAATTAGTCACAGGATACTAGAAAATGTCCCCATTGAACAAGCTGGCTTCCGCCCTCATCGAAGCTGTACGGACCAAGTGCTGTCATTAACAACTTTTATAGAAGCTAGTTTTCAAAAGAAACAAAAGACAGCAACAGTATTTATAGATCTAACAGCAGCATATGATACTGTTTGGAGACAGGGATTAATATATAAACTGGCCCGCATTATCCCGTGCAGAAAGATAATTAACCTCATTGACAACATGCTGACCAACAGAGCCTTCCAGGTTATAATATGAAAGGAGACGAGTAGACAGATGAAACTTAACAATGGTCTTCCACAGGGTTCTGTCCTTGCCCCTTTACTTTTCAGCCTCTATATTGCTGACATGCCTGAAACCGAATCTCGGAAGTTTGAATATGCTGACGACTGGACCCTTGCAACAAGCCACCAATCTTTAGAAACTACAGAAATCACTCTCACGAATGACTTATCCATCCTCAGCGAATACCTTAAGAAATGGAGACTACAGCCAAGTACTACAAAAACTGAAGTATCAGCTTTTCATCTAAACAACAAGTTGGCAAACAGAGAATTGCGAGTGTATTTTAATAACAAGCTGTTAAAACACAATAAATACCCGAAATACCTTGGGGTTACTCTAGACAGAACGCTCACATTCAGAGAACACCTGACGAAAACAGCAGCAAAATTGAAAACACGCAACAATATAATACAGAAACTCTGCGGTACTACATGGGGGTCCACAGTATCAACATTAAGATCCTCTGCTCTTGGCCTGATATATCCGGTGGCAGAATACTGTGCTCCAGTGTGGCTAAATAGCAGGCATACCCACCTGGTCGACACCCAACTAAACCGTACTATGCGTATGATAACAGGCACAATTAAGCCCACCCCTACAATGTGGCTACCTACCCTTAGTAATATAGCACCACCCAACCTACGCCGCGAACGTGCATTGGTTAAAGAATATAACAAAATAATGGACAGTCGCCAGCTTCTAGTCCACAACGACATCCCCGATATTCTTGGAAACCGTCTCCGATCCAGGTTACCCCCTCTACAATCTGCTCAAGCGCTGCAGCAATCCAACTTTGACTTAAATACCCGATGGAGAGAAGATTGGGAAAGTAGGACAGATCCGCATTACCATAGTCTACCGGACATCATAGGGAAACTTGGCGAATTTGAACGTCCCCGTAAGATTTGGGCAGCCCTTAATCTAATTCGAACAAACTGTGGAAGATGCGCCGACTCCCTCCACAGATGGGGTAAACTCCCCTCGCCTTCTTGTGACTGCGGCGCTGCAAGACAGACGATCAGTCACATTGTTCAGGACTGCCCACGCAGAGCATACACAGGCGACCCTATAGACTTTGTAATGGCAACCGAAGGGTCAATCGAATATATAAAAAAATTGGACATCTGTTTGTGATGCATTGTATAATGCATAAATCTAAATATATTCTGTGATATACTTAAGCCATACGCTAAAAAAAAAAACAAAATTTGAGAATAAATAGACCATGACGTAACTAATCAAAATCGCCAGGGACGGAAAGCTCCGTGAAGGGAAAAACGGGTGGCGTGCAGGGGTGAATATGCAAAACTTTTGGGTGATGCTCGTCATCGAGGATATGTCCGCAGCCTGCACAGTTAATTCATTTAAATGTGTAGAATCAAAATCCAAAAGGGCGGAGAGCTACGTGGGGATTATTTTTCTTAAAAATGTACCAATTTAAAAAAAATCCAACTGTAGCACAATATATTTAAATATTTTTAGCTGTCTTTAAATTTTCCTACTAAAATTAAATTCTAAAATTCCTGCGTATTCTTCAGCTTGCACTAGATCAGATATAAATCTTTTGGACGCCGAATTTCATATCCAAATAAATATCTAGAGGTATGTGGTTTGTGAGTGAACGGTTGAATTCAAAAAAGGATTTTTCAAAAATCGTTTTGGATTTTTGAAAAATCAACATTAAAAATTTGATTCTATTCAAATTTTTGAATTTTGTTTCTACACATTTAAATCAATAAATTGTGCAAGTTGCGAACATATTCTCGATGACGAACATCATCCAAAAATGTTGCGTATTCACCCTTGTCTGCGAATAAGTAGATCATGACGTATGGTTGGGTATGGTCAGGACACGTCGCAAGACAGAGAGACAAGAGATAGACAAAGAAGATTTTAGAGTGGTGGCCAAGGGCTGACAAGCGAAGTTGTGGAAGATCACCTACCAGATGGACCGAATAATCATAATCTTCGCATTCTCCAGTAATACTGTCAGCTAATAACTTCAGTTCTTTCTTAGAACTCACAGGCAGTGCAGTGTCATTCGCATAACTCAAATCGCTGATATTACTTTTGTTAACCGTGATATTGACATCAACCTTGGCAAGTGTCTCTTTGAGAATATGCTCGGAGTACTTCTAACATTAAAAGTAAATGAGTGAATCTCAAAATATTGTTGGTCCCTTTTATTTTTTGGTAAAAAAATGGCGAAAATCACCCCTTAATTAGCTTATCAAATAAAATTAATCGTTGCCGCTTTACAAGTTATTTTACTTATGTATTGTTTATATTATCTATAAGCTTTATTGGTTCAAAGTGCTCAGTTTTGAAAAAAATTGGGTTTAAAATGAAATATTTTTTTTTATTTTGAAAAAAATCGTAATTGTTTATGGAATTAGCTTAAAAACAATCCAACAATCTCAAAGAGTAATAAAATGTACGTTTTGCTTTTCTGAATATTTTTGATTTTTTGTTTTCTTGTTAGAAAAAAATTGGTTATGCTATGGCTGTTCAAAATTTGCCTAAACTCTTGATTAGTTACTCGTTGAAGCCATTTTAACTACAGCTTCTTCAAAACGAAGCACTTTGAACCGATGAAACTTACAGAACATATAAACAATACATAGACAAAGTAACTTTTGTGAAGTGGTATTGTTAAAATGTATATGTGATGCTAATTAGGGGGTGATTTTCGCGATTTTTTTACCAAACAATATAAGGGACCAACAATATTTTGAGCGTAATTCACTTACTTTTATTATTACAAGTTTTTAAAAAAAAAACAAAAATAAACCGTTTTTTAAACACTTTAAAAAAGTTAAAATTAATTTTCCCCTAAAAGTGCTCAGTTTTTGGGTTTTTTCAAATTGAAATATTCGATTTGGAATTTGACGAAGAAGAACCTACTTTTCATTAGCTGCAACTCTGCTTCTACTGGGTCTACAGACCTCATGTATACACCATTTTTTTCAAATTTTTATGGGCTATATTTTTGTTAAGAATATTTTTTTCGCTAAAATACTTTTTGAGTTATCTCCGGAAAACCGTCCAAAAACATGTTTTATTTTGTTAAACATGAACATATTCACTCGCAAATAACTCGAAAAATATTGACTTAGTGAAAAAACTCTATGAAAGAAAAGTTGTTTAGAATTATTCATTTTATCCAATTCCGGTCTTATTTTGAATGTATTTTTTTCATCTTCGAGAGAAGGGTATTCCCCTTAATTTTTGTAATGGAGGGGATGTAGAATTGTAAACTTTTTCTTATATAATAATAGACAATTTTAACTACCTATTCCCAAATTTTCATCCTTCCTTTATTTTTTTTTGGGGTCAGATTGTTCTTTGATCGGGCTATTTGTATAAAAACGTTCAGTGATATTTATCCCAATTAATGTGACACATATTTTTCAACTTGTCGAAGTTAATAGCGCAGTTTAGCAAATATTCAGACGAAGATATCAATAAAATATTAGTTAAAATTATTTAGAAATAAGTTTAATTCATGAAATAATCTTACCGAAGTACACTCGAGCGCTTAAAATTGCTGATTTTTGTTGTCCTCGCGATAATTTGACATTAAATGCAGAACTAAAAGTTTTTTATGGTTCATTTACTTAAATATGACAGTGATGAAAACTAGGAAATTCGTTGTAAATAAACAAAAACAATCTACCTAAAAATATTCCCACTGTAATAATCTAAGTAGAAAATTCCCAGTAATATAATAATCTGATTGGACAAAATTAAACACGTGATGAAAAATCTTACTACACGATTGGAAATTAAAATCACTAAATAATAATCATATAAATACAGAGTGTACATTTTAGTTGTTTTTTTTTTTGTTTATTGAACCATCAAAATACGTCGACAAACATTTGTAACAAATTTGTTACATTGCCAAATATACGGTGAGTATAAATTTTATTTTTTTCCAAATGTAAATTTGGATTTTTTTATCTCTGCAATATTTTTATGCAATGTTGTTTGTTTTTCAGATAAATATGTTTAAAAAAATAATAGGCAAAATTATTTCTATGTTTTGTTAGACAGGCATTATTTCCTTTCTGCGCATGAAGTGCGAAGGTAGGCAACTTTTTTCTGAATGACAAAAGAAACTGTTTTTATGCCTATCATAACAACTAAGAAGTTACCTAGATTATAAGGATTTTATTTAGAATATAATATGTAATTATATTTTATAAATAAATAATTCTATTTTAAAATTACAAACTTTTTTTTATTTTTAAAAAGATTCATTTTCCTAAAATTTAATGAGCGGCTTGGGGTATTATGACGCGGGGCGGGAGTACTCCCATGAACTCAGATATAAGAAATTGGCACTTTGTTTTGAGAAATCGTTTCAAACCTTGGAAATTGCAATGTGTCCGCTGGGAAAAACAATTGGAGGAGAGAGTAGATCACAGGAAAACAAAAATAATGCTAGCAAAAGTTAGTCAAAGATCTCCCATGGGAAGTCCAAGCACAGAAGATAATATAGCAAAGATAACAAAGCTAAACAGTACTCCAAAAACCTAAAAAATAATTCAGCAAACGATAAAAATCAGGAACGAAAATTGGCTATGAATAAGGAAACGGTTGTAAAGAGTATAATAAAAAACAAAAAACAAAAAAATCGAAGTAAACGAAAAACTAACAGGATCAGATAGAAACATGGAATATAAGGACTTTATTAAAAGCAGGGAAAATGGAAAAGCTGGCGAATGCGATGGAAAAGTACAAGATCGAAATCTTAGCGCTACAAGAAATTCGATGGAAAGATCAAAGAGCAATAGTACAAACGAAATACACAATGTTCTATTCCGGAGATACCAAACAAGGACATAATGGCACAGCCTTTCTAATTAGCAGCAAATTAAGGGACAAGGCAATAGATTCCAAAGCAATATGTGGAAGATTATCTTATGTCAGAATAAAGAACAAGCAATCTAATTTAACATTCATTAATGCCTATGCTCCCACCGAGAATGCGAAAGAGGAAGACAAAAACGTTTTTTACGAGAAACTCGAAGAGTTTACTAGGTGATTTCAACGCAATGATAGCAAAGGAAGATATAAATAAGAACGTAGCTGGTAAGGAAACTCTCCACACAATTACGAATTCTAATGAGAGAATGCTTTGTAACCTAGCAGCAGCAACAGACACATTTATAATGAGCACACACTTCAAGCACAAAAAATAACATAACTTAACATGGCTAATACCAGGATCAACGGAGGGTAATCAAATCGATCATATTTTGATTTCAAAAAAGTGGAGGAGAACAATTTAAGATGTCAGGTCGTATCGTGTGGCGAATGCAGATTCTGACCACTTCCTAGTAATAGGAAATACGGAAATGAAAATAATTAAAGACACAAAGAAATTCACGAAAAGAAAAAATTGGAACGTAAGGAAACTAGATTCGGATACTGTTCAGAAAGAATATTCTAAAGAATTTAAGAGGATCGGTACGTATTTTCGGCTGCAATGCAATTCAAATGGGGATTAATTTTTTTCGAATCCTGAGAAAACTAATAAGTATTTTTGAAAAATTTAAACGCAGAATGAAAGATCACGTTATTAGCGAGGGCCGAAAGTCCCTGAGAACTTCTATAATGTTTATTTTAATAAGTTACAGGGGTGAAAAACTAAGAGAAATTTTAGTGTGATTTTTAATTTCAAATATATCATTCAAAATAAACTTTTTATTTATTCTAAGGGACTTTCGGCCCTCGGTAATAATTTAGTCTTTCATTCTGCGTTTAAATTTTTCAAATATATTTATTGGTTTTTTCAGGATTCGAAAAAAATAAACACAATGCCGTGGTAATATTTTCCAAATCTATCTTTGTCTTACAACGCACTCAGCCGAATATAATATTGTCAGTCAGACACTGACAATCAGTGACAATTTTAAATATTTGACATTGCATCGGGAATATGTTGAGTTATTGATTAAATATTATTGAAATATAGTGTATTTGATAAATAATTGATTTAAGACGTGAATTTAATAAAAAGTTATTTATTGTGTATTATTTGTGGAAGATCCAAGCAGAGAATACATCAGGATAATATATTTTGTGATCCAAGTACTTTGTTGTTAAAGTTGTTCAAAATTGTAAGCGTTCCATAACAATATATTATTAAAAAATCACTTTAACACTTTTCCTCTTTTCTCGATTGAGTATTAATCTTTGTTGTACAAATAAATTATTACAATCACTGAATACATAGTTAGTGAAAAAATTATCACATTTATTAACTGAATTAATAATTTCCAATTATAAAAATAACAGTTATCCAAGAACATTCAAAACCCATCTCTTTAAACTAATGATGACATTTTCAAGTAGAATGACATTCTAGTAATGTTTACATATCCATACCAGTGTGAATTTTACTACACGTAATTTGCCGTGTAAAGACAGAAAAAGTAGGGATACACGTAAAATATTTGCGAATTATGTACCCATAGCCTTAAAGCAAATTTAAAAGTTTTGAACCCTAATAACAGAAGGAACGTGGAAAGAAATAAAAGGTCACATTTCGATAGCAGCAGAAAAAGTAATAGGATACAAAGAAATAAAAAGGCAAAAAGAATGGTATGACAAAGACTAGGAAACAGCAACCAGGAAAAAACCTAGCTCGAAAGAAATGGCTGAAGACAGGTAGAGAAGAAAATCTGGAAGAGTATAGGAGAAAAAAGAAAGACTCAGACAAATGCTGTACAAATAAAAAATGATATGGATTGATAAAGTTATAGAAGAATTGGAAGTAAATAGCAAAAATAATGTAAAGCTTTACAAATATATAAAATCACAAAACAAGAAGAAACCAACAGTTAATATTGATGCCAAAATATGGGAGAAATACTACGAAGAGTTATTTAAGACGAGAGAAAGCTCTCCCGAATATACAGAAAAAACAGACCTTGATGATGAAATCGAAATCGAAAAACCGACATATGAGGACTTTTTACCTGTAATAAGAAATCTAAAACAAAAGAGAGCAGCAGGCCAGATGAAATCCCAAATGAGCTAATAAAACGAGCCGGAGAAAAACTACAACGGAAAATATAATAATAAGGATTTGGGAAGAAGAAAGAATGCCCGAAGAATGGAAAACTGGATGGATATTTCCGATTCTTAAAAAAGGGGACACCACAAAATGCAACAACTATAGAGGAGTAACAAAATATTGACATCATTAATCAGACAAAAACTTTCAAAATACATTGAAACTAAAATAGAAGACTACCAGCACGGATTTAGAGAGGGAAGGTCAATAATAGACGCAGTTCACATAATCACACAGTCAATTGAGAAATGTTACGGACATAATATCGACTTACACATCCTTTTCATAGACTTCAAGCAAGTCTTTGACAGCTTAACAAGACCCGACCTAATAGAAGACATGAAAACCCTAGATATACCAATGAAACTTATAAAGCTTACGAAAATGACAAAGAAAGGATCAACTGCAGCAATAATTACAGATAACGGAATCACCAAAAATAGAGAAATAGCAAGTGGAGGCGACTCTCTATCAACGTCACTATTTTTAATGTCGCTATAGAAGGAACAATAAGAGCTACAGAAATAAAAGGTACGATTATAACATCGACGTCGCAACTTGTGGCGTATGTTGACGACATAGCAATAATTAGCAGAAACCTAAACAGTTTAAAGGAAGAATTCACGAAGTTATGCAAAGAAGCATCCAAAAGGGGTTTAGAAATAAATCAGAACAAAACAAAATACCTAACATGCTCAATAAAAAACCCAGTTAATGTGATAAGCTTAAATATTGGTGAATATGAATTTGAAAAGGTAGAACATTTTAAATATCTTGGAGTCTCAGTTAATGGAACTAATGATAGAAATATCGAAATTAATGAAAGAATCCAGGCAGGAAAAAAAACCTACTGGAAATACAGTAACTTCCTCAAAGATAAGAAGCTTACTCAGAATACAAAACTGAAAATTTACAAAGCAGCAATTAGACCAGTAATCACATATGATGCTAAAGTAATGTGTTTGACATAGAAAGAGGAAGAAAGGTTGAGGATCCTAGAAAGGAAAATAATTCAGAGGATAGCAGGACCACTAAACTTAGGTAATAATGAATTTAGAAAACTCATGAACCACGAAGCAAGAGAACTTCTGAAAGGAAAACACATCGTCAGATTTATCAAGGTACAAAAACTCAGATGGATGGGACATATAGAAAGGGGAAATCCAGAAGCGGTTATCAAGACAATTTTCAAATGGAGACCTTTATCAGGCAGACCACGAGGAAGACTTAAAACTAGATGGGAGAACCAGATAGTAGAGGACCTTAAGAAGATGGGAGTCAGAGAATGGGTAACCAGAAGCAAAAACAGGAACGAATAGAATAAAATTGTAGAAGATGCCAAGTCACACAACCAAAACCAAAATGTTAATGCGGATTGATTCACCGCGACAAACGAATCGGAAGAGTTCAAAGAGGGCGGCAATCATTCCTCTAGGAGTGTAGATGCCATTATTTATAAATTATTATTACGCAATTATTTATATAGTTTAATTCATGAAATAATATTACAGAAGTACAATCGAGCGCTTAAAATTGCCGGTTTGTGTTGTCCTCGTGATAATTTGACATTAGATGCAGAACTAAAAGTTTATTATGGTTCATTTACTTAATTGTGACAGTTGTCAAAACTAGGAAATTCATTGTAAATAAACAGAAACAATCTACCTAAAAATATTTCCACTGTAATAACCTAAAAGTAGAAAATTCCCACTATAATAATAATCTGATTGGACAGAATTAAACACGTGATGAAAAATCTTACTACACGATTGGATTATTGAAAAATAATCATACAAATGAGGAGAGTGTACGTTTTAGTTGGTGTTTTCTTTTTTTGTTTATTGAACCATCAAAACACGTCGTCAAACATTTGTAACAAATTTGTTACATTGCCAAATATATGGTGAGTATAGTTTTTATTTTTTCCCAAATGTAGATTTTTGATTTTTTATCTCTGCAATATTTTTTGCAATTTTATTTGTTTTTCAGATAAATATGTTTAAAAAAATAATAGGCAAAATTATTTCTATGTTTTCTTAGACAGGCATTATTTCCTTTCAGCGCATGAAGTGTGAAGGTAGGCAACTTTTTTCTGAATGACAAAAGAAACTGTTTTTATGCCTATCATAACAACTAAGAAGTTACCTACATAGATTATAAGGATTTTATTTAGAATGTAATAATCTATTTTAAAATTACAAACTTTTTTTTTTATTTTTAGAAAGATTCATTTCCCTAAAATTTAATGAGGGCTTGGCGTATTATGACGCGAGGCGAAAGTACTTCCATGAACTCAGATATAAGAAATTTGAACTTTGTTTTGAGAAATCGTTTCAAACATTACCCGTTGTCCTAGGTGAGCGACGGAAAAAGACGCGACGCGATGCAGTGCGATGCGATACGATGCGACCAGTAATTCACGCGACGTGTGGCTTATGTAGCGTCGCTTCGCATCGCTCAATCTAGGACAAACGTGACGATGTCAATTCATTTCTATTCTTAAGGATGGGGAAGTATACGGCAGTGTTACTAGAAAATTCATATTAAATACTTAGCTTTAAAAAAATTCCATAAACGAAGAAGAAAGACAACAAATATCATATATTTTATAGAGAAATAAATTTGGAGAGTTTTATCATTTATATTCGAAATTAATAAATGATCAAAAAACCATACAGAAGTAAAAACTTCTTTTGTATATTGGTATAAAAAGTTTTATTAAAAAACATAAAAGTCCTCCAAAAGGATTTGCAAAACGTTTTCAATCTGAATCAGATCATCCTCAGTGCGTTCTGCTTCGTAAAAGAAACTAGCAACTTTTTGAAAAAGGTTACATCGATATTAATGGTTTACATAATACTTAAATGATATTTGTAGCGACTCCAAGTCGATGTTACAAGATGAAATGTGCTAGGAGTGCTCAAAGGGCAACATGGTTCCCTGCTCGTCAAGAACTTTTTTTTTTTTTTCTTAAAGGGAGTTCTTAACGAGCAGGGAACCATGTTGCCCTTTGAGCACTCCTAGCACATTTCATCTTGTAACATCGACTTGGAGTCGCTACAAATATCATTTAAGTATTATGTAAACCATTAATATCGATGTAACCTTTTTCAAAAAGTTGCTAGTTTCTTTTACGAAGCAGAACGCACTGAGGATGATCTGATTCAGATTGAAAACGTTTTGCAAATCCTTTTGGAGGACTTTTATGTTTTTTAATAAAACTTTTTATACCAATATACAAAAGAAGTTTTTACTTCTGTATGGTTTTTTTAACTATGGTATACAGCCAGCTACGGGGACTTTCCCATTGATTTTGTTTTAATAAATAATCCACGTTGGTTTAAAATGTATTGTGGCTCATTACCATGCACTTTCGATTAGATTATTGCAGCTGTTAAACCCAGTATTCAACTGTCAATAAGTAATTTTCAAAAAGCAATTTCTATTGAGGAGACGCTGTTACTGGCTTTAAGGTATGTTAAGGAAAAAACACTGGTACTATAATATTAGTTATTAGTTTTTATTTATTTAACAAACTATTGTTGTTCTGAAGCTATTTCCTTGTGGCATTTTTATAATTACGTATTTTTTATGGGAAATAAGCCACAATTTTACTAAAAAATGAATTTATTAACGTTTCGAAGCCCAAATCGGGTTTCGTTGTCAAAATACAAAATACTATTAAAATAAAACAAACATGTTGTTGCTAAGTAAAAAAATTCTTCTAATAATTTATTTAATCTGACTCATTTATATTGGCAATTCAGACGTATATTATACATTTTAAAGTAGAAGACTTTAAAATTATATCGCCAATATTTTTTGAATACCAATTTTTTGAAGGTAGATTAAATGTAAGAACAAATACTTACGATGTCGGGATAGTATCACGAGGTTTTTTCCTGGTTTTCCCTCGTGATTTACTATGGAATCTCTAACGCGAGGATTTTACTGTCATCGTTGCATTTGGTTGTCTTTTTAAAGACAGATCACATGCCATGATTTTTTTGCGACGGATATTCTTGAGTTGGGATTGATTTCATGTAATCGAATGAACCATCTTTAAGTAAAGTCGTCCCAGGAACGCAATTCATAAATATTGGCGATATCATTTTAAAGTCTTCTACTTTAAAATGTATAATATACGTCTGAATTGCCAATATAAATGAGTCAGATTAAATAAATTATTAGAAGAATTTTTTTACTTAGCAACAACATGTTTGTTTTATTTTAATAGTATTTTGTATTTTGTATTTTGACAACGAAACCCGATTTGGGCTTCGAAACGTTAATAAATTCATTTTTTAGTAAAATTGTGGCTTATTTCCCATAAAAAATACGTAATAACAAACTATTGAGTAGCATAATTTGAATTGAAAAAAGTAACTTGCACTTGACACTGCAAGCTTGACACTTCGTCGTGTCTCGTCGCGAACAAAACAAGTTCGCACTTCGTCGCGTCTTGTCGTAGACTGATTAACCCGAAAACTTAGGCCACACGCCACACACAAAATGCAACCATTACGTGATATTTTCGCGTCGCGTTTGTCGTTCACCTAGGACAACGGGTTAGACATTGCATGGATAGTCAGTGATAACAAGATTTGTGGTATTCTTGGCAATGTAACAAATTTGTAGCAAATTAAAATTTGGTACTTAGCGATGAATTAAAGGTGAAATGTCTATTTCATAAATTATTAAATAATCCTAGAAGGGAATTATTAGAAAGAAAACACAGCTTTCACATTTTAATTTTGGTTTACCAAGAAAAGGGTGTAAAAGCCGTGGTGACAAGATACACCCCTGTCTAACTCTACGGAGAATTGCAATTGATTCAGAAGTATTTAGGCTAATTCTGATATTTCCTTGCTGGTGAAAATATAGATTTTGTATAATTCTTAAACCTTTGTCGTCTATTCCTACTCATTCAAGAATTTTATCAAACAAGAAACCGCATAAGTGCAAGTTTATCCACAGCTCGGAGGCATATAGATTCAGTATCATTAAATGAAAGATGCCTCAATCGAAAGCAGTGCCTCAGCTCAGCTCATTCATAAAGAGATGAAATATTTCAATTCCAAAGGCATTCAATCCGTCTAGACATAAATGTAGATAATATTAAACTTGCCGGATAGGTATCTATTTGTAATTTTCTTGATATAAAACAATCATATTACTTGCTTGCAACTTTAACTTGGCAAATCAATTTACAAACTTTATTATTCCATAATAAATATCATAGGTAGCTAACATAATCCAGATGTTTCAAATTTTTCTTAGATTCAGTATGTTTAATTTTCAAATTCAATTTAATTCCAATAAGTTTTCAATTTAAAAATCGTTTAATAATATTTTTAATATTTTTCAATATTATTAATGTTGCTATTAGGATTGAAAATTTTACCTTTCAGTTGCTAGATGACGCTAGTCACCTACTTCATACACGTCAGTTGCAATGCGGGGATAAACTTTCATGGTTGTAGTCTGGGCTGATTATCGGAGAATAGGCCATTTTTGGGAAAAGTTATTTACCAGCAATTTTATTGCTGGAATCGAAGCTT
Organism: Diabrotica virgifera virgifera; assembly: GCF_917563875.1. Classification (NCBI taxonomy): domain Eukaryota; kingdom Metazoa; phylum Arthropoda; class Insecta; order Coleoptera; family Chrysomelidae; genus Diabrotica; species Diabrotica virgifera. Next base: position 137,823,829 of record NC_065450.1, read on the forward strand.
ATGATTATATATATTAATAATATAGGTATGCAAAGTCCGCAGATAGTGTGCTACTTTTTTTATTAACAAAATGGCGCCCCCAAATCGTGTTTTTTTCAATTTTTGCTCCATAACTCCGAACATTTTAACTCTACACCAAAAACACCCTAATAAAAATTCACCGAAATTAAATTCTGCATATAGACATGTTTTTCCCGATCTGCTCCGACAAAAATTTTCCTCGGAAAATGCGGGTTTTCCCAACAAAATCTTTAAAATTCAAATAAAGTTTTAGATAAGTAATTATCTACCAATAGTTGAATAACTCGGTGACATAAAAGCTTTCTTGGTTTAGATTATTGTTTCAGAAGCCGGTGAAAATTAAACGAATATTTTAGCAACAATTCAATTGTTAATTAATAATTTACGGTCGCAATAATAACCAAAATAATTATGATACACTGATCAAACTTTGAAATCTTATAAACATAAGATGCCTATTTAATATTTTGACGACAAAATATAAATTTTTAATTTTTTTGAATAATCTTTAAATGTTTAAAAAAAATAGTTATAAACAAATTAACGTTTCTCAGAAAGTTTTTATTACATTCTAATTTTAAAAAATAGGTAAAACGCGTATTTCAAAGATCTTGGAAATGAATGCTTTAAAACTTTTTTGCAACCATTTTCAAAAAAGTTATGAAATAGCAAAGTAAACATACGATTACTATGTTGTTTATAATTTTTATTAATTCTTTCAAAGCGTAAAAGTGAGTTTATTTAACACGTCAGTTGCAATGCGGGGATAAACTTTCATGGTTGGGTCACTTCGAGCAGAGAGCAACAGGCCTACGCCTCTCCGATTATGACTCCAATAAGAGTCGAAAATCGTCGATTCAGAGTGCTGGACTGCGCTCCCTGTTCTAAGTGAAAAATAAGATTGATTTGCCTTCGCATTGCAACTGAATAAAAATGGTATACATTTTTAATTCAATTTAAATAAATTCAATTTAATTTTTCTGTCAAAAAATGGCGCCCTCTGGCCGGCTTCAATTCTGTCTTAATAAGATCAGAGGAAGTTGGACCTCTAGGTTATTTAATAGAGCTCTGCTGATTTTAGCAAAGTTTTGAGTCTCCTTTTTCATAGTTAGTTTTAAAATATATAAACAATTATATCTACAATTAACTTACAATCTAAACATGCTACGCAAAACATTTCGTCAGCAATAGATTTTAGCTTTTCAGTTGAAAATCTCCTTGGATATTTTAACACACCATTTTGAGAATAACTTACCACACTATCTCCGCTGTTCGGCTGCTGTTTATATTTCCCTACATAGTAAACATCACTCACTTAATGTAAGTGTCGCATCAGTTTGTTTGTTCAGTTTCACATATATGTTTGCTAAGACTATGTATGGCAGAACTCCGCCAGTTAACAAATTTGTAACATGCGAAAATTTAAATATTTATTATACAGCGTAGATCTAATTAAATTTTATACGCGTTTCACAGGGTGGAGTGTAGACACAGGGTGTTGAAAATTACCTACCGAAAACCAAGAGAAAACACAAAACAAAAGATTGGTATGATGAAGATTGTCAAGAAGTAGCAGAAGATATAAAAAAATTAAGACACAAAAATTTCACAAATAACGAAGATAGCAATACGAAAGAATATTGGGAATTGAGAAAAATCCTGAACAGAAAATGAAGAAGCAAGAAAAGAAAATACAACCAGAACAAACTCAACGAAATAAAAGGAAAATTCCAAAAAAGAAGTAAGATCATTCTACCAGGAAGCACAAAATGGAAAGAGGATATCAGAAAAACTACCCATACAATAAAGATTATAAAGGGATACTGTTAAATGAGCCGGAAAAAATAATGAGCAACTGGAAAAACTATTTCACAGAACTAATAAATAAGAGCGAAGTACAAAAAGAAACAAACTATGAAATTGATGATGATCAGATACCAATAGAAATACCCACAGTGCCAAGAGATACAGAACGAAATTAATAACGAGCCCGAAAATAACAAAAGCTCAGGAATAATATAAATATCGGCCGAAATGATAATATCAGTAGGGAAAAGAGTACAAAAAGAGATATATGACCTGATAGAAAGAATATGGGAAGTAGAAAAAATGCCAAAAGATTGGACCAAAGCAAAAATATGCCCTATATATAAAAAAGGTGATAAAATGTAAAAACTATAGAGGCATTGCTCTACTGTGGAAATGGTTTACAAAATCTTGGCACGAAGTATAAGAAAAAGGCTAAATCAACATTTGGAAAAAATATTGGGAGGATACCGGGCAGGTTTTAGAAAAAACAGATCAACGATGGACCAAATATTTGCCTTAAAAGAAATACAGACTACCTGTTACGAACATAAAACACTACTATATGCTTTGTTCATCGACTTTAAACAGGCTTACGACACAGTAAACAGACAGCAGTTGTACAAACAGATGAAATAATTGGGGATACCAAGTAAAATTGTCAGGATCGTAAAGATGGTGATGGAAAACACAACAAACGAAATAGCATGGAAAGGGTATACATCTAAAAAGGTTGAAATCAAAGAAAGATTACGACAAGGAGACCCACTATCAACAACTGCATTCAATCTGACATTGGAAGGAATAATCAGGAAAAGCAGAATAAACATGCAAGAAACGATATTTAAAAAATGTCACTAACGCACAGCATTTGCAGATGTTCGGACACTATTAGCAACAAGCAAGAAAGAACTACAAAAGTTAATGAAAAACATAATAATAACAGAAGCCAAAAAATTGGGCTTAAAATAAATGAAGAAAAGGCAAAGTATTTATGATAATGGGAGAGTTTCAAAAAGAAAACGATAATAACATCATAGTATATGGTAATAATATTATGATATAAAAAAATGAAAACAAAAACATACTCGTTCAGAAGAGCCAAAGAAATTAACTACCTAGGAGCCAAAATACATGAAAATAGTCATGAGGAAGGAGAGATAAAGGCAAGAATAGCTAAAGGAAATAAAAAGTATGGAGCACAATAATGAAATCCAAATACGTATCAAGAAAACAAAAGTCAGAATTTATAAGACTGTTATCATGGGTGCTGAAAAAGTCAGAAAGAGACCTTTTAGAAAGATGGGAAAGAAAAATTCAAAAAACAGTATACGGAGGTGTGAAAATAGAAGGTCAGTGGAGAAGAAGAACCAATAAAAAATTGGAAAAACTAGATAAAGAGTTAATGATCACGACGACGATCAAAGCACAGAGAATACGATATTTGGGACACATCGAGAGAATTGGAAGTAAACGAATGCCAAAAATGGTACTCCCACGAAGACCAACACAAAAGAGAAGTAAAGGCAGGCCAAGAAAAAGATGAAAGGACAGTCTGTATGGAGACCTGAAAAAAAGTAACATTGAGAGATAGAAAGAACTAGCATTGGACAGAAGAAGATGAAGGGAGGTGGTGAAGGAATGTATAAATAGACTAACGTGTAATTAAATAAAATTTATAAGACTAAAATAACATGTAATCAGAAATATAAACATTTTAGCCCTAGACCTACAAGGCCTGTTGAGCTTAATAAATAACATAGTTAACATATCACTCATTTAATGTTAGTGTCGCATGAGGTTGTTTGTTTAGGTTCACATATTCAGTCATGTGATGTAACAAACCCGTTATAAATAACGTGTATTGTACCCTCGGAGATCCGTGGAAAAAATTTACACCCAAAATAACAAAATTCAGTTTGGCAACACTGTGTAAATGTTGATAGTAACATATCCTTTTTAAGATAAACACAACTGTAATTTAGTCCAAACAAATTAATATATTTTTTTTGCCACCAAAAATGAGATTTTTCAACCAAATAATGTTTCAAAAATATGATGTGCAAAATAATTTTTAATTGGGTTCTGCTAATTGGCTTGCTCTTTTTGTCATTAAAGTAAAAAAACTTCAAATTTTACTCATTAAATCATTATTGTCCGGTTATCGTCTTAATTATTTTAACTGTACTAATATCCGTCGAGTAATTCTGAATGGTTAATAGGTTGTTAAAACATTTTATCTGTAGCGGCTTCTGGAATATCTTAAAAATATCGAATTTCATTGATAAAATGCACATATCCCACCGATCTTCGTTTCGACATTACACGTTATGTTAACATAACGTTTGATTATAACAGCCTGTATAACGTGTTGCCAAAAAATAGATGTGATGTATCATGTTTTTAATTTGTACGTTATCCAGCATGTTATTTCTTGCGCGACAAGAATCACAGTATACAGAAATGGAATAAGTAAGAGGAAGACAGACATAAGCATGCAGCGTGCAGCGAAGTACGCATCTTGAATCTTGTTCATCGCACTCGCACATCTGGCACTGCGGCACTGGCACCAAAAACAAGATGTTATTTGAAATTCCCGGTCCTCGATCCGTGAGGTGTTCTTTCTATTGTGCATTTTTGCTTGTCGTGTTGTTATGTTATAAAATGGCTCAACAAGGATTGAAATAAACTACAAAACGAACATTCAAATGGATTTACCCAATCTGGTCTCTATAGTCTGTATGTTTTCTTCATTTATATGAATAAAATGTTTTTGTTTACAAATAACATAACCTCAAAAAATAATACACTATTTCTAAAAAATAACTTTAACAAACCTTCTAATAACATCATCTAATTATTTTAATAACCCGACGTTTACAATCTGACAAAATTCTGGACTAAATTGTCCATTTTTTATATTTATTTATTCTTTATACTACACGTTATTTTATAACAAGAGGTTAAATAGGTCCCGTTAAAACGAACCTGTTATGTTACCAGATAACGTTTTTGAGAAACGTTATTTGTCATACATCACATCAATTTGTAGAATTTAACGTAAATGCAGGATAACGTGCACGTTATTTATAACGTGTTTGATGCATCACAGGGGTGATTATAATATGTTTTCTAAGACTATGTATGGCAGAACTCCGCCAGTTAACAAATATGTAACATGCGAAAATTTAAATATTTACTATACAGAATATATTATACCAAATTAAATTTTATATGCGTTTCATAAGGTGGAGTGTAGACACAGCGTGTAGAAAATTAGCAAAGAAGTATTTTTGTTTCTTCATTGTTTGTAGGAAAAGCAATTAACAAAACCTACAACGAGGAAAATAGAGGATATTAGAGTATACACATCTGTTACAGATGTGATCCAGAAGGTTGCCATGTTAAAATGGATTTGGGCAGAACACATAGGAAGAATGAAAGATAACCGTTGGACAAAGAGAATTCTCGAGTGGCGACCAATGGAAAGCAAAAGAAGTAGAGGCAGACCTCAAACAACATGGACTGATGACATCAAGCGAAAGGCTGGCCACGAATGGATGCAAAAACAGCAAACAGATATGAATGGACACACCTACCCTAATAACACAAAACATTCCAGGAATGTTCCTAGAAGGTACACACAGGACATTGAAAACATTCCTGGAATGTCCCTAAAAGCACATTAACGTCCCTGGAAAGTCCCAGGAAAGTGCTGTGTCAGCATTTTAAACATTCCTTGAATGTATTGTTGGAACATTCCATGAATGTCTACGAATGTTCTTTGAACTTTCACAGTACATTTTTTAGATTGAATGTCTTGTTGAAACATTCCATGAATGTCTACGAATGTTCTTAGGACATTCAAAGTATATTTTTTAGACATTCTCTGAAATATATCGTCAGTGATGTGACAATACCTGCTATATGTTTTTTCATGAGTTTTGCAGGAGACGAAAAACATTTTTTAAGGTCATCTCCTGTTTTCATACGTAAATTTTGACTTGTTTTGTAGTAAATAGATAGTTGAATTTGCTACGAAACAAGTCAAAAAATATATGAAAACAGGAAGTGGTCCAAACTTTCATCTCCTACAAAATTCATGAAAAAGCAGATAGGAGGTATTGTCACATCACCGACGATATACCAGACCAGAAGTATATATGGCCATACCAAATAATACATCCTTGATAAATATAAACATTTTTATTGCACAAAATCTTGTCATATATTTTTTCCATAATCATCACTTCGATGATGATTCATTGTATTGAATTGTACATTACAATTACAATCTGGTCATAACTCTGACCAATGAGCAATTTTAATTTAACCTAAATTACTACTATTCCTTAAAATGAAGAGCTTACCCCATAGCATTTCTTATCTAATCTAACGGGCACACAAGCACTATGCTCTGCTTTTCTAACCGCACTAGTCTAACATACACAAGGCACACAAGCATTATGCTCTGCTTTTCACTATCACTTATCACTCAAACTAGTTCAAAAGGCTTTGTCCTCTGCAATCTTCTAGTTTGCCCATTAGTATCGAGGAGCTGGATTTCCTCAATATTCTTGTAGTTACTTACGAAGTTGTTGCTTGTGACTTGCAACTTTGCTCTAACTTTAAAAACAAATCCAGCTGTAAAATATTTATGTGGCTGAAGGCTTTTGTATGCTTTCATCTGCTGCTTAGAGTAGTAACTGCAAGACTCCACCAGATATGTATAAATATCTATAATAGTAATTTGGTGGAATGCACTTTATGGTAAAATCCAATTCTGACTGAATTGTATATGGATCTAAATCCCCAATTATTTTCAGCTTCAATAAATATCTAAAATAATAAAAGAAATAATGTTATTGCTTGCAAAATTCATCAATATTGATAAATATCAGAGAAAAATATACAGTAAATAAAAATTGTTTCCCCTACCTTTCTCCAAACATCTGGAGTTTGCAATAATTTCCTTAAATAATCACTTTGCAGTGTGGTAAAATTTATAAAGTTCACAAAATACAGCAAACAAAATCCAAATGAATCCAAAATAGACAAAACACGAGGATAAACAACGAAATGAAATGACATTACAAACATAACCTCTATAACCTGTAACTTATGCCAACCAGAATCAGAAGTCACGTGGTTTGGATTGCTTAAATACATAATATACACGCGCGGCAAATTTGACCATGAATGCAAATTGAATAGTAAATGGCCTCTCTTAACATACAGGACATTAGTAGTATGTTTATAGAATGTCTTGTGGTAACATTCCACGAATAACTTAATCAGATGTTCACCGAATGTTCCTTGAATGTCCAGGACATTCAAACATTACATCCGACGATTAATGGAATATCTGTTAATGATGAGAGTATCCACGCTATAGTTCCGATTAATCACTTTACGATTTTCACATCTTTGAGCCACTGAAAACGGTGTTAAAAGATATTCGTTTTCAGATGGAACATGATGGACTCAGAAATACAAAATGCCTGTAAAGAATTATTTGACCTACAGCTACAAAATTTTTTTACGCAAACAGGGTATGCATCAGTTGGCCAAAGAATGGAATATGTGCCATAACCATAAATATATTAATAATTATTTGTAGATATGTTAACCAATAAAAAATTTTTTGATCAAAGATGCGTTGATCAAAAAAAGTGGATTAATAACAACCTAAAAGTTTGTTAATAGCATAACGGTGTCTAGTCGGACAAACTTTGAACTACGGGAGCATTGGAACAGGGGAAGTTTTAATAGTGGAACAGTTTAAAAATTTGGAACGTCAGATTTCGAAAACGCCCCATGTATTTTGTCAGACAGAACTTCCAATTGATTTGTTACCCTTTAATTAAACTCTCATGCCAAAATCAGACTGCTATTGATCGCCTGTCATAATTCCTGTCATTTGACATGTTCTTCGTGTTCCACCCATTAAATGCCCAGTTGGTAATAAACACCAGTCTGATTTTTGCATGAGAGTTTAATAAAATGGTAACAAATCAATTGGAAGTTCTGTCCGACAAAATACATGGAACGTTTTCGTAGTCTTTTAGTCTTTAGCAAATTTTTAACCTGTTCCACAATTAAAACTCCTCCTGTTCCAGTGTTCCCATACATCAAAGTTTGTCCGACTAGACACCGTTAAGCTATTAACAAATTTTCAGCTTGCTATTAATCAACTTTTTTTGGTACGCGGGATCCAGATCTCTTATACAACTGTAAGTAATTTAATTGATGCTAACCGAAAATTAAGAGACTTTGAATTATTTTTTATATAAATTGTAAAAAATATCTCATGAAATTCTAAATGTTGAGTCAGAAATTGTGAGAACCTTATACAAAATAGACGAAGTGGTGTCATTTGTCATGTCCAGGAATGACATTAAACTTAACCTTAACTAACTAAAGACGACAAGTGGTTTTAAGCTGCTTTGTAATTGTCTTTTTTGATGTGTAGATTGTGTTTTAAAACAGATTTTGTCTAGTTAGTCATCTACACAATGTATTTTAACATATATGACTCGAAGAATGAGTTGTGTGTGAAATTGTCACCTGTTTCTCCACTGTGATTAAGACGCTTAATCATCAAATTGATTTTGAGAACATTATATCCTTAGTCTCAGAAACGAATTTCTATAAGCGATCCTTTCTGTAAATGTGTTACATCATAAGAGGGCAAAATTCCATTACTAAACGTACTGATACAGATAATCTTAGCAATATATACCACTCCTTATTCTTAAACGATCCTTGATGCCGATGAGTTACCAAAACTCAAAATTATTTTTCATAAATAAATTTCCGTTCAAGCCAAGGTCTATAAAATTCGTTTTTACTTCATCCAAAAAGTTCCAACCGCTAAGCACCAAATTGAAACCTACTACCATAAGGCAAGTAAATCAGTCTTTTTCACAACTAATAGGTATAATAATTAATCCACATCTATTTTTAGGTTCATGGATTCTGACCACGATCAGCAACCCTTAAACTAATTTAATTTTTCGCTGTTATTTACATTCAAATCTGATGTAATTTAATGTGTATCGTTATCTTTTTGACGGGGTTCTTCGTCGGAGGGCTTTTTTGTGAAAAAATGCGTTTCAGCCAGTTTTATGGCGTTTATATTATTTTAGTTTATCTTTATTTGTATGTACAAGAAGGTTTTTTTGGACGATAATCTTGGTATCGTGGTCCTATTTCGTTAATTGTTTTATTTCTTCACATTGTAACCCAATACTCTGGGTATTGTGAATGAGGGAGTTAAAGGTAAAATTGAAGTAGAAGTAGAAGAGGGAAGTTATTGAAGATATTAATTAAGAAAGGCTTAGCTCAGAGTATCCAATTAAAACTAACGGAGAGACACGAACTCTCAAGTGGGGATTCGGGCTTGCTTTTATTACACTGAATATCGGCCTTAAAATATGAAAACAAAGATATTGGATAATGATATGATAACAAGGAAGAAAATAAGACCATTTAAATACAAAAACTCAATGCAACTAAATGAAACCACTGGAAATAACAGGATATGCAAAGTACGATAGGTAGAGAAGAAGAAGATGGGCGCCAACTCGAGACAGAAGTACGCGAAATTCGCTGGAGGTTTTCTTTTTTTAAACGAACAACAAGCAATAAACTAAATAAATGACACGATACAATTTCCTGAAATAAAAACAATTCAATAATTACCTTGTCTTGCTATAATATATACTGTTGGTAGGAACTGAAATAAAAGCAGAAATAGTAACGACAAATATATTTATAATTTATTTATATTAAACAATATCTGTTAAATAAATCTCTAAAGTAAGTAAAAAATATAAATACTTTATTTACATATTAGGTAAATCGAAATCTTGAAAACAGTAGGGTGTTGAGATAAAAGAGGACCCAAAAGCCACTAGCTAAATACAAAAAAAAACACTACTGTGCCAAGCAAAAAGGTATTAGTAGAAAGGTATCATAGAGTCCGTGAGAATAGCCAAAGTCATAATCATATTGTTAGTACTTAATATCTAACTGGACTATCAAGTGTCCAAATCTTACATACCAGATCTATATGGAAGAACTAAGCTTACACTATAGATGCTGGGGAATATCTAAAATTTATTGAAATGAGTCAGGTTCAATGACTTTTATATAAATTGAGTAATGTTTAAATGTGTTAAAATCCTTGTAATAATGTATTTACTTTCGTATTAAATTTTACGACTGAATTTATTTAGAATTATTATTGACCATTACTTATTTACCGTTCACTTGAAATCCAACTCTATTAAAGAAAAAACAAACCCCTCCCCCTATTTTACAAAGAACTATAAAAATGTACCTGGTTTATATCGATATAGAGCAGTTTACAAAAATCAAAGGTATTAGGAATTTAAATAACAATAAAAAAATATAGCCTTATCTTTTCAAAAACACAATGTTGTCCAATGAATTCCTCTTAAGATGATCCTCGGTTAGAAGGTGATGAACTGCCACATACAAAGCGGATGGATTGATATGAGATAGTAGCCAAAACTGTTGCTATATTGGTAGCTGTGGAATCAAGTAATGGTGTTGTCGGTTTCAAAAACAATACAAAATTGGGTACTCCAAAGTAGGAGATGGTCCCATAATTAAGGTGGCTATCTGAGTTTTTATAATGAAACAGCAATTACCGGCATTACTGGTTGAAACTTATATTTAAATTGGCTGATATTTCCTTTTTGTATTTATTCAATACTTCCAATATTGCTGTAGATGGTATTGATGTTATATTACTTTGGAGACAAATAATTTATTTGCTTCCACGTGTTCTTTTTTAAAACTCAGATGCCACCTTCAAATTCAATGTTGAGCCGTCAGCCGTAGAACCCAGAAGACTGATTTGTTTCTCGGATCGGATACGATCAACGATCGGCGCTTCGATCCGATGGTAAAAATCCATATATCATAGGCGTAGCCAAGAACATTTTTAGGGGTAGTGTAGAACGCTACAACATCTCGTTTTGCAATTTTTATTATTTTTGAGAGAACTAACGGTTGTTTTTTACCAAAGTTTTTTGTGGTTTTCTTTTTGAGTATAACAGTAAATTTATTAAAAAGTATTCTTTTTGACTCTATCAAATTATTTCTTCTCCTGTCCTCATGTTTCAAGTAAATTAGGTATATATTATTTTTAACCTTAAATTTTTACTATTAAGGATCTTTTGTGACAATTTTTGGTTTTTTTAGCATAAGCGTTCAGATGTTTTAATTTTTTTACAACTAAACCGTGCCTCCTAGACCAAATATCCAGGAAAGGTTTTATTCACAAATTGGACGAGGAATTTAAGAATAATTTTTAATTTGAAATATCTTTTGGTATATCAACTGGCACACCATTAGTTTCTTCAAAAAATTCCTTTTTCCTTTAAAAAAAATGTCCTTTTCTTTTCATTTGTAATATTTCATGCTGTATTAATTAAAATAAATTTGTTAACATTCAACTGTTTATTATTATTCTAAATTATACCAAAAATAAGTGGCAGTATGTTTATTACAGTGAATACAAAGTTGTTTATGACAAATCCATTCAGATTGCAAATTGTGCAGTCATTAATAAACTTCAAAACAAACATAACAAAAATCCAACCTTCTTTGGACGGTTGCCTTTGTTTTTACTTGGATGAATAGACTTGAGCTAGCTTTCCGACTCCATAAAAGAGCATTGTATAAGTTTCAGAAAATGTTGTGCAGTAAAATAAAGTTTCATGCATCGCAGAATATATTTAGTTCGTTAGGCATACCTCCAGCTAAAATAATTTGTTTTAAAACAAGATGGATTCATCGGTTAGTTTCTGGTTACTGAAAAGTTACTGGTAAATGAAAATTTACGAGAGTTTGAAAATTAGTTACAAAAGTAATAGATTGTATGTGAAATTACGAAAGCTAGAAACACCTACACAAAAGACCGACAAAACAATGTACAGGGTCTTTAAGGACTTACGTAAAATTTAGTTAAATATTTCCTGAACAACAAGAAATAAAATATTAGAAAAGAAAATAATCGTTTTCGTTTTGATTCAATTCGAGTCTCTTGCCATCCTCTGACACCGTGTTTCGGGGTCTCTACCCCTTATCAAAGAGGCTATTCAAGTAGACTGAATTGAATCAACTCAAAACGAAGAAGAACTCCATATATTAAAATATCTGCAGCAGAGTGTGGTTAGAATATCCTCTAACGTGGAATGACAAAATAAATAAAAATAAATTTCGTGAAATAAAAATAAATGACCACGTTTCGTTAAAGTATTCTGAGACGCATTGATGGAGTGCTCCTCATAGCGGCGCCGCTTGGTACTATCGTATCTCGGTTAACAGGATCCTGACTCGTGGTCGAAATTTATTTTTATTTATTTTGTCATTCCCCGTTAGAGGACATTCTAACCACACTCTTCTGCAGATATTTTAATATATGCAGTTCTTCTTCGTTTCGAGTTGATTCAATTCAGTCTACTTGCATAGCCTCTTTGATAAGGGGTAGAGACCCCGAAACACGGTGTCAGAGGATGGCAAGAGACTCGAATTGAATCAAAACGAAAACGATTATTTTCTTTTCTTTTTCATACCTTGCTCGGTTTAGAGTACAAAATGACCACGTTTCGTTAAAGTATTCTGAGACGCATTAATGGAGTGCTCCTCCTAGCGGCGCCGCTTGGTACTATCGTATCTCGGTTAACAGGATCCTGACTCGTGGTCGAAATTTATTTTTATTTATTTTGTCATTCCCGTTAGAGGACATTCTAACCACACTCTGCTGCAGATATTTTAATATATGCAGTTCTTCTTCGTTTCGAGTTGATTCAATTCAGTCTACTTGCATAGCCTCTTTGATAAGGGGTAGAGACCCCGAAACACGGTGTCAGAGGATGGCAAGAGACTCGAATTGAATCAAAACGAAAACGATTATTTTCTTTTCTTTTTCATACCTTACTCGGTTTAGAGTACAAAATGACCACGTTTCGTTAAAGTATTCTGAGACGCATTGATGGAGTGCTCCTCCTAGCGGCGCCGCTTGGTACTATCGTATCTCGGTTAACAGGATCCTGACTCGTGGTCGAATTTTATTTTTATTTATTTTGTCATTCCCCGTTAGAGGACATTCTAACCACACTCTGCTGCAGATATTTTAATATATTCAGTTCTTCTTCGTTTCGAGTTGATTCAATTCAGTCTACTTGCATAGCCTCTTTGATAAGGGGTAGAGACCCCGAAACACGGTGTCAGAGGATGGCAAGAGACTCGAATTGAATCAAAACGAAAACGATTATTTTCTTTTCTTTTTCATACCTTACTCGGTTTAGAGTACAAAATGACCACGTTTTGTTAAAGTATTTTGAGACGCATTGATGGAGTGCTCCTCCTAGCGGCGCCGCTTGGTACTATCGTATCTCGGTTAACAGGATCCTGACTCGTGGTCGAAATTTATTTTTATTTATTTTGTCATTCCCCGTTAGAGGACATTCTAACCACACTCTGCTGCAGATATTTTAATATATGCAGTTCTTCTTCGTTTCGAGTTGATTCAATTCAGTCTACTTGCATAGCCTCTTTGATAAGGAGTAGAGACCCCGAAACACGGTGTCAGAGGATGGCAAGAGACTCGAATTGAATCAAAACGAAAACGATTATTTTCTTTTCTTTTTCATACCTTACTCGGTTTAGAGTACAAAATGACCACGTTTCGTTAAAGTATTCTGAGACGCATTGATGGAGTGCTCCTCCTAGCGGCGCCGCTTGGTACTATCGTATCTCGGTTAACAGGATCCTGACTCGTGGTCGAAATTTATTTTTATTTATTTTAAATAAAATATTCTTTCAACATCGGTGGTAAATAATTAAATTTTTAAATGTAAAAAAATATTTTAATTTTTTTATTTATTTTTTGGTATTGTAGGCTCGGAAATAGGCTAGAAAATTTAAACCGAATTAACAAAATTCGGTTTGGCGGGATTATGTGAATACCTAGTCTTATAGGGTATTAACAGAACCGTAATTTAGTCCAGAAATTTTTTTTACCAATTTTTTTTGTATATTTTTTTCCAATTTGGTTCCGGTAATTGTTTTTTTGCCGTTAAAAGTAAAGTCGGCTAATGGTGCGCGTTGGGTAATTGTGCGCATCAATGTTTCTAATCTCCTATTATTAAATAAAATTGCAAAAACTATATTGTCGGGCCATCTAGTAGCAACTGCCATATCTATCCGACACAAACGAACATCGGGAGATACTTTACCGGTTGGCAGTTATCGTTTACATGTTTCCGAGTGGTATGATATTGTTCGTGTGACTGAGAAAATAAGCGATAACTTTTTTTCTTGACAGAAATATAGTTTAAATAGTACTTATATCCTTTATTTATTTACCATTTTAAACACTGATACAGTTAGTTTTGCTCGATTCTCTGATGTTTTTATTAAATTTTGTGTTATGTGGTGAAGTGTAACGTCGTCTAATGGTGGGCATTGCGCACCATTAGCCGGCAAGGTATAAAGGCATTTTTTACGTTTTGTGACTGCGTAGTAAAAGGCAAACAAGCGTTAAACAACCGTCAAAGTAGAAAAAGGGGAAATATCCCAGGCTGTGGGTATAAACACGTGATATAATTCAGGAATTTTTGAAACCTATCAGGTGTTGTAAAGGACGATGGCAGGAATAACTTATACTAAAATGTAACCAAAAATTTCAGGAGCTTTTTTTATTTATGACGTTTTGCATTTGTTAAATTTGCAATTTTTAAAGATTTTTAATTTTGTAGCTTAGGATATTCATTATTTTAGAGGAAAACTTTTAAATAGAAAATTATAGAAAATTAAAAAACCTACAATTTGAGCTATAACAAGTTTAATTTTGTTAAAACATTATTGCAAGATAGCCTGCGAAAAGTCCAAAATGGCCGTTTTTCGCAATTGCATTATTTATTGAAAAAATAACTTTTATTTATTTTAAGGCTTTAAAATGAAGATCTTTCAGTGCCAAACATAGAAAAAATTGACAGAGCCCGATTAGTAAACTTGTTTATCCCAAGGGGTCAAATGTCGAAGGCTATAACTTTTTGAAAAAAAAAATCGTAGAGAGTTAATCCAAGATCCACTCTCCTTCTAAAGACTTATATTTTCATATTCTGATGTAAATAAATGCGAAAAACATGTTTCAAACTCTTATTTCGGGTTTGAAAATAAGGGGGTAAATTTCGTTATAAACATTTAAAACTGAAGCCGCCCCTTTACAGTCTATGAGTTTCTAACTTGCAGATTATTGTTGTTGATGACAAAATAAAGATTTAAAACAAAATAAAAATTTTCTAAGGCCAATTGAAGCTGGGATAATTGCTTTTGTTTTCTTAAATCGTAGTGACTTTATTTATAACAATTAAGAAATAATTTCACAGTCATCGACTAAAGAAAGATTTATATTATCTTAAAATAAAAAAATTTTTAAACGAAAATTACATTTAATTATTAAAAAGATTTTTAAAGTGTAGTGGAGATTAATTTTTCTGTACGAATGTGAATTATTGTGTCGGTTGCCCTTAGCAACGGTTAGCAACTTATACATTGAATTACGGATTTTGCTCCAAATTTTAAAGCACCGCTTGGATTGACTTGAAATTTAGCAATCACATAGATAACATGTCAAAGAATAAAAATTGTGTTGGACTTTTGTGTGCATTTGCCCTGGGGGTGACCTCCACCTCTTAGAAGGGATGAAAAAATATACGTTCAAAATAAGTTAGGAAATGGATAAAACGTCTAATTCTAAGCAACTTTTGTTCTACAACATTTTCTCATTTAGTTAATATTTTTCGAGTTATTTCTGAGTAAATACGTTCATTTTTCAACAAGAAAATAATCCGTTTTTAGGCGGTTTTTGGCAAATAGCTCAAAAAGTAACTGGAAAAGTAACTCAAAAAGTAAGTATTTTATTGAAAAAACCATTCGTAGCAAAAACATAGCCCATTCATTCATTAGCTAGAACTTTGCTTCGGCTGGGTCTAGTGAGTTCATACATACACCATTTTTTAAAATTTTTAATGGGCTATGTTTTTGCTAAGAATGTTTTTTTCAATAAAATACTTACTTTTTGAGTTACTTTTCGAGTTATTTGCCAAAAACCGCCTAAAAACGGATTATTTTCTTGTTGAAAAATGAACGTATTTACTCAGAAATAACTCTAAAAATATTAACTAAATGAGAAAATGTTGTAGAACAAAAGTTGCTTAGAATTAGACATTTCCTAACTTATTTTGAATGTATATTTTTTCATCCTTTCTAAGGGGTGAAGATCACCCCCAGGGCAAATGCACACAAAAGTGCAACACAATTTTTATTCTTTGACATGTTATCTATGTGTCTGCTAAAATTCAAGTCAATCCAAACGGTGCTTTAAAATTTGGAGCAAAATCCGTAATTCAATGTACTATAAGTTGCTAACCGTTGCTAAGGGCAACCGACACAATAATTCACATTCGTACAGAAAAATTAATCTCCACTACACTTTAAAAACCTCTTTAATAATTAAATGTAATTTTCGTTTAAAATAATTTTTATTTTAAGATAAATAAATCTTTCTTTAGTCGATGACTGTGAAATTATTTCTTAATTGTTATAAATAAAGTCACTACGATTTAAGAAAACAAAAGCAATTATCCCAGCTTCAATTGGTCGTAGAAAATTTTTATTTTGTTTTGAATCTTTATTTTGTCATCAACAACAATAATCTGCAAGTTAGAAACTCATAGACTGTAAAGGGGCGGCTTCAGTTTTAAATGTTTATAACGAAATTTACCCCCTTATTTTCAAACCCGAAATAAGAGTTTGAAAAATGTTTTTCGCATTTATTTACGTCAGAATATGAAAATAAGTCTTTAGAAGGAGAGTGGATCTTGGATTAACTCTCTACGATTTTTTTTTTTTTTTCAAAAAGTTATAGCCTTTGACATTTGACCCCTTGGGATAAACAAGTTTACTAATCGGGCTCTGTCAATTTTTTTATGTTTGGCATTGAAAGATCTTCATTTTAAAGCCTTAAAATAAATAAAAGTTATTTTTACAATAAATAATGCAATTGCGAAAAACGGCCATTTTGGACTTTTCGCAGGCTATTTTGCAATAATGTATTAACAAAATTAAACTTGTTATAGCTCAAATTGTAGGTTTTTTAATTTTCTATAATTTTCTATTTAAAAGTTTTCCTCTAAAATAATGAATATCCTAAGCTGCAAAATTAAAAATCTTTAAAAATTGCAAATTTAACAAATGAAAAACGTCATAAATAAAAAAATACCTGAAATTTTTGGTTACATTTTAGTATAAGTTATTCCTGGCATCGTCCTTTACAACACCCGATAGGTTTCAAAAATTCCTAAATTATGTCCTGAAATCGACCTATTTTTCACCCACAGCTTGGACTAAAAAGAGAAAACCACGAAATTGAAAAAAGGGACAAAAAAAAGATTTTTGAACAGAACAGCTCCGAAGTTATTTCAGAAAGTTGACTGTGCTATGATAATGAGTTGGAAGATCTCATGTCAGATAAAAATTACTTATGTGTATTGTGGTGATGGTAGCAAAAAAGACGAGGTATGGTGCCAGTATTGTGTATACGACAGGATAGTCCAGAAGGATATATTATTTGTGACTTCTGCAATACTTAGATTTTTTTTAAATATCTGTAACTTGGTTTCGTTTCTTTTTATTTTTCTATTTGTTTGTTTCTTTAACGTTCATGTTCAATAAGCTACATTCTCGAAGGTCATTTTTAAGTTCGATTATTGCGCACAGTTATCCGACATACGCGCACTATTAGCCGAATAGGTCGGGCAATTGTGCGCATTGCACTAATTGAAAATTTCGCCTCTCATTCTTCTACTGTTCAACCATTCATTAAATACGATCCCTACCAATGCACCTAAGCCTCTGAAGTATATCTTAAAAAATGTGGAAACTGAAATGTTTCAAGCTTGTGAAATATACTGAATTTGCCTAAGGTGCGCACCAAAAGCCTAGTCACCCCCAATTTCTCGTGCTTAATATTTATCGTCTAATTATTTTAACTGTATGCAAGTGTTTACTGTAAGTTCTAAAATGACTCATTTACAATAACGATCACACTTGTGTCTAAAATTGACTTGCTACTATTTTATAGTAGGCCTGGATCCCGTGTACAAAAAAAATTAATTAATAGGAAGCTGAAAATTTTTTAATAGCTTAACGGCTTCTAGTCGGAGAAACTTTGATGAATGGGAACACTGGAACAGGGAAAGTTTTAATTGTGGAACGGGTTACAGGTTTCGAACGTCAGACTACGAAAACGTCCCATTTATTTTGTCGGACGGAACTTCCAACTGATTTTTTACCTTTTCATTAAACTTTCATGCAAAAATTAGACTGCTATTTACCATCAACATAATTCCTGTCATTTGCCATGTTCTACGTGTCGGACTCATTAAAATACCCAACACATCTGTCGGACAAACATTTTTTATATATTATATAAAGTTTGCTATTGAATAAACTTAAAGAGAACCTGCTAGTTTTCTTAATCACATGATGACACGTTCCACAATTAAAATCACGTTCCACAATTAAAACTTCCCCTGTTCCAGTGTTCCCGTTCATCAAAGTTTCTCCGACTAGAAGCCGTTAAGCTATTAACAGATTTTCAGCTTCCTATTAATTAACTTATTTTTGGTACGTGGATTTCAGGCCTATAAGTTTGTAGATATGGTTACTTCATTTTATTAAATATTGTACATATATACAGAGTGAGTCTGTAATTTGGAATAAATTCAATAGTTCAAATACTAATTGTTTTTTGAAAAATTGTCAGGCCTGTCGATTACTATTTCAAATCTAAATTTTTTACCTACAATAATAATGTATACAGGGTGTCCCAATTTAGAGATATGACGTCATTGTTGATTTTCCTAAATAGCAACACTGTTATTTTGATAGCTATTTAGATAGGGTGTGTAAAGTTATACATAACTGCTAAATATCAAATTTTCATTTCCTACCATTTACAAGATAATAAAAAATAAAGTTATATCTGTAATTTGGAATAAATTTAATAGCTCAAATACTAATAATTTTTTTTTTCTGAAAAAAATGCTCAGACGTCTCGATTAGTATTTCAAATCGAAATTTCTTACATACAATAATAATCTATACAGGGTGTCCCAAATTAGAGATTTAATGTTATTTTTTATTATCTTGTAAATGGTAGGGAATAAAAGTTTGATATTTTGCAGTTATGTATAACCTTACCCACTCTATCAAAATAGCTATCAAAGTGACAGTATTGTCAATAAAAAAATTAACGATGACGTCATATCTCTAATTTGGGACACCCTGTATACATTATTATTATATGTAAAAAATTTAAATTTGAAATACTGATCAACAGGTCTGAGCATTTTTCAAAAAAACAATCTTTATTTGAATTATTCAATTTATTTCAAATTACAGACATAACTTTGTTATTTTTATTATCTTGTAAATGGTAGGGAATAAAACTTTGATATTTTGTAGTTATCTATAACTTTACACAACCTATCTAAATAGTTAGCAAAATGATAGTGTTGCCATTTAAGAAAATCAACGATGACGTCATATCTCGAAATTGCGACACCCTGTATACATTATTATTGTATGTAAACCCTCAATTATCTCGGAAACAGCTTGCACGATTTTTATAGGTATTGGTGGGTAAGGGTTGTTTTAATGCGGCCGATATTATAGTGGTAATTACATTGTTGCCAGATCTTCCGTTTTTATGAAAATCTAATAAACTTTCATATTTCAAATGGAACACTTTGTATATTTTTTGCGTTTTGAAGTACTTAAGAAATACTAATTATTTTTCATGTTATATTTCCTATTAACAATAGGCGAAAGCCACAAAAAAAATATTAGTAACAAAACCCACAAAATTGGCATGAGGTGCCCACATCCTCGAGCGCCGAGTCACCGAACTGGACATAGCCCAGAGCGGGGACTCGGCGCCCGAGCAAGCAAAAGAGATCGAAGTTAGTCACTAGAGATAGCGGGAATAGAGCGCCTCACGCTGGCCTGCATTGATCGGGGAAGGATTTCATATGGGAGTCCGTGTAACTAGACTCCCATATGATAAGCACTTTGCTGATTGAGAGCCCCTATAGCGCATCAGAGTGCTATCGGGGGGCAGGTGGATGGTCTGGAGCATTGAAGCGGGGAGGAGTGATTCCTGCTTACGGGAGTTAATCCTCCTCGCCCCAATGAATTGTATCACCCGAATGTCATTCTCTAGGGGTGAGCAAGTCTCTCAGGCTGGGTTAAATCACTATGCTTGCTTGCATGTTATATTTTCTATATCTAAATGCCATAATTTCGGAGTTATCGCTACATTTAGGTATTTAAAAAAACCCTGTATACATTATTATTGTATGTAAACAATTTCGATTTGAAATACTTATAGACAGGTCTGAGTATTTTTCAAAAAAACAATTAGTATTTGAGCTCTTTATTTCAAAATACAGACTCACTCTGTACACAGTAAGTGTTATGTATGGAAAGCCTCAATTATCTCGGAAACTGCTTGCACGATTTTTATAGATTTTGCTGGGTTTTTTTTAATGCGGCCGATATTATAGTGGTAAAGACATTGTTGCCAGATATTCCGTTTTTCTGGAGATCTAATGAACTTTCTTATTTCAAATAGAACACTCTGTATATTTTTTGCGTTTTGAAGTACTTAAGAAATACTAATTATTTTTTATGTTATATTTCCTATACCTAAATGCCATAATTTCGGAGTTATTGCTACATATAGGTATTTAAAAAAAAATTAAACAAATTTAAAAATAGCTATTTATGAAACAGTTCGTGAAGTATGCTTTTTGCGAACGCACGCGAGTTTTAGAGCACTAGCGACAACGGAGCGAGTGCTATACATCGCGTAAGTTAGATAAACAAATAAAGATAAACAAATAAAAAAACTGTAACTCTTCGTCACTGGAATTCATTTCTATTCTACAATTTTTAGAACTTTAAAAATCCTAACTACTTTCAAACCACAAACCTGTCAAAAATTTTGTTGTAAGTCATTGCTCATATTGTAATCACCATGTCAACGAGAAAGTTAAGGATATTTGATTATATAAAAAGTGTGCCAAAAACCCATTGAAAGTGTGCGAAAAAGTAAATCACATTACATTGTTACCTCACGCACACTTTAAACCCTTCACGCACTGCTATATATAATGACAGTTTTCACAAACTAAAAACTTATACATAATATGACATAGAGTAGATAAATTAATTTTTTTGCCCCGGGTAGACATTATTTTAGATTCACTGGATCATTGGGAACAAACAAGGTATTATGTAATTTTTTCCTTAAGTTAATCGTTTCCGAGATATAAACAATGCTGAAAAAAAAAACGAAAAATAACGATTTTCAAGGTTCAAGAACACAAATAAAAAATATTACTTTTGAAATTACGAAGTGCATAGGTTCAAGCTCAAAACTTATTTGATCAGTTACCGATAAGTAATTTGGGTTTGTTTCATTTTAAAATATTGTTTTTTAGTTGTTAATGCAGCTCCCCGATCGTCCGTCCTCTCATATGCGCTTCATTAACAATAATTAAAAAACAATATTTTATTCGTGACCAGATTTCTTATGAGGAGCTGATAGAAGAAGGTTTTGAGCTTGAATTTAGGTATATTTTATAATTTATATTTTATAATATCTTTATAATTTCAAAAATTATATTTTTTGCTTGTGTTTTTGAACCATGAAAATCGTCATTTTTCGTTTTTTTTTCAGTTTTAAATTATTGTTTATAACTCGAAAACGATTAGCTTTAGAGAAAAATTACAAAATGCCTTTTTTGTTTCCAATTATTCAAAGAACCTAAAATAATATATCTATCCGGGCTGAAAAAAATTGATTTTCATAATTTGTTAATTTTTTTTTAATAAATGTAGCAATAACTTAGAAATTATGGCACTTAGGTATAGGGAATATCATATGAAAAATAATCAGTATTTCTAGGGACTTCAAAACGCAAAAAATATACAGGGTATTCCATTTGAAATAATAAACTTCATTAGATTTCCAGAAAAATAGAAGATCTGACAACAATGTAATTACCACTATAATATTGACCGCATTATAAAACCCTTTTTGTGACATTTATTCAGCAATCTGTTAGTTATAAACATTCTAACAATAAGCGTCTTTGGGGTTTGAAGTAATAAAAAAGTTAGAGAGATCAGTCCAATGACTGGACCTCTAGTATGGAACAAACATGACATTCCGATATGTATGTATGTACAAAAATAATTTACCTCTAATTTACACTAAACCTCCTGAAACTCTCTTTTCCAAGATGATACAAACAAATTACATGGATTCAAACCTTCCAGGCAGTATTATCAACAAAATAATTAAAGACAGGTGGCCTATGTTTCAATATATTTTTACTGACGGCTCCAAAATTCAAAATAAAACCGGAAGTGCAATATATCACTGGAATTCTGAATACAAAGAATCATGCTGATTGCCTAATGAAGCTTCAATATATACTGCCGAATTATCAGCTTTATTACTTGCGTTAAAATATATAGCCTCTGTTGGTATGGACAATTATATCATTTTCACCGATTGTAGAAGTATTGTGGACAAACTCACTTCTATCCAATCGACAAAAAATCTAAACCACATTGAGATAGAAATTAAGAGTCTATATTATGATATTACTTCCTCGGGCAGTTCAATTATTATTTGTTGGGTTAGAGGACATTCTGGAATATTTGGAAATGAAGAAGTCGACAAATTAGCTAAATCTGCAGCTTTAACCAAACGAAACATAAACAACATACTTCTACCAGTAACCGATATAGATAATATCAGTAAAAACCATTGCAAACAAAATTGGCAACGTGTATATAACCAAAGTACAACGGGAATAAATTTTAGAAATTGCCAACCACTAATTCCCAATGAGAGATGGTTTAAACAAGAATCAAATAGGCTATTTATAAAAACAATAAACAGAATGAGGTCAAATCACGCACTAACCCCAGCATACAAACACAGCATAGGTATCAGTGATAACCACCCGTGTTGAGCTGGCCCCCCCCACTTGCAAAAATTAAAAAACAAATAGCCCTGATTTATGAGCTATTTATGAGCTCTCATATTCCGCAAACTAAAAATTTTGAGCTCGTTCCACTGAGCAGGAATTTAATACCCTAGTGGGGGGGGCTGAGTCAGCCCCCCCACTACTTAAAAATAGGAATATTGAATCGGTTTTTGCGGCAGAATTACGAGCTATTTATGAGCTCTTGAAATTATATAGTTTCGATTTTTGAGCTCATCCCCTTCACCCCCAAACAACCCTTTAATTGATTTAACTTAAGAGAAAGATGCTGAGAAAACTTAAAATATATCGTGTTGCGGATATAATTCCTATAGCTTATATACTCTAAGAATAAACTATTAAATCAAGGGCATTTCGATTATTGAGCTACAACCCCTTCGCAAGAAAACCACCCTATCTTCCCGGCTTAAGAGAAAGTTGTACTTAAAATGCGTTAAACTAATTATTTGGCGACTACATATCATTTAATAATTTATAAGCTTCCAAATTACGCGCATTTAGATCAGTAAATTGCAATTTATTTTGTATAGTGCAGTCACTGAAGGTAAAAATCAACGATTACCTTCAAGTTCGGTGAACCTTCATCGATTTTCACGAAAATTGGTCAGTGGTTAGAAGATACGTCAAAAAACAAAGGTGACATGGTACCACCTTGCGCCTTTAGCCTGAGGGTGGATACCGCCCCTTCTCCGGGGTGAAAATTATTTTATAAAAAATAATTGCACAAATCAATAAAAGAACAAATTAAAAGCAAAATTTATTATATAAAGTTAATAAAATAAGTCAATACTTTTTAAGTTATGAAAGATCAAAGATTTTAATTATTTGTGAAAAAAATGCATGTTTTGAAGAGGTTTTTTGTAAATCACTGAAAAACTGTAAATTTTTACAAAAAAGTTAATAGTAGTTTAATTCGTATAGCTTATATTCTAAGAATAAACTCTTAAATCACGCACCTTTCGATTATAGCTACAAACCCTTCGCAAGAAAACGACCCCATTTACCCGGCTTAAGAGAGAGTTGTTCTTAAAATAATTTAAATTGATTATTTGGCGACTACATATCGTTTAATAATTTATTAGCTTGCAAAATATACGCATCTCAATTATTGAATTGCCATTTTCTTTCTATAGTGCAGTCACTGAAGGTAAAAATCAACTATTACCTTCGATTTCGGTAAATCTCCATTTATTTTCACGAATAGACAATAACAACTTGGGGTTTTAGCCTGGGGTATATGTCACCCCTTCTCGGGAGTAAAAATTACTTTATTAAAAATAACCCCACAAATCGAGAGAGGGACAAATTGTAAGCAAAATTTGTTACATAATGTGATTAAAATAAATCAATACTTTTTGAGTTATTAAAGATCAAATATTTTAATTTTTGGAAAGAAAATGCATGCTTTAGAGCGATTTTTCATAAATGACTCAAAAACTGTAAGTTTTTACAAAAAAGTTTTCATCACTAAAATTGAAGCTAATAAAAAATATAATAAATTGCTTACTTGAAAAACCTTTAATGTTAATTTAAAGTAAGTTATTGGTAATTAAATGTATATTTTTTTCCGTGACTGTTCAAATCTAAGGGTTCAACCTTAAATAACGGGAAAAAGATGCAATTTATAACACTTAGGTACTAAATACTTGTCAAAGTACTTAGAAATACCCATCAAAAATAAGATCCAGAAAAAGTTGATAGTATCAAAATCCGCTTACCAATTTTCGTGAAAATGAATGGAGATTTACCGAAATCGAAGGTCATAGTTGATTTTTACCTTCAGTGACTGCACTATAGAAAGAAAATGGCAATTCAATAATTGAGATGCGTATATTTTGCGAGCTCATAAATTATTAAACAATATATAGTCGACAAATAATTAATTTAAATTATTTTAAGTACAACCCTCTCTTAAGCCGGGAATATGGGATGGTTTTCTTGCGAAGGGGTTGTAGTTCAATAATCGAAAGGCGCGCGATTTTAGAGATTATTCTTAGAATATAAGCTATACGAATTAAACTACTATTAACTTTTTTGTAAAAACTTACAGTTTTTCAGTGATTTACAAAAAACCTCTTCAAAACATGCATTTTTTTTCACAAATAATTAAAATCTTTGATCTTTAATAACTTAAAAAGTATTGACTTATTTTATTAACTTTATATAATAAATTTTGCTTTTAATTTGTTCTTTTATTGATTTGTGCAGTTATTTTTTATAAAATAATTTTCACCCCGGAGAAGGGGCGGTATCGACCCTCAGGGTAAAGGCGCAAGGTGGTACCATGTCACCTTTGTTTCTTGACGTATCCTCTAACCACTGACCAATTTTCGTGAAAATCGATGAAGGTTCACCGAAATTGAAGGTAATCGTTGATTTTTACCTTCAGTGACTGCACTATACAAAATAAATTGCAATTTACTGATCTAAATGCGCGTAATTTGGAAGCTTATAAATTATTAAATGATATGTAGTCGCCAAATAATTAGTTTAACGCATTTTAAGTACAACTTTCTCTTAAGCCGGGAAGATAGGGTGGTTTTCTTGCGAAGGGGTTGTAGCTCAATAATCGAAATGCCCTTGGTTTAATAGTTTATTCTTAGAGTATATAATCTATAGGAATTATATCCGCAATACGATATATTTTAAGTTTTCTCAGCATCTTTCTCTTAAGTTAAATCAATTAAAGGGTTGTTTGGGGGTGAAGGGGATGAGCTCAAAAATCGAAACTATATAATTTCAAGAGCTCATAAATAGCTCGTAATTCTGGCGCAAAAACCGATTCAATATTCCTATTTTTAAGTAGTGGGGGGGGCTGACTCAGCCCTACTAGGGTATTAAATTCCTGCTCAGTGGAACGAGCTCAAAATTTTTAGTTTGCGGAATATGAGAGCTCATAAATAGCTCATAAATCAGGGCTATTTGTTTTTTAATTTTTGCAAGTGGGGGGGGCCAGCTCAACACGGGTGTGATAACCCATATTGCGCCTGTGGTGGCATGGGAGATCTACAGCACCTCATATTGGAGTGTGGACAGTACATACAAAATATTAAAGTAATGTATGTAAAGTTAATTGATCTAAATTGTCCTTTACCTGTCAATTTAAACGAAATTCTTTTTCCAAAAAATAAGCAGACGTTACAATGTATTTACGAATATGTAACGTCCTGTAAATTTAAATTTTAAATAGGCTTAGATAATAAAATTAAAAATTGTAAAAATATCACACAAAATTGAAAAATGTATCCATTAATATATTATAACACCCTGTAAATTTAGATAATAAGTAGGCTTAGATATTAACTTAAAATTGTTACTGTAATACCATACAAAAAAAAACAAATAGTCTGGCTAATTGGCTATGTCAAAGCCATTAATAAAAAAAAATATTCTGCAACCGTGAGAGAAAATCTCACATAGCGACCAATGCCGGGTTAACAACTGTTATGGACAAACTTCTGATAGAATGGACTGTAATATATTATATTAAAAACTTCTTGTATTCAGCTAAAAAATTAATTACAAATTGTTAAAAAATGTGATTTTATATTATGACAATCAATCTAATAATTTTAATGACAATCTGACAAATATATGTTGTGTATTTTTGATGCTTCTTTTTTCCCGTCATTGAGCAAGGGCGGAACTGTCTATCCAATAATAAATAATACTTTTCGTCCATACTCCCCGCCTTGAACAGCTCCAAGACCGTTCAAACACAAATCACCTAAGTTAATGAGGAACACTAGAAACAAGTCTCAGCTAATGGTAATGGACAAATTTTAGTTATTCCTCGTTTATAAAGTCCATGAGCGGTTTTAACAGTTACCACTCGAATTTCACCATCATCACCAGGGTGAACAGACACTATTCTTCCTAACTGCCACTGACAAGTGGGCAAATTGTCAGATTTTAAGAGCACTAAAGATCCGACTTGAATGGTGGAAGTACTACTTCTCCATTTATGACGTTGTTGGAGATCATTCAGGTAAATCTTTGACCATTGCTTCCAAAAGTCTTGCAACAATTTCTGAATCAGTTGGAATCTGGACAATTGGTTTATTTTTATCTCTCCTTGAAACGTATGATCAGGGACAGCGGTCATCGGTCTTCCGATTAAAAAATGTGAGGGAGTTAAAGGAGTGTAATCGTTAGGATCAGATGATAGAGCATATAAAGGACGTGAATTCAAAGTGCCTTCAATCTGAATTAAAAATGTACAGAATTCTTCATAAGTTAGAAGGGTTTGACCAATAATACGAGATAAATGATATTTTACCCCTTTTATATTACTTTCCCATAATCCCCCGAAATTTGGAGTACTAGGAGGAATGAAATGCCATATAATATTCTGAGCTGCGCAAGAGGTGACAATTTCATCCTCTGATTTTCTAATGAAATCATACAAAATTTTTAGTTCATTTTTGGCACCTACAAAACTTGTACCATTATCTGAATACAGATGCCCGGGTTTACCGCGTCTAAAAACAAATCTTCTAAGGCCTGCCATGAAAGCTTCAGATGTCAAAGAACTAATTAATTCTAAATGTACTGCTTTCGTGGCGAAGCAAATAAATAAACATATGTACGCTTTATACGTTTTACATCCGCGACCTTTTCTATCCTTTAATGTAACTGGCCCTGCGTAATCTAATCCAGTTATGAAAAAAGGTTGTGATATATTAACACGATGTTCTGGCAAATCAGCCATAATCGTAGAACCAGGTTTGGGTTTAAACCGATAGCATCTAATGCAATTCCTTACAACTGTTTTAGCTAGGGACATTCCCGCAATTATCCAAAATTTTTGACGAACTGTCGCTAACAAGAGTTGTGAACCTGCATGTTGAAGTTGCACATGCTCATGTCTCAATATTAGTTTGCTTAAAACATGAATCTTATCTAATAGTAAGGGATGTTTCCCATCATAATTCCTAGAAGATTTTCTAAGACGTCCTCCTACTCTCAATAATCCAGTTTCATCTAGAAAAGGCGTTAAAGGTAATAATCTACTCTTTGACGAAAGGTCTTTACCGTTATTTAATAATGAAATTTCTTCAACAAAACTTTCTGTCTGAGCTAATCTAACAAGAAAAACCTCTGAATCAGTAAATTCGATTGCTGAAATCGGGCCATACCTTCTACTATTAGACTTTGACTTTGAATTATTAACAAATCTTCTACAATAAGCCATAATTCTAATTAATTTGTTCAGATTCGAGTATTTATAAAAAAGTGAATTAAAATCATTTTTTATAGAAACTAATGCCTTAGACTTCTTTCTCATTTCAGGAAGGTTTGATATATCAAGTAAATCATAGAACTTAGTTTTATCAAAATCTGTTGATAAAAATTGAGGGCCATTAAACCAGAGCTTACAGTGAGCTAATTGGTCTGGCAAAATTCCTCTACTACCAATATCTGCAGGATTCTCAGACGAGCTAACATAATTCCAATTTTCAATTGTAGTACATCTTTGAATTTCTGCACCACGGTTTCCAACAAAAACTTGAAGGTTTGCTGGGTCATTATTGAGCCAATGCAAAACAATTTGTGAATCACACCAATAATATGGAGTGTACTGAAAAGTAACAGAATCTGAAACAGATTTCATAAGTTGGACCAATAATAAGCTACCACACAATTCTAATCGAGGAATAGTCAATATTTTGACTGGGGCAACCTTAGTCTTAGCACATAACAAATGAACATTTATAGAACCTTGTGAATCAATGCATCGAGTATAAATTGTTGCACAATATGCGTATTGTGAAGCATCACTAAATCCATGTAATTCTATTATTTTAGGTTTATTACTCAGAACGCACCGTGGAATTCTTAAATCATTTAAGTGACATAACTTAGACTGGAACTTTTTCCATTTATCACACAAATCAGAGGGGACTTCGGAATCCCAATCAAGTTTTAACGACCAAAGAGATTGAATCATAATTTTTACTAGGATTATACAACAACTGGCTAAACCTAAAGGATCATAAATTTTTGCGATTGCAGAAAGCATTGTGCGCTTCGTTATTTTTGATAAAAGATCAGGGTTTTCAACATGAAAACTGAAAATATCTAACTTACTAGACCATTGAATACCAAGAGTTTTAATACACTCGTGATCTCCTAAATTAAGTACTTTTAAAGGATCGGAATAATCTTTAAAGTGATCTAATACCAATTGGCTGTTTGAAGACCATTTCCTTAAATTAAAACAAGCTGACTTCAATATTTTGACCACTTCATCACATCTTTTAATAGCTTCAGCCTCACTTGAAAATCCAGTAATGAGATCGTCAACATAAAAATCTCTCAGAATAATTTCACTTGCTTCAGGAAACTTGATTTTATTATCAAATGACAATTGCTGAATACACCTAATGGCTAGATATGGCGCACTGGCCGTGCCATATGTTACGGTTTTTAAATTATAAATTGAAATTGGCTGAGAAGGACTATTCCTCCAGACAATTGTTTGCATTCTTCTGTCATCGGGATGAACAAGTATCATCCTATACATTTTGCTGATGTCGGAAACAACAACAACTGCATGTTGTCTAAATCTAATCAAAATACTCAAAATATTATTTTGAATTGCTGGTCCTGAATATTGGATATCATTCAATGACTTCCCATTAGTCGATGGGGCAGAACCATTAAAAACAACACGGAGTTTGGTTGTCAGGCTTTCATTTTTGATAACACCATGATGTGGTAAAAAATAATTAGGTTCTGTGGTGCCTTCCGCATCTAAATTATAATCAATTGACATGTGATCTAAATCTAAATATTCTTTCATGAAATTTAAATAACCATTTTTAAGTTCGGGACATTTCTTAAATCTATCCTCTAAATACAATAATCTTTTAACAGCTAATTGTTTAGAATCGCCTAGGACAGAAGGATGTTCCTTCCAGGGAATTTTAACAATAAATTGACCAGTTTCTGATCGAGAAAATGAATTCTTAAAATGATTTTCAACATAAACATCATCCTTTGAATAAGAAATATGAGACTTTGGCTCTTCAACAGACCAAAATTTCTCTAATTGTAAATCATCACTACTAAATATTTGTGAAAAATGACATCTAATATGATTTTTTGTTGGATATGGAACTTTACCAACCACAATATAACCAAAAACCGTATTTTGGAGGGAGGGTAAATTCTTTCCAAGATCTATGCGACCAACTAACATTATATCCCAAAACAAACTAGCATCAAGTAACATATCTACCTTACTGCTTACATTAAATGAATCATCTGCCAAAGTTATATTAGGGGGTATTGAGAAATTTGAGACATTAAAAGTATAAGTTGGCAAATTCTCAGTAATCTGTTGCACCACTATGCAATGTAAATTTGACTTAAAATTGTTTAATATAGAACCAATTTTTAATTGACATTTTTTATTTAAAGATGAAACGGAATTATTAATTCCTGAAACACAAATATTTGCTCTATTTGTGTCTAAATCGAGTTTACTTAGAAAATCCTCTGTAATAAAACATGATTGGCTCCCTGAATCTAGGATTACTCGTGCGATATGAGTATTTCCGTATCTATCATATACTCTAACTTTAGCAGTACTCAACAGTACATAATCATTATTTGAACAATTATTTTTTAAAACAATCTCATTTCTATTAACATTATTTTCTGAAGTATTAGTTGACAACTTAACTTTATTTGGTTCATTCTCGGAATCATTGTTCGGGTTGAAATTATTTGAACTGTTGTCTTTAACATGAATATCAGATGGTTTATTTTCATGTAAAAGAGAACTGTGTTTGGCTTTACATATCTTACAACCGAACGATTTACATTGTTTGTAGGAATGTCCGGTACATAAACAATTTCGGCATAAATTTAATTGTTTTATTTTATCCCATCTTTGGGTTACTGAAAGTTTAAGAAATTCTTCACATAGGTAAATCAAATGATTTTGTTTACAAAAATTACAACTTCTGCTTTTACTAGTTAGCAGAGATCTAGAGCGTTTATCTTGGTAATTAGATTTATAATCCGGTTTTGTCACATTGCTTAACTCTATAGTTTCCAAAAAATCAGCACGATTCTTCAAGAATTCAAGAAATTCGTTTAAACTTGGCAAAGAATTATCTATTTTTCTTTTTTCCCATTCCCTAGAACTAAATTTATCCAATTTACCACTTACCAAATACACCATAACAGCATCCCAATGTTCAGTCGGTAGTTGAAGTGATTTTAAAGCGAATAAATGCTTTTTAACTGAATCTATCATGCTTCTAAGACCTAATGCAGATTCTTTATTTAAATTTTCAATCTCAAAAAGAGCTTTTAAATGATTGTTTACTAACATCCGAGAGTTGTCAAATCTGTTGCATAGAGTCTGCCATGCAGAATTGTAATTTTGTGCAGAAAAATCTAAACTTTGTATAATTTTCAATGCATCACCTTTTAAACTCGCACGTAAATAATGATATTTTTGAATATCTGCCAATACTTTATTATTATGAATTAACCCTTCAAAAGTATCTTTAAACTCAATCCACTTCAAATAGTCCCCATGAAAGACAGGTAACTGAATAGGAGGTAATTTGACACCTTCTAATCCACTATATTCATGGCTTATGTCTAACCTTTTCGACTGTGAACTGGATAAATCGGAACATTTTCTTTTTAACATCGTTCTTGCTCTAGACAAAGTTTTTGAAAATATAGTATCTAATCGTTGTCTTTTCGCATACTCTTGTTGAATATCTTGATCCTGACAATTTAATTCAATTGACATTTGGATTTCATCAAATTCAGTAAACAAACTTTCAGTTCTTTCTGTATTCAATTCTATCTGCGAAAAATGGTATTCGCTTAAATCATTAATCGCGATATTTGTCATCGACTCTATAAATTTAATAAAATTGTTTAATCTTTGTTCAATTATATCTCTTTTGCGATATAATTGACGAAAATCAGAAGCTTTCATAGGCATTTTTAGCTTTATATTAATCAAAATACGTAGCAAATAATATTATTTAATTGTACGAACTCAAAAATCAACGTTAAGCAATCAAGTAATAAAAGTCAAATCTAAATCTGTCTTTTATCTAATAATCAAACTTAGCCGAATATTGGCTATGGTCCTATAATCATTTATATTTAAATAAATCCAATAATAATAGCAATATCTACTAATAATAATCAGAAATCGTATAGCATTCCACAAACTAATACTCCAAATCAACTCAAATACATATTTGCATACACACAAAGGTGTACAAATCAATCTAATAAGTAATTATTTTTTAGCTAAATAAAATTATAGGTTATAAATCAACTATTCAATGCGCAAAATCAAAATTTTTAATTGAACCCCAAAATCCTCAAAAATCTAATAATTTATTGGCACTTTGTTGAAAGGAAATAAATATGAAGGATAAACAAAGAACAATCAAGATAATAAATGGAAAAACCTCACATTTAATTCAATCGGCAGAGCGGATCCAATCTGGCTGAATCATAAATTCTTCAAAAACCAATAATCTTCATACCCATCTGGATCTATTAGACCATTGTCTCAATCATCGGGTTCGATCGGACCAAATTTTATGCTTCTCGGGCTCGAAGGTACCAAATGTTATGGACAAACTTCTGATAGAATGGACTGTAATATATTATATTAAAAACTTCTTGTATTCAGCTAAAAAATTAATTACAAATTGTTAAAAAATGTGATTTTATATTATGACAATCAATCTAATAATTTTAATGACAATCTGACAAATATATGTTGTGTATTTTTGATGCTTCTTTTTTCCCGTCATTGAGCAAGGGCGGAACTGTCTATCCAATAATAAATAATACTTTTCGTCCAACAACTAACCATGTTCTTCATCAGTACAGGGTGTTTCTAAATAAGCGCAACAAACTTTAAGGTGTATTTCTGCATGAAAAAATAATGACAGTTTGCTTGATAATCGTATGTCCGCAAATGCTTTGTTTCCGAAATACGGGATGTTGAATTTTTTCTTACAGACTGACGATTTATTTATTGCTTTAAAACTGGTTGAGATATGCAAATAAAATTTGCTGGGTTTTAACACGTAGTTATTGCACATTTTTTGACATAAAATTAAGAATTTAATATTCACCATTGGCGCACATACGGGTAGGGGAATGGGGGGCATGACGGGGTCTCGAGGTAAGAAGGGGTACCGCACACAAACAAGAAACTACACGTTGGTGAATAGCATGCAGTAACTCAATAGGAAGAGTCATTCGACTAACGGTCCCTGCAAGAGAAACCGTGAATGAGAGTGCACGCGTTTTTTGTTTACAAACGGAAAACTGTTTTAGCGATCCGTTGATCTAATTTTGTGCAAGGACAACCATCGTTATTTTAAGGTAATTATGATCACCTCATTAATGTCTTTTTTATCGTTGTTTACTAGTATTCTTATTTTGATAATGGCATATTGTTTGTGTGAATACGTTAAACATTTAATTAGTGAATTTTTTTTGTTCAAAGTTACCTTTTGAGGCAAGATGGGGTATTGGGTGCGGGGTATGATGGGACATTGGTGGTAAGTCTGGGTTAATTTAAATTTCTTAATAAATACCATTGGATTATTATTTTAGATAATACCATGGTACGTACTTACAAGAAAAAAACAAAAAGAGGAGAGTGGTCGAGAGATGCTATGAAAACAGCCATAGATAAAGTGACATCGTCAGAACCCTGGGTAGGCTGCCAGATCTGTGGATGTTGAGCTCACAATGCTTGTGCTAGGGTGGGCAATGAAGATCTGGAGCAAATACACATTTTTGTTTGTTTTGTGAGAATTAATTAGCATCACCATCATGCCAAAATTCCATTACCCCATCATACCCCATAGTATGGGACAAGATGGTTTTTCATAATGTTCTTATTAATGGCTAATTGTTGAAAAATGTGATAGGTTGATTTTCCAAAGATTGTACCAAATCATGGTTAGATTAATGACGTAACGTGCCATCAATTAGTAATAGTAATAAACGTAGTAATTATGTTGTATTTTTGTTATTTTCCTTAGCTACCCCATCATACCCCCCCTTCCCCCGATCATATTGTTGCTAACATTAACCCATTTAATTAAAACATGTGTATATTTGAGAATATGTTTATTGTAAATATAAATAATAATGTAATATAAATAATTTAAAAACAATCTAAACACGTAACATCAGTAGAAAATAGCTATCCTAAAATTATTGGAAGTAGATATAGTTGTTCCATTTTATCTTTGCCCATGCGCCACGATTCATTTTCAAACAAATTAAGCCAAAACATACAGTGAAACGTATGTCGATGTGTATAAGCATTGTGTATATTGTATATTATACTATATACATCGACGTACGTTTCACTTTATGTTTTGATATAATTTGTTTGAAAATGAATCATGACGCATGGGCAAAGTTAAAATGGAACAACAATACCTACTTATTTGGCTTGTTAAAATTGCTTCTAATATATCTAAATGATTTTCTAAGGGCTATACCAAACATGTTAAAATACGCAACCTCTATAAACCATGCTCATTGTAACTTAATGCAAATAATGTATTATTATTATAATGCGTCCTTAAAATGTTCAATAGTGACACTATTCTTCCTCCAATACCACTTCTTTCCATTTATCTTTCCTTGTGTTATAAATCTGAGTATTTTATGTCGCCTTTAGTTTTTTGCCTAATGGTAACAACTTTTTTTTATTTTTATTCTGTTTATTAATTCATGTTTTTTGTCAGTGTTTCGCAATACTTCCTTTTGTTTTCTTCTGCCTCTATGGCAATCTAAGCATCGTTCAATAACACTTCATTAGAGATTCTATTCTTCTTTCTATTATTATATTTCTATAATTAATATAAGGTCTTTGGTGCAGAGAATTGTTTTAATTTTTACGAACGCATTTCTTGCTATTGATATCCTGGCTCTTATTTCTGTTGTTTGATCAGATTCTGCTTATTTTTAGTGCTATTTGATATTCAGATAGACTCACATCTGTCACTGTTCTAATGCATCTATGTACTTGTTAAATCCTCGAAAAAGTTACAAAGATATACAGGGTATTTAATTAAGTGGGAAAATATGGGAACCTTTGTTATTTTTAGTTTTATTAACTTAAAGTTATACTTTATAAAAAGTTCTGCATATTTTTCAAAAATACAATCATGAAATATTAAACTCTTTCAATTCTTTACGCTGTGTATCAAAAAATATGAATTATCTTAAGCAAAACTTAATATTGAATTGCCGATATAAATAAGTCAGATTAAATAAATTATTAGAAGAATAACTTTTTTTGATAAAACTAAAAAAAAAAAGTTGTCCATAATATGGTGCAGACTTAGTTGGACTATAATATTATGTGAAACTTTTTAATTTTTAATTTTATGAACAAAGTTATTTCTGATATTATAGGGTGTCCCAAAAGTAGCGGGAATATTTCGCAAACTAAAAAATACGTGTTCAATATTTTGCACAAATATATCGAATAATACCAAATACTACCCTCAATCCACTCCCGTAGGGTGGGGGGTAACTTTATAATCTTAAACAGAAATCCCTATTTTTTTATTGCAGATTTGGATTCCTTACGTAAACACAAGTAACTTTTATTCTAAACATTTTTCGAACCGTTGATAGATGGCTCTATAATCGG